>NC_072393.2:19103750-19405000 GCF_028885625.2 Pongo pygmaeus
GAGGAAGAACGGCTGGTGCTGGCTGCTCTTCTTTTTTTTTTTTTTTTTTTTGAGATGGAGTCTCGCGCGCTGTTGCCCAGGCTGAAGTGCAGTAGCATGATCTCGGCTCAGTGCAACCTCCGCCTCCCGGGTTCAAGCAGTTCTCCTGCCTCAGCCTCCCGAGTATCTGGGACTACAGGCACCCGCCACCATGCCCAGCTAATTTTTTTGTATTTTTTAGTAGAGACGGGGTTTCACCATGTTGGCCAGGCTGGTATTGAACTCCTGACTTCGTGATCTGCCTGCCTTGGACTCCCAAAGTGCTGGGATTATAGGCGTGAGCCACCGCTCCGGGGCTCTTCTGATTTTAGAGAGAGGTTTAATGTCCAGTAAACCCACAGGCTTCCCTGAGTTTGCATCTTACTCTCTTTGGGCAGAACATGCCTGGAGGGACAGAGATGGCCTGTGGGCACCCACTCACTTCTACCCTGCACGCAGGGTGGCAGGGCTTGGCCAGGCTTTTGATCTGTCTTTTTTTTTTTTGAGACGAAGTCTCGCTGTGTCACCCAGGCTGGAGTGCAGTGGCACAATCTCGGCTCACTGCAACCTCCGCCTCCCGGGTTCAAGTGATTCTCCTGCCTCAGCCTCCCGAGTAGCTGGGACTACAGGCGCATGCCACCACACCTGGCTAATTTTTTTGTATTTTTAGTAGAGACAGGGTTTCACCATGTTAGCCAGGATGGTCTCGATTTCCTGACCTCATGATCCACCTGCCTCGGCCTCCCAAAGTGCTGGGGTTACAGGCGCGAGCCACTGCCCCCAGCCCGATCTGTCTTTACTTGACGACTGCTGTATGCCGGGCACTATTCTAGTCCTTGGGATGCAGCAGGGATTACAGTGAAACGGGCACAAGCCCCTGCCCTCAGGGCATCCCCTCAGGACACCTGGAGCAGGACAGCTGGGGGACTGGAGGGGCATCGAGGGCCGCAGGGACCCTGTGTCTGCCAACACCATGTCCTGGGCTCTGTCTGAGGCCCAGATGAGTTCTCCTCCCTGTCGCCCTGAGCTGTGGGCGCTTCCCCCATGTGACAGAAGAGGCCATGGCGGGCACTGTCTGTCTGTCCCTGTGCCGTGGCCGGGCCGGAAGTGAGAGCACCACAGAGCAGGGCTGTGGGGCGGGGGGTGCATTCTCCTCGTCAGCTGGGGGCTGTTGCAGGGCTGAGTGGTCTCCCTCCCTGGGTGACCAGCAGGTGAGTCTCCTTCCTGCCAGGCGGTGACCCTGCCAGAGAGAGCTGGGCCACCCTGGGGAGGTTCCCAGGCCCCAGCCCAGGTGTGCCGCTCAGCCACACGTTCCCTGAGGCCCAGGCCGCCTGCCCCGTGGGCTCAATGAGGCTGTTGTGGGGGCCGCAGCAGCCGAGCCAACTGGGGCGCCGCTTCTATTTTTATTCTGGATTTGGGGACGGGTGGGCCAGCCCAGCCAGCAATGCCCTTTAAAGGCTCCCCTGTGCTGGCACTGCAGCCAGCGAGACCTTAAAAGGCAAAGCTCCCTCCTGTCGCCGGCGACCGCCTCTGCCTTCATCGCATCATGCCCGAGGGCCAGCGGGGACCCGTGGGGACAAGCGGGGCAGGGTCTGGGGAGCTGGCAGCATACTTACTGCTCCTGGACCGCTCAGAGATGCTGAAGAGCGGCTTGTTGGGCAGATGTCAGTGGGCGGCCCCGAGATAGCGCCCTGGCAGCTGTCCTTGCCCCTGTAGCCCTGAGCCTGGCTCACATGAAGTGCAAGACTAGGGGACAGGCCTTTGTGGGTCAAATGCACAAGGGGTGTTCCCTCCTCCTCGGATGGCCATCAGGGGAGGTGCACTGGCAGAAGTGGGAGTTACTATGCCATGCCATTGCGCCTCCTGGAAGGAACCGCCCATTCCCCTGGAGCTGGGGTGCTCTCCCCTCTTCTGCTGGGGAACACCCTGAACGCTGTAGGGGAACTGTGACCTAGAACCCTGTGCCTCCCCGCTGCCCTCCCTCATGGGGGCCTGTGTCCCCTCCCACTCTCATGTTCTGCCTCCCAGAGCACAGCAGTACAAGGGCAGAGCTGGGGTCTCAATGGAGGCTGGGGACATAGCTGTTGGGTGGGAGGCGCTTCCCCGACCACCTGAGCCTGTCTCTGGAGACAGCAGTCACCCCAGCACAGCCTCCTGGTGGGGGCTGCATTCCTGGGGACCCTCATTACCTTCCCCTGTTCACATGATGGTTGTTGAGACTCAGGCTGGGCACGCCAGAGCTGCCTGCTTAGGTCAGTGAACAAGGTAGGGCTGAACTGTGGTGCACGGCACCTCCAGAGCACTGGCCTTGCGGTTCCTGAGCTCAGGTGTCAAGTGGGGCTGCAGATCTGCCCCCAGAGCCACAGGGTGTGTTCTCATCCTGCACTGCCATACCTGGCCTCTCTAACCGCACCCCCACCAGGCACATTGTGGGTGAGGCTGACCCGGGCCACCGCTCCTGCAGCTCCAACACGATCTAGTCATGAAGGGGCAGGGGCAGGGTCCTCTGCAGAGGGGCCAAGCAGGGAGTTGCTATTTATAGGAAGATGCATGGCTTGGGTGGATTCAAAATCTTTTTTTTTTTTTTTTGCATGGTTTTTTTGTTTTTTTGTTTGTTTGAGACGGAGTCTCGCTCTTGTTGCCCAGGCTGCAGTGCAGAGGCATGATCTCGGCTCACTGCAACCTCTAGGCTGGTCTTGAACTCCTGACATCAAGTGATCCACCCACCTCGGCCTCCCAAAGTGCTAGGATTACAGGCATGAGCCACTGTGCCCAGCCTTTGCATGTTATTTTTTTTTTGTGACTTGAGTCTCACTCTGTCACCCAGGCTGGAGTGCAGTGCCATGGTCTCGATCTGCTGACCTCGTGATCCACCCACCTCGGCTTCCCAAAGTGCTGAGATTACAGGCGTGAGCCACTGTGCCTGGCCCCTTTGCATGTTTTTAATGAGCATTCCGCCTACTTTCCTCTTGCTGGCTGTGCCCTGTGTTCTGTGTCCCCAGGCCACTGTTCCCCAGGCCAGATAATTCTTGGCTGGCCAAAACGCCCCTCAGCTACTGCGAGCCACACGTTGTGTTTCTGCCCTTCAGGGCCATGTTCACCGGCGGCATGCGGGAGGCAAGCCAGGACGTCATCGAGCTGAAGGGCGTGTCGGCCCGTGGCCTGCGGCACATCATTGACTTCGCCTACAGCGCCGAGGTGACACTGGACCTGGACTGCGTGCAGGACGTGCTGGGTGCGGCCGTGTTCTTGCAGATGCTGCCCGTGGTGGAGCTGTGCGAGGAGTTCCTGAAGGCGGCAATGAGCGTGGAGACCTGCCTCAACATCGGCCAGATGGCCACCACCTTCAGCCTGGCCTCGCTGCGGGAGTCGGTGGATGCCTTCACCTTCCGGCACTTCCTGCAGATTGCCGAGGAGGAGGATTTCCTGCGCCTGCCGCTGGAGCGCCTGGTCTTCTTCCTGCAGAGCAACCGGCTGCAGAGCTGCACCGAGATCGACCTGTTCCGCGCGGCCGTCCGCTGGCTGCAGCATGACCCGGCCCGGCGGCCGCGCGCCAGCCACGTGCTCTGCCATATTCGTTTCCCGCTCATGCAGTCGTCCGAGCTGGTGGACAGCGTGCAGACGCTGGACATCATGGTGGAGGATGTGCTGTGCCGCCAGTACCTGCTGGAGGCCTTCAACTACCAGGTGCTGCCCTTCCGGCAGCACGAGATGCAGTCTCCGCGCACCGCCGTGCGCTCGGATGTGCCCTCGCTGGTCACCTTCGGCGGCACGCCTTACACCGACAGCGACCGCTCGGTCAGCAGCAAGGTCTACCAGCTGCCCGAGCCGGGAGCCCGCCACTTCCGCGAGCTCACGGAGATGGAGGTGGGCTGCAGCCACACGTGCGTGGCCGTGCTGGACAATTTTGTGTACGTGGCCGGGGGCCAGCACCTGCAGTACCGCAGCGGCGAGGGCGCAGTGGACGCCTGCTACCGCTACGACCCCCACCTGAATCGCTGGCTGCGCCTGCAGGCCATGCAGGAGAGCCGCATCCAGTTCCAGCTGAACGTGCTGTGCGGCATGGTGTACGCCACGGGCGGCCGCAACCGAGCCGGCAGCCTGGCCTCCGTGGAGCGGTACTGCCCCCGGCGCAACGAGTGGGGCTACGCCTGCTCGCTGAAGCGCCGTACCTGGGGCCACGCTGGGGCCGCCTCAGGGGGCCGCCTCTACATCTCGGGTGGCTACGGGATCTCAGTGGAGGACAAGAAGGCCCTGCACTGCTACGACCCCGTGGCCGACCAGTGGGAGTTCAAGGCGCCCATGAGCGAACCCCGCGTGCTGCACGCCATGGTGGGCGCAGGCGGCCGCATCTATGCCCTCGGGGGCCGCATGGACCACGTGGACCGCTGCTTCGACGTGCTGGCTGTGGAGTACTATGTGCCCGAGACGGACCAGTGGACCAGCGTGAGCCCCATGCGGGCCGGCCAGTCAGAGGCCGGCTGCTGCCTGCTGGAGAGGAAGATCTACATCGTCGGGGGCTACAACTGGCGGCTCAACAACGTCACGGGCATCGTACAGGTGTACAACACGGACACCGACGAGTGGGAGCGGGACTTGCACTTCCCGGAGTCCTTCGCGGGCATAGCCTGCGCCCCCGTCCTGCTGCCCCGTGCCGGGACCAGGAGGTAGCCCCCAAGACCCCCGGGACCCTGGCCTGACCGCATGTTGTCTCCAAGTGGGGCTTGGCGAGTGCACGTCTGCCTGAGAACCCCAGTGCCCCCCTTCGCCTGGGCTGCCCTTGAGGGGCCTGCCGCGTTGATAACCCCCCTCCCAGGGGTCCCTCCCTCCCTCCTTCCCAAAGCAGATCCTGGCTCCGAGTCCATCTGAGGGAGCTTGCCCGCGAAGTGTCTGAGATGTGGTGGCAGCAAATTCGTCCCCCGGGTGGTTTCCTCGCCTGGCCCCCGAGTCCCCGCGGGCTGGCGGGTGGAATCCCAGGTCTCCAGGGGGTCCCTGTGCAGCTCCATCTCACTTCTCTACGGCGTCCCAGCCCCACGGTTTCAGGCATTCAGATGTGAGCTCATCAACATCGAACCCCAAGTCGGTGGTATATGACTCACCCTCCTTCCAAGTCTCCTGCGCGCGTGTTTTTAAAATAAACTCACCCGAAACGTCCATAACACACGGACCTCCAGGAGCAGTGAGAGGTGGCTTAGAAGCCCCTGGTTTGGGGTGGGTGGAGGAGGAGGGCACGTGTCTGCCTCCCCTGGGGTGCCCTCCTTCCCCCATCCCAAGCGGCTGAGGGGAGGCCCTGGTCATGCCTCAGTTCCTGTCTTCATCTGCTTTCCGGAGGAAAAACCATATCAACTCCTAGAAACGGTCCTTAGGAGCTTTGGACCTTCCATTTGGCACTAAGCATCTTGTGGGGCCTTAACTGGCTGAGACATCCCGGCCCTCTTCATTTGCCCAGTTGGCCGGGCGGTCCCCTTCCCGCAATTGGAGGGCGACGCTAACTTCAGAATCCCATAGTGTCGCTTGCCGCAGGTCTGGTGGGGCGTCTTTTTTCTCCTCCCTCCTTTCCACCCCTCTGTGCCCCGCCACTCCCTGACCTGCCCTGTTTTTGGGTCAACATTGCTACGGAGCCAGCAGTGAGGCCTTTCCCTTCAAGGGCTCTGTGGCATCTCTGGCCACATTTGTTTTAATGTCTGAACCTCTAAACCTTTTCTTTTTGATTGGTTTTACTGTTTTTAAGAAGCCAGCACTGCTGTCTCATAGATGGGATTTGTACTCTTGGGGCAACTTAAAGTGTCTCTCTCGCTGCTAACAGACGATTGATGTCTTGTCTCTGTGACCCACTCACCATGTAAAGAATTAACCTCCTATCTTAGCAGACGTCGTCTCCTAATATTTCCCTTTATTTAATAAAAATGTTATGGTGAAGAGATGGAGCCGGCCCAGCACCGAGCTTGTGCGGCTTGGGTCTGATTGGTCACAGATTCCTCGTGTGTCCTCCGCGTGTCTGGGGGCTCCTCTCCCCCGCCTCAGCCTTTTCCAGCCTTTCAGAGGAGTTGGCAGGGGGCTGGGCTTTGGCTCAGGGGCACAGAGGCAGCAGGAAGTATGGCCAGGACTTTCACCCTGGCGTTTTTTGTTGTTGGTTTTTTTGTTTTTTTGAGACGGAGCCTCACTCTGTCACCCAGGCTGGAGTGCAGTGGCGTGATCTCGGCTCACTGCAACCTCTGCCTCCTGGGTTCAAGCAATTCACCTGCCTTAGCCTCCCAAGTAGCCAGGATTACAGACGCACACCAGCACACCTGGCTAATTTTTGTATTTTTAGTACAGACGGGGTTTCACCATGTTGGCCAGGCTGGCCTTGAACTCTTGACCTCAGGTGATCCACCTGCCTCTGCCTCCCAAAGTGCTGGGATTACAGGTGTGAGCCACCATGCCCGGCCCACCTTGGCACTTTGGAAGAGCCTTCAGCCCCCTACTCTCATCATGGCCGGCCAAACTATGAACCGGGCCGCCCAGAGCAGGCCACTTATCAGTTGCAGTTAGCGGAGAAAGCCTGATGTTCCCGGACGGCCTTCCTAGAAGGGAGGCCCTGGGATATCACACACACATGGATCTGCATAAGTTGCTGCGCGTGCATGCCTGGCGCTTCTGTGTGGCAGCCATCGGGGCTGGGGTAACACTAGAGGCTGAAGGGGTGGGCAGTGCTAAAATAGGAACATGATTGGGAACCTAAAAGAAGCCTACACTGTCAGGGGCATCGAAATGAAAGCCGAGTTCCCCGGGGACTTACCAGAACATTCCAGCCCCACCCCCGACCTGAGCTCCCCCAAAGAGAACCCTTCCCCACTGGAGGCATGGCCCCTTCAGGGGGGCAGTGAGAAGCTTTGCCAGCTGCAAGTCCCCCGGATCAGCTCACACCTCAGAACATCTTGTCCCCAATGAGCTGGCAGGGGCGCCGGCCCAGGGCGGGGGGCGCTGCTGTATCTAACCGGATCGATTGTGCATAACCGTCTAGGCCGGTTCATGGAATGTTCGTGGGGCCCCCTGCCCCTCCCTCAGCCTCCTCCCGCATCCCCCCAAGAAAGGAAAATTATTTTTCGTATTGTAAACTTTAAACATGAAAAAGCTGTTTTTAATTTAGCAGAAACTGGCTTGAATCTTCACTTTGTGAACGTTTGTGTCCTTCAGAGGCAGAATACGCCTGCGCACACTCGCACATGCTCACGCACACACCTGCACACGCATGCCGCAACACGCACATTCACATGGCCGTACTCGTGCACGCCTGCACACGCATGCTTGTCCATACTCACGCATTGCAACGCGTTCACACGCTCACCCACACACGGTGAAACACAAGCTCACACATATGCACACACACACATATCTGTGCATGCACCCCTGGACCAGCGTAGCCCACTGTGCCTGGTGGCCCAAAGGGGTCTGGAGCCCAGCACCGCCCCGAGCCTAGGGGAAACCTGTCTACTTCCAGATGCCCTGCCTACTCGCTGAGGCCTGGACGCCAGCCGCAGGAGCCTCCCTCGCACCTGGGCTCAGGCTGTGGGAAAACGCTGTCTCTCGGGACGGTCGGATGCAGGCCCGCAAGAGGGAGGCCAAGTGCGACTTCTGGGGCCTCTCAGCAAGTGAGGGCCAAGGGGGCCTCTGGGGAGCCGTGTGAGGTGGGAATCCGCCCCGGACCTGGCCAGCTTGGAAACCCGCCCCTGGCTCTGTCTCCGAGGAAGCAGCTCCAGCTGGTCCGTTCTCACGGGCCCTGGAGATTCACTTTGCACGGTGCAGCCTCGGGTCCTGCTCTTCCTCGGGGCGCCCGGCCGTGGATCTCAGCGGCCCGGTGCCTAACACAGAGCCTGGCACAGACGGAGCATAGCTCAAATGTTTGCTGCGCAAAGGAGAGGTGCTGGGGCGGGAAGGTGAGGGCAGCCTTCTTCACACTAGTGGCTGTGGGCACCTTCTGTGTGCAAACCCCAGGGAAAGGAGGGCACCAAGCCGTGCTCCACCCCCAGCAAGGCCCCTGCTTTGTTCTCGTCTTCCTGTCACTCTCATTCTGGTGGCCAGCCGGGCAGCCATTCCTCCCTCCTCACCATCAGATCCCTGATTTGGTGCCAGCAGCAACGTGCCCAGCCTCCGGGGTTAAGATTCAGCTGAGCCGTTCTTGGCAATGCCTTTTGCCGGGGTTGTTTGCAATCTGGGCGTGTTTCCCAGCTCTGGCCAGCAAGCTTGAAGGGGTCGGGTGTTTCTGGACAAGGGAGAGAGAGGCCTTGTTGCCCCCTTCCCTCCCTTACTGCTTCTTATGAGGACACAATGCCAGGGGCTTCTGCAGCCATCTTGTGGCCAGGAGGAGCAAGTTAAGAGAGCACACTCAGGCTGGGCGCGGTGGCTCACGCCTGTAATCCCAGAGCTTTAGGAGGCCAAGGCAGGAGGATTGCTTGAGTCCAAGAGTTCAAGACCAGCCCTGAGTGACATAGTGAGAACTTATCACTACAAAAAAAAAAAAAAAAAGAAAAAAAAAGCTCGTCAGGGTGGTGCACGCCTGTAGTCCCAGCTACTCGGAGAGGCTGAAGTGGGAGGATCACCTGAGCCCAGGAGTTCTAGGCTGCAAGGAGCTGTGATTGCACCACTGCACTCCAGCCTGTTTTTCTGAGCCTGGTTTTCCAGCCTTCTCATCACTTCTGTGAGCTACCAAACAATTTTTTGTTGTTGTTTTTTTTTTGAGATGGAGTCTACTCTGTTGCCCAGGCTGGAGTGCAATGGCGCCATCTCAGTTCATGGCAACCTCTGCCTCCCGGGTTCAAGCAATTCTCCTGCCTCAGCCTCCTGAGTAGCTGGGATTACAGGTGCACGCCACTACTCCTGGCTAATTTTTGTATTTTTGGTACAGACGAGGTTCGCCGCCTTGGCCAGGCTGGTCTTGAACTCCTGACCTCAAGTGATCTGCCCACCTTGGTCTCTCAAAGTGCTGGGATTACAGGCGTGAGCCACCACGCCTGGCCTTTTTCTTTTTTTAATAGAGACAGAGTCTCACTATGTTGTCCAGGTGGGTTTTGAACTCCTGGGCTCAAGCAACACTCCTGCCTTGGCCTCCCAAAGTGCCGGGATTATAGGCATGAGCCACCGTACCTAGCCAACCAACCAGTTTTGCAATATACACATTGGCTATTTAAATTGTCCAGGCCGGATGCAGCGGCTCACGCCTGTAATCCCAGCACTTTGGGAGGCTGAGACGGGCAGATCACTTGAGGTCAGGAGTTCAAGACCAGCCTGGCCAACATGGTGAAACCCTGCCTCTACTAAAAATACAAAAATTAGCCAGGTGTGGTGATTCATGCCTGTAATCCCAGCTACTCAGGAGGCTGAGGCAGGAGAATTGCTTGAACCTGGGAGGCGGAGGTTGCAGTGAGCCAAGATTGCACCACTGCACTCTAGCCCGGGCAACAGAGTAAGACTCCACCTCAAAAAAAATTTAAGTAAATAAATTGTCTAGAGTCAGTTTCTGTTGCTTACAAGTAAAAACCCTGACATGAGATGGGAATACTCCAGCATCTGACACATTGACATTATAATTTTGGAACTGTTTGGTGACAAGCATATCTGGCCATTAGTGTTTTCGGCAGTGCAGACATTATCTCTCATAATAAGGAGACTGGAGGTCAGAGGTGCCGGGATGTTATGACTGGTGGCCCGTGATTTCTGGGAGGGGGCACGACTATGCCTCTCTCTTTTCTTTTCTTTTTTTTTTTTTTTTTTTTTTGGTTTAGAGACTGTATTCCCAGCACTTTGGGAGGCTGAGGCAGGCAGATCTCTTGAGCTCAGGAGTTGGAGACCAGCAACACAGCAAAACCCCGTCTCTACAAAAAATAGAAGAATTAGCCTGGCAGAGTGGCGTGCACCTGTAGTCCCAGCTACACAGGAGGGTGAGGTGAGGATAGCTTGAGCCCCAGAGATCAAGGCTGCAGTGAGCTGTGATTGTGCCACTGCACTCCAGCCTGGGTAACACAGTGAGACCCTGTCTCAAAAAAAAAAAAAAAAAAAAAAAAGAAAAGAAAAAAGTAAACAAGGGAATCAAAGGGGTGAGGCAGCTAGGCCTTCAGCTGAAATTATGCCAGAGGACGATCCTGCCACCACTGCAGAATCCAGACGCCTCCGTTGGCACTGCCATCTGCCCTGGGCACTCAGCCACAGCTGCCCCTAGAAAACAGATGGTCCTGCCCTGATGCTGTTTCTCTGTAGCACTTGTGCCTGCATGGAAACATCCTAGAGGCCCAGCCAGTATCCCACGCCATTCCCCAGCTGTCCCAGGAGTGGTGAAAGTGAGTACATTCGTGTGTATTAGTCAGCCACTGCTGTGCAACAAACACCCCCAAGTCTCAATGGCATACAACAATAAGCGTTTGTTTTTCACATGTCTGTGAGTCAGCAGAGGTGGTGTCTGCTCTAGGCTGGCCTTGGCTGGGCAGCTCTGCTTCCAGGTGCAAGGATGCAGAGTGGCCCAGAGGCCCTGCTCCACGGGTTCTTGCCTCCTGCTGGAACAGCAGCTAGCCAGGGCACATTTTCCTCCTGCAGGTGTCTGAGGACAAGTGGAATCACGTGAGGCCTCGTAGGGTCTCAATTCGGGACTCACATACTATCACATCTGCCCATAAGTCTTTTTTTTTTTTTTTTTTTTTTTGAGATGGAGTCTTGCTCTGTCACCCAGGCTGGAGTGCAGTGGCACAATCATGGTTCACTGCAGCCTCGACCTCCTGGGCTCAAGTGATACTCCCACCTTAGCCTCCTGACTAGCTAGAACTATATGCTCATGCCACCAAGAGCAGCTTATTCATGTATTTATTTATTTGAGACTGAGTCTCGCTCTGTCACCCAGGCTAGAGTGCAGTGGCGCAATCTCGGCTCACAGCAACCTCTACCTCCCAAGATCAAGCAATCAAGTGATTCTCTTGCCTCAGCCTCTTGAGTAGCTGGGATTACAGGTATGTGCCACCACGCCTGGTGTAAGTTTTGTATTTTTAGTAGAGACGGGGTTTCGCTTTGTTGGCCAGGCTGGTCTCGAACTCCTGGCCTCAAGTGATCCACCTGCCTCGGCCTCCCAAAGTGCTGGGATTACAGGCATGAGCCACTATGCCTGACCTGCCCATAAGTCTTTGGCCAAGCAAATGACATGGCTGAGCCCCACATCCGGAATGGGGAAGTGTCTTCCACCTGGAAGGAAGAACTGTAGAGGGCAGGGACGCAGGAATAGGTGGGAACCGGGGCCAATAGTTCGATGGGTCACCCTTGCCTTGGGGGCCTCTCTTGTTAGCAGGGTGACCAACTTCCCTCTGTGGGGGGACTCCCCAAACTTGGATGGGGACCCTGACGCTGGCAACCAAAAAGAAAAGCCCATTCTGCATCTCCTTAGCAGCCACTGCCCCCTGGAGGTCGAGGTATCTCTCTCTTTTTTTTGTTTGTTTGTTTCAGGTGAGTGGGGGCTGTGAGTGCCCCAGGCTCTTGGACAGCAGGATGGGGGTCTGGATGTGGGGAGGTCGGTGGGGCCTTGGCCAAGTTTCAGGGCATGGACACTGTAGGTGTCCCTGGGAGCATGCCCCAGTCTCTCTATGTTGCCCAGGCTGGTTTCAAACTCCTGAGCTCAAGCAGTCCTCCTGCCTCTGCCTCCCAAAGTGCTGAGAATATAGGCACAAGCCAATGCGACCAGCCAACCAACGAGTTTTCCAACACACACTTCAGCCATCTACCCCTCAGCGCAAGTGGCTGGGTCCCTAGACTTGAACCCTGGGTCCCCCGCCTGCCCAGTTCCAGCCTCTCAGTACCCTCCTTGGCAGCCCACCCCGTCCCACCCTTCACCCACCACTCAAGCCTGGGTGAGAGGACGAGGGGCCTGGGTCCTCCTGTAACCTTATCGTAAGGAGGGGCATTGCTGGCTTCTCTTGGGTCCTTTCCCTCTCTCTTCATGATCAGACCTGGCTTTTGCTTTGCCTTTTAAAAACTCTGTACGATGAGAGCCTCTTTTGGAAGTCAAAGACAGACCAGGGATTGTTTTCCTCTTTGCCTCTCAGCTCCAATGGCCCTAATTCACCTCCACACGACGTGGGTACCCCAAATCGACTAAGATCCCATATAAGGAAGAGCTGAGAAGCAAAGCATGAAAACTAACATTGCAAAGTAGCGTTTTGCTTTCCTAACAGTTGCTGAGTGCTTGGATGAAGCAGGCACTGAGCTAAGTGCTTTCCATGTGTTATCTGTTTAATCTTTCCAAGAGCCTGCTATGAGGAGCACCACTGTCCACATTTAGCAGAGGAGGGCAGTGAGGCTCAGAGAGGTGAAGACAGTTTTCCATTGTCACACAGCTTGACAACTGATAAGTGTTGGACCGCACAGAAATGCTCAAGAGTTTCTTGATCTCCCGGGTCAAGCGATTCTCCTTCCTCAGCCTCCCAAGTAGCTGGGTTTACAGGCGTGCGCCACCACGCCCAGTTAATGTTTTTTTGCATTTTTAGTAGAGACGGGGTTTCACTGTGTTGGCCAGGCTGGTCTCAAACTCCTGACCTCAGGTGATCCACCCGCCTCAGTCCCCCAAAGTGCTGACATTACAGGTGTGGAGGTGGAGGTTCCAGTGAGCCGAGTTCGCACCACTGCACTCCAGCCTGGGTGACAGAGCAAGACTCTGTCTTAAAAACACACAAACGAATGAACAAAAACACATAAGAAATCACGTGTGTCTTTGCCCTTTCCACATTCCACAGGTCCACAGGGAACTCTGGC
Source organism: Pongo pygmaeus (assembly GCF_028885625.2). Taxonomy (NCBI): domain Eukaryota; kingdom Metazoa; phylum Chordata; class Mammalia; order Primates; family Hominidae; genus Pongo; species Pongo pygmaeus. The sequence goes on from NC_072393.2 coordinate 19,116,534, forward strand.
CTGGCCCTGGCCTCTTTGGGAAAGGTGAACATAATTTCATCTCAATCTATAAGGGATCAGATGAGACCGCACAAACAGCTGCCTTCAGAGAGTGGGATGTTTCTGGGTCATGGGAAGAGACACTGGAGGTCCACTTCAGCTAGACCCTTCAGGAGGGTCTCTCAGAGCAGAGGCCTCCAAGTCGAGAAGGAGCCAGCCACGAAAGCATCTTGGAGGCACGCAATCCAGGCAGAGGGAACAGCTAAGAAGCCCATGTGGCTGGAGCGAGAGCCGAGCCGAGCATAAGCATGTGGAGCTGCCAAGGAGGAGGGTATTTTTTTTTTTTTAATTTAAGATGGAGTCTCACTCTGTCGCCCAGGCTGGAGTGCAATGGTGCGATCTCGGCTCACTGCAACCTCCACCTCCCAGGTTCAAGCGATTCTCCTGCCTCAGCCTCCCGAGTAGCTGGGATTACAGGCACCCACCATCATGCCTAGCTAATTTTTGTATTTTTTTTTTTTAAGAGACAGGGTTTCACCATGTTGGCCAGGCTGGTCTTGAACTCCTGAGCTCAGGTGACCCACCCGCCTCTGCCTCCCAAAGTGCTGGGATTACAGGCATGAGCCACTGCGCCAAGCCTTTAGATTTTTTTTTTTTTTAAAGTGCGATGGGAGTGTGGGATCTGCCCTGCTTTGCAAAGCCCGTAGGGCTGTTGTGAGGAGCAGTGTTGGACCACACTGGGTGGCAGCAAGTTCCTTTGATGAAGGAAGAAAGTGAAAACCTCAGGGTTGGATTCTGCCCGGGTCAGTGGACACTGAAGCCTCACCCTTCTCAGGGCTGGGGGTCAGTGGAGCAAGAAGGGGGGCTTGGGCTGCTGTCTGGCCATTGCACAATGAGCGGGCTGGCTGCTTCCTCTGACTCATCACCAGGGTTTAGGATGGATCAAGTTTCACGCCAGGCGGGCTGCGGGGTGAATGGGGGTGAGTAGGAAGAGCAGCAGACTTACTTCTGCACATGCCCAGGATGGCTCCTTGCTGTAACCCTTGCTAGTCCCCAAAATCTTTTCCATCTTCCTGTGTCTGGAAACTGGCTTAGTGCAGCTATATGTAAGTGATCAGGGTAAGTGGCATTTATGGAGCACCTCTTAGGAGCGAGACACATATTAACATATGTTAACATACTAACATATTAACGTATGTTGACACATATTGATTTCATTTAAAGCCTACAGGGCCAGGCGCGATGGCTCACGCCTATAATCCCAGCAGTTTGCGAAGCCGAGCCAGGAGGATCACTTGAGGTCAGGAGTTCGAAAGCAACCTGGCCAACATGGCGAAACCCCGTCTCTACTAAAAATACAAAAAGTAGCCGGGTGTGGTGGCCTACGCCTGTAGTCACAGCTACTCAGGAGGCTGAGGCAGGAAAATCGCTTGAGCCTAGGAGGTGAAGGCTGCAGTGAGCCGAGATCTCGCCACTGTATGCCAGCCTGGGCGACAGAGTGAAACTCCATCTCAAAACAAAAGAAAAAATTAGCTAGACATCGTGGTACACACCTGTAATCTCAGCTACTCGGGAGGCTGAAGTAGGAGGAGAATTGCTTGAACCCGGGAGGCGGCGGTTGCAGTGAGCTGAGATCGAGATCGCAACACTGCACTCCAGCTTGGGTAACAGAGCGAAACTGTGTCTCAAAAAAGAAACAAAGAAAAGAAAAGATACATGTAGTTGATTAGGGTAAGTGGCATCAATTATGGAGCACTTCTTAGAAGTAAGGCAGTTGACACTTATTAACTTTATTTATTTATTTATTTATTTATTTATTTATTTATTTATTTGAGATGGAGGTTCACTTTTGTTGCCCAGGCTGGAGTGCAATGGCGCGATCTTGGCTCACTGCAACCTCCGCCTCCTGGGTTCAAGCGATTCTCTTGCCTCAGCCTCCTGAGTAGCTGGGATTACAGGCATGTGCCACCATGCCCGGTTAATATTGTATTTTTAGTAGAGACGGGGTTTCTCCATGTTGGTCAGGCTGGTCTCAAACTCCTGACCTCAGGTGAGCCGCCCGCCTCGGCCTCCCAAAGTGCTGGGATTACAGGCATGAGCCACCACGCCCGGCTAACTTCATTTAAAGCCTACAAAACTCAGTGTGTGGAAACAGCTGAGGTCGGCTGTGAGGCTTGAGTTTTGGTGCATAAGTTGCTAGGGCAGCTGCTATCCCTGCTCTGTTTTTATTTCTTCTCTGACCTCACAGGATGCTGTCAAGAACTAGAAGCCGGTCGGGCGTGGTGGCTCATGCCTATAATCCCAGCACTTTGGGATGCCAAGGCGGGAGTATCATCTGAGGTCAGGAGTTCGAGACCAGCCTGACCAACATGGTGAAACCCCGTCTCTACTAAAAATACAAAAATTAGCTGGGCGTAGCGGCGCACACTTGTAGTCCCAGCTGCTCTAGAGGCTGATGCAGGAGAATCACTTGAACCTGTGAGGCGGAGGTTGCAGTGAGCCAAGATCGTACCACTGCATTCTAGCCTGGGAGACCTAGCGAGACTCTGCTTTAAAAAAAAAAAAAAAAAAGAACTGGAAGCCACATATGTAGCAGGCCCAGTCTTGCATTGGACTCACAGAAGCCGCAGTCTCAGTCAGAACCAAGAACAGAAAAAAAACTTGAAATAGATTTAGGCAGGCCAGGCACGGTGGTGCACACCTGTAATCTCAGCACTTTGGGAGGCTGAGGGGGGCGGATCACTTGAGCCCAGGAGTTTGAGACCAGCCTGAGCAACAGGTTGAATCCTGTCTCCACAAAAACCACAAAACATTAGCCAGGCATGATGGTGCACACCTGTAGTCCCAGCTACCTGGAAGGCTGAGGTGGGGGGATCACCTGAGCCTAAGGGTTGGGGCTTCAGTGAGCATGATCATGTCACTGCACTCCAGCCTGGGCAACAAAGTGAGACCCTGTCTGAAAAAACAAACAAACAAACAAACAAACAAGAATACAAGTAGACAAGCACAAAAGGGAATAAATTTTTGGCCTACATAACTGAAAAGGCAGGTGAGTCTAGCTTTAGGAATGGCTGGATCCAGAAGCTCAGGCTGGAGTACAGTAGTGTGATCTCGGCTCACTGCAACCTCTGCCTCCTGGGTTCAAGCTGTTCTCCTGCCTCAGCCTCTCAAGTAGCTGGGATTAGAGGCATGTGCCACCATGCCCAGCTAATTTTGTATTTTTAGTAGAGATGGGGTTTTACTGTGTTGGTCAGGCTGGTCTCAAGCTCCTGACCTCAAGTGATCCACCCACCTTGGCCTCCCAAAGTGCTGGGATTACAGTTGTGAGCCACCGTGCCAGGCCTGGCTCTGTTTTCTCCTCTGTGTGGGTCCACTCTTTTGGCCCAGCTGAACTAATCTCTTGTGTTTTTTGAGACAAAGTCTCCCTTTGTTGCCGAGGCTAGAGTGAAGTGGAGCTATCTTGGCTCACTGCAACCTCCACCTCCTGGGTTCAAGTGATTTTCCTGCCTCAGCCTCCCGAGTAGCTGGAATTACAGGCGTGTTCCACCACATCTGGCTAACTTTTTTTGTATTTTTAGTCTAGACGGGGTTTCACCATGTTGGCCAGGCTGGTCTCAAACTCCTGACCTCAGGTGATCTGCCCGTCTCTGCCTCCAAAAGTGTAGGGATTACAGTCATGACCCAGCGCCCAGCCTGTTTTTTTTTTTTTTTGGTTTTTTTTTTTTTTTTTTGAGACAGGGTCTTGCTCTGTCACCCAGGCTGGAGTGCAGTGGCATTATCATAGCTCACTGCAGCCTCCATCTCCCAGGCTCAAGCAATCCTCCTGTCTCAGCCTTCTGAGTAGCTGCGATTATAAGCAGGCACCACCAGGCCCAGGTAATTTTTTTATTTTTAGTAGAGATTAAATCTCGCTATGTTGCCCAGGCTGGTCTCGAGCTCCTGGGCTCAAATGATCCTCCTGCCTCGGCCTCCCAAGTGCTGGGATTACAGGCATGAGCCACAACACCCAGCCTGCCCTGAACCAATCTTGATGGCCAGCACAATGGGCTATGCTGATTGGCCAAGACTTCCACCTTAGGGAGGGGTGTTTGCGTGGTGGGAGAGTGGTGAGACCAGCCATTCACATCTCACAGACTGAAAGTCAGAACCAGTGTTCCCCAAATAAGGGTTGTTAACACTAAAAAGTTGAGGGAGTGGGGTTGGGGGAAGAATATGCTTGTTAGGCAAAAAGTAGAGGAGTTTACCAAAGTGCGCAAAATCATATCAAGAAGGAAGATGGCTGGGCACGGTGGCTCACGTCTGTAATCCCAGCACTTTGGGAGGCCGAGGCGGGCGGATCACCTGAGGTCAGAAGTTCAAGACCAGCCTGGCCAACATGGTGAAACCCTGTCTCTACTAAAAATACAAAAATTAGCCGGGTGTGGTGGTAGGTGCCTGTAATTCCAGCTACTTGGGAGGCTGAGGCAGGAGAATCACTTGAACCCTACAGGCAGAGGTTGCAGTGAGCTGAGTCTGCGCCACTGCACTCCAGCCTGGGCCACAGAGACTCCGTCTCAAAAAAAAAATCCCATAAAAATTAGCTGGGCATCACGGTTCATGCCTGTAATCCCAGCTTCTTGGGAGGCTGAGGTAGGAGAATCGCTTGAACCTGAGAGGTGGAGATTGCAGTGAGCCAAGGTCGCGCCACTGCACTCCAGCCTGGGCGACAGAGTGAGACTCTGTCTCAAAACAAAGATAAAGTAGGGCAGTGGCAATGTCCAAGGCATTTCAAATGAAAATCGATATATATATATATATATATATATATATATATATATATTTAACATGGGCATTTTATTACCTGTTGTAAAGCATGAATCAAAGCATGTTTGGAAGATATCAGCATCCCCTCCAGCCATCCTCAGTCCAATAAAATGTGTGCTTGTTGTGCCATTAGAGCCACCATGAATTCCCCCAGCTGACCTTCCTAGCTTCCACCTAGCCCATGCTCTGAAATCCCTGCAGCCTCCTGAATATAAACTTTCAATATTGGTAGTTGGGGGTCCCTCTCTTGAGGGAGGGAGGGTTAGAGTCCCTTCTGCGTCCCTGGCTTACCACCCTGACATCGGGGAGTCTCTGCTCCTTCCTTCACTGCTGAGTCTTGATAGGATTTCTGGACCCTTCTGTTAGCACCTTGTTGCAAAATAGAGATCCTTGAACAAGACTGGACTGGAGAAGTATGCAGAGGGAAGGCTGAAGCTCTGTAACTCCAGTTCTTTGGGCTCAGGTATCCAGAGAATAGCAATATGCCCATTGCAAGGGAATGGGAAAAAATAGTCGTTGGCTAGACATGGTGGCTCACGCCTGTAATCCCAGCACTTAGGGAGGGCGAGGCGGGTGGATCACCTGAGGTCAGGAGTTCAAGACCAGCCTGGCCAACATGGTCTGTAGTCTCTACTAAAAATACAAAAATTAGCTGGGCGTGATGGCGCCTGCCCGTAATCCTAGCTACTGGAGAGGCTGAGGCAGGAGAATGGCTTGAACCTGGGAGGAGGAGGTTGCAGTGAGCCGAGATCGCACCCACTGCATTCCAGTCTGGGCGACAAGGGCAAAACTCGGTCTCAAGGAAAAAAAAAAGAAAGAAAGTCGTTAAGGGCAACAGCTAGGTTTATGGACTGAGGGGGCCGATTGCAGTGTTCAGGTCTTAGCTAAGATAACTTTCCGCCTCCCTGTCTGTGGTGTCTGCAGGAGCCTCCCTCCCTAATGTGGTTCTGTGGCTGGCCACTGATCTTAGTTACCGCATCACATTTACCTCCATCTGAAAAGTTCTTGGTTATTTGTGTGCTATGTCTGCCCCCTCTCTGACTATATACACTCCACAAGGGCAGGGATCACCTCTGCTTGTTCACGCCTGTACCCCAGTTTGCCTGGCACATAGTAGGTGCTCTGTAAATATTCCTTGAATGAATGAATGCATGAGTGACCAACGCCCTAGTCTGTTTTCAGAGCTCTTAGTCCAAACCCAGCTTCAACTTGGGGTACTACCAATCCTTGCGTGGGGGGGTGCCTGGCACCACCCTTGTGAATTGGGAGGATCTGGGTCAGGCCGTCTTCCTCTTGGGGGCTCCAGTGCCCCAGCCGATCCGCGGTCCTTGTCAAACAGCCCCGCGGCCGCTGTCCAGCGGGCCAGGAGGCCGATCACTGCGCCGGCGCTGAAATTTCCACTCGCGCCCCACTGCCCTTCCCGCGGGCCCCGAGCGCGCGCCGGGGCGCGCGCATGCGCCTTCGCCCCCGCGCCGCGCGCCGCTCTTGTGCGCCTGCGCCGCGCTCACGACCGCCGGCGCGCCTGCGCACTGCTCGCCAACCGTGGGCCCAGCCGACGCTTGCGCGGTGGCACGGGCGAGTGGGGGGGCGAGGAGGTGGAGGAGGAGGAGGAGGAGGAGGAGGTGGCGGCGAGAAGATGGCGACTTCGAACAATCCGCGGAAATTCAGCGAGAAGATCGCGCTGCACAATCAGAAGCAGGCGGAGGAGACGGCGGCCTTCGAGGAGGTCATGAAGGACCTGAGCCTGACGCGGGCCGCGCGGGTAAGGGGGCTGCCCGCGCCGACCCTTCAGGGCCGGCGGAGGGAGGGAGGGGGCGCGTGTCCGGCGCGTGCACGGGGCGGGGTGGGGGGGGCGCGGCGGGGGCGGGGCGCGCGCGGCGGGGGCGGGGCTTGGCACGGCCCGAGGGGGACAGGTGTCCCCACGCCCCGGGCGTCGTGGGCGGGACAGGTGACCCCACATCATCCATACCTGATGGGGTACAGGTGCCCCCACATCACTGCTCCCCGGAGGAGACGGGGCCTCTACATCATTACTACTAGGAGGGAACAGGTGCCAGTACCTCGTCGTTACCTGACAGGGGACAGGTGTTCCTACATCATTGTTACCCGAGGGGGGCAGGTGCCCCACATTATTACTACCTGGAAGGGACAGGTGCCCCCGCATCATTGCTACCTGGGGGGCAGGATGACACAGGTGTATGAGCTGGGTGCTGCTTGCAAGCACCATTGGTAGCTGGGGGTGAGGGTGCAAGTGCCCCCGCATCCTTGCTACCTGGGAGGGACAGATGCCCTCCCATTCTTGCTACCTGAGGGGGACTGGTGTCTCTACGTCTTGGTTACCTGTGCCTTTACTCCCTGGGTGTTGGGGGAGGAACAGATGTCCCCACTTGCAGAGCTGAGGTGGGACAGGGATCTCTCCCTCTTGGACAGCTGAGGGAATGGTCAGATCCTGTCCCCCAGGGGGTCCAGAGGGGGGCCAAGAAGGCAGATTGTGCTCAGTCCTGGAACTTGGAGTGGAGACAGCTGCCCCTTCTCCATGTAGCCCATATGGTGGGGACCAGGTGATGTTCCTCCCAGTGGAACAGGGGATGCTGACCACAGCCCCTGCCCTCTCAGGACCAGGGCGGAGGCCCAGGTCTGCCTCAGGTGGCTGGGCACATTTGGTGTGCAGGGGCAGGCCAGGTTCTGCCAGGCTCCTGGCTGGCAGAGCAGATACCCTGCAAATCTCACCTGGGAAGTTGCTGTGGGCCGGGAGCAGGGGCTTGATTGGGGCTGGTGTCTGAGCAGGGCAAGGCACCCGAGTTCCTCAGGCCTCAGTTTCTTCCCTTGTCAGGCATTCTAGCAATACCTTCCTCTTGGGTCAGGGTGGTGAGCACACTTTGCAAAGGTGATGATGAATCTCCACTTTGTTCTTGCAGTGTGGTGAGACCTCTCTCCTGCATCCTGGGGCCTTGAGGAGGGTTTGGGTGGGCTTTGCAGATGCTCATTTCCCTGGTTTCCAGATTCAGCCACTGATATGACTGGCTCAGGTGGACTTAACCTCAGTCTCTGATTCCTTAGGTAGCAGTTTCAGGCTGTGTTACTTTGTAACTAGTTGTTTGTTTCTCTGAGAGATTGTGACCTTATAGACTAGGATTTGTGTCTTCATTTCTGTGTTGTTAATGATTGGGAGCTCGCTGTCAGCCAGGTACTGCTTTAGGCATGCTCAGTGAGTGTGCCACATCTGTCCTCCCAGCTCCAAGCAGCTACATTCTTGCTCAGGATGTAGAGAAAGAGATGGCTGGTGAATGAATGAATGAAGAAAAAAAAGAAGAGAATGGCCAGGTGCGGCGGCTCATGCCTGTAATCCCAGCACTTTGGAAGGCTGAGGCAGTGGATCACCTGAGGTCAGGAGTTCGAGACCAGCCTGGCCAACGTGGTGAAACCCTGTCTCTACTAAAAATATAAAAATTAGCTGGGCGTGGTGGTAGGTACCTGTAATCCCAGCTACTGGGGAGGTTGAGGCGGGAGAATCACTTGAACCCGGGAAATGGAGGTTGCAGTGAGCCGAGATCACGCCACTGTACTCCAGCCTGGGTGACAAGAGTGAAACTCCATTTCCAAAAAAGAAAATAAGAAGAAAGTGTGCAACTTGAGCATCCTTCCACGTGAGTGTCCCCCACATATCAGGGCTTCTGAGGCAGGAGTGGCCACTTCTTTTTGTCTCCAGCACATGGTGTGTGCTGGCATGCAGTTGTTGTCAAATGTTTGCAGTGTGACCGGAAGAAAGGGGTCACAGTAGGTTCATGGGTGTCACTCTGATTAGAAGTCCAGTTTCTGCGTGGGATTGGAAATAGATTATTGTTGTTGAAAACATCTCTTTAAAATAATAGCTTTATTGAGATATGATTCACACATCATACAATTTACTTGTTTAAAGTGTACAGTTTGGTGGTTTTTAGTATATTCACAGAGTTGTGCAACCACCCCTATTTTGTAATTCCAGAACATTTTTTATCCACCCAGAAAGAAACCCCGTCCCCATTAACAGTCACTCCCCATTCCCCCTCCCCTAGCCCCTGGCAAGCACTAAGCTGTCTTCTGTCTCTGTGGGTTTTCCTATTCTGGGCATTTTATATAAATGGAATCACACAACACGTGGCCTTTTGTGACTGGCATGTTTCACTCAGCATCATGTTTTCGAGGTTCATCTCTGTAGTATCATGGACCAGTGCTTCGTTCCTTTTTATGGTCAAGTAATATTCCGTTGTATGGATATGTTTTATTTGTTTATCCATTCATCGATCGATGAATTTAGAAAAATTCTGAGGCCAGGTGCAGTGGCTCACACTTGTAATCCCAGCACTTTGGGAGGCCGAGGTGAGTGGATGACCTGAGGTCAGGAGTTCGAGACCAGCCTGGCCAACTTGGTGAAACCTGTCTCTACTAAAAATACAAAAATTAGTCGGGTGTGGTGGCACGTGCCTGTAATCCCAGCTACTCGGGAGGCTTAGACAGAAGAATCGCTTGAACCTGGGAGGTGGAGGTTGCAGTGAGCTGAGATTGTGTCACTGTACACCAGGCTGGGCAACAGAGTGAGACTCCATCTCAAAACAAAAACAAAAACAAAAAAGATTCTGAAGATATGCAGGTAGCAGTTCTTTCAGCCCTGGAAACCATTTCCCATCTTCCTTATCACCTGGGGTCAGGGGAGCATGGGCTGTGGGCAGAGGTGAGCTCACACTAGATTTTTAGACACCAAGCATTGTTCTCTTTCCGGGGCAGGGGGTGATTCTGCCCCCCAGGGGACACTTGGTGGTGTCTGGAGACATTGTGGGTCATCATGATTAGGGGTGCTCCTAGCATCTGGTGGGTGGAGGCTGGGATGCTGCCCAGCCCCTACAGTGCACAAGATAGCCCCATCATGTGAAATAATCTGGCCCCGGATGGCAACAGTGCCAAGACTGAGAAACTTTTTTTTGTTTTTTGAGATAGACTCTTGCTCTGTTGCCCAGGCTGGAGTGCAGTGGCGCAATCTTGGCTCACTGCAACCTCTGCCTCGTGGGTTCAAGTGATTCTCCTGCCTCAGCCTCCCGAGTAGCTGGGATTACAGGCATCTGCCACCATGCCCGGGTAATTTTTGTATTTGTAGCAGAGATGGGGTTTGTAGTAGAGACCATGTTGGCCAGGCTGGTCTCGAACTCCTGACCTCAGGTGATCCGGCCACCTCGGCCTCCCAAATTGCTGGGATTACAGATGTGAGCCACTGTGCCCAGCCAAGGCTGAGAAACTTTTGATTAGAGGTGTAACAGTGAGGTGGGCCAGAGTGTGAGCTTTGCACCTGGTCAGGTAGAGTTCCATCCTTTGCTCCCACCTGTATGGCTGTGCCATCTCTGGCAGGCTGCGACCAGGGTGGGCAAGCTTATTCCCAGCTTGACTGGCCACTGCACAGTCCAAGTGGCATGTCCGCCGTGCCTGGAGCAGGTGAATGAACCTATATCGTGTGGGCTTCCCTCCTGCAGCCATGGCGCGCTGCCTCCCATACTGTAGACAGCAGGGGTTTGGCCACACCTGCAGCCAGGTGAGGCATGGTCCGGTCAGCACGTGCTCCTCTCCTGTGAATTCCAAAGGACAGCATGTCACTCATGCGTGTCTGTTCACAGTTGCCGGTGGTGATGGCACCTCAGGTGTCTTGCTGCTGCTGTGGAAGGCCAGTCAGCAGATGTTTGGCTAGAAGACAGGGACCTCACCAGGGCACAAGCACCGAAGGGTCGGGGGACAGGGCGTAAAGTCGGGAGACTGTTTGCAGGTCTTGGGGCGGAGGGGTGGGTGTGTGGGCGTTCCCTCCCACTCTTAGGCTTGGGTCAGCATGACAGGCAGGCTGTCTATGGCGCTCTGCTGTGTGACACTGGGTGGGTTTCTCAACCCCTCTGGGCCATAGAATCCTGACTTGTAAAGTTGGGGCAGCGCGTTCATTCCATCAAATGACAATTTTCATTGTCTGGCATGTCTCAAGAGACTGTGGGGTGCTGGGGCTCCTGCAGTGTACAGGGCATATGGGGCTGTGTTCTTGGGGAGCCAGCATGGTTTTAGGGGGGACAGGAGAGCATCGATGCATCCGAATGAAGCAGACGCCCTCAGAAGGTGGCACATGCTGGGAGAGAAGTGGCACAGCCACGTGCTAGGAGTGGCTGGGACAGGGGTGACACAGCATCCCCAGAGAGCAGGGAAGAGCACTTCAGATCCGGGACAGGCACAGTCAGAGCCTTGTGGTGGGAATGACTTGGTGAGTTTGAGAATGGGTGGAAAGCGGGCAGGAGGGCAGGTGAGGCTGCAAGAGCTTGGATCTCCCCTGAGGGAGGGGTCTGGGAAGCCTCCCTCCTTGCTTTGTTTGTTTGTTTGTTTGTTTTGAGAAGGAGCCCCCCCGTTACCCAGGCTGGAGTGCGGTGGTGCAATCTTGGCTCACTGCAACCTCCGCCTCCTGGGTTCAAGCGATTCTTCTGCCTCAGCCTCCCAAGTAGCTGGAATTACAGGCATGCACCACCACGCCCGAGTAATTTTGCATTTTTAGTAGAGACGGGATTTCTCCATGTTGGTCAGGCTGGTCTTGAACTCCCGACCTCAGGTGATCCGCCCACCTCGGCCTCCCAGAATGTTGGGATTACAGGTGTGAGCCACGGTGCCTGGCCTCGCTTGTTTTTGTAACAGCTTTATTGAGATGTCATTTCCATGGCATTCCACCACTCAGTGGCTTTTAGTATATTCACATTTGCACAGCCAACACCAGTCAACTTGAGAACATTTCGTACCCCCAGAAGGAGACCCTGTCCCCATCAACAGTTACTTCCCACTCCCCCTTGCCCAGCCCCTGGCAGTCACAAATCTGCTTTGCTTTCTTTCTTTCTTTCTTTTTTTTTTTTGGAGACATAGTCTTAACTCTGTCACCCAGTCTGGAGTGCAGTGGCACAATCTCAGCTCACCACAACCTCTGCCTCCCGGGTTCGAGTGATTCTCCTGCCTCAGCCTCCTGAGTAGCTGGGATTACAGGCAGGTGCCACCACACCCAGCTAGTTTTTGTATTTTTTAGTAGAGACAGGGTTTTGCCACGTTGGGCAGGCTGGTCTCGAACTCCTGACCTCAAGTGATCACCCGCCTCGGCCTCCCAAAGTGCTGCGATTGCAGGCGTGAGCCACCACACCTGGTCTACTAATCTGGTTTCTGTCTCTATGGATTTGCCGGTTCTGGACATTTCATATCAACAGAATCCTACACGGTGAGGTGAATCCTGCACCACGAAGCCTTTTGTGTCTGCCTTCTTTTACTTAGCATAGTGACTTCAAGCCTCTAACTTGGATCAGTGCTTCATATCTTTCTTTTCTTTTTCTTTCTTTTTTTTTTTTTTTTTTCTGAGACAGAGTCTTGCTCTGTCTCCCATGCTGGAGTGTAGTAGCACAATCATGGCTCACTGCAACCTCTGCCTCCCGAGTTCAAGCGATTCTCCTGCCTCAGCCTCCTGAGTAGCTGGGATTACAGGCGCCCGCACCACACCCTGCTAAGTTTTGTATTTTTAGTAGAGACGGGGTTTCTCCATGTTGGCCAGGCTGGTCTTGAACTCCTGACCTCAGGTGATCCACTGCCTCAGCCTCCCAAAATGCTGAGATTACAGGCGTGAACCACTGTGCCTGGCCTTCATTTATTTCTTAAAATTGGTGGCATGGACAGATGCAGTGGCTCATGCCTGTAACCCTGGCACTTTGGGAGGCCAAGGAGGTGGGCAGATCACCTGAGGTTGGGAGTTTGAGACCAGCCTGGCCAACATGGTGAAACCCCATCTCTACTAAAAATACAAAAATTAGCTGGGTGTGGTGGCGCCCGCCTGTAATCCTAGCTACTTGGGAGGCTGAGGCAGAGAATTGCTTGATCCCGGGAGGCGGAGGTTGCAGTGAGCCGAGATTACGCCACTGTGCTCCAGCCTGGGCGACAGAGTGAGACTCCATCTCAAAAAAAAAATTAATGGCAATGTATATATACGTAACATAACACTTACCATTTCCACCTTTTTTTAAGTGTAAAATTCAGTGGCGTTAAGTTTATTCCCAGTGTGGTGCACCGTCACCGGCATAGCTCAGTAATAGTTCATGTCATATTCCATGGTGTGGGTCTACCCCGTTTTGTCCATTCATCTGGCCATGAACACGGGTTGTTTCCACCTTTGGCTGTCGTGAATCACGCTGCTGTTGGCATCTTTGTCCACGTTTTTGGGTGGATGTATGTCTTCATTTCTCAGAGCATGTGCTGGGGAGTGGAGTTGCCGGGTCCTCTGGTAACTCTCCATTTATCCATTTGAGGACGTCGTGTGTCTTAGGAGGATAGCTGTGGCTGTGAGTGGGATGGGTGTGGTGTGAGCAGCCGCTGCAGGTGTCCAGATCAGGGGGAATGATGGCTGGAGCAAGGGGGTGACAGAGCGAGTGGATTTGGTGGCATTTCTGCAGCAGAGCCACCCAGATGTGCTGGAGGATTGGATGTTGGGGGTGAGGGAAGGGGAAGGGGGGCGTGTCATCTGCTTGCCAGGGGTTCAGGACATTGGGGATTCCTCGTATAACTGATCATTGACGACCTCAGACAGCAACACCTGGGCCAGAAAGGTACGCAGGCAAGACAGTCACGGTGGCATGGCCAGGGCTGAAGGAGGGCACTCTCCTGCTGTTACCTACTGTGAAGCTGGAGTAAAACAGGCCCCTGGGCTGCAGGCACAGCGCAGTGGTGGCTCAGGTTAGCTGAGTGTGGAGCCCACCCCCCGGTCCTAGCTTTGGCGCCGTTTGTTTCTGTGCTGGCTGCTTCAGCTGTCTGCTGCCATCTGCAGCCTCCGTATACAGGCAGGACTCCCTGAGCTGCTCCCTGAACAGAAGGTGAGGCAAGCCACCCTTATCCTCATCACTCCCTGGGCCCCTCCAAAAAGCTAAGCTGTCTCAGTACTCCCCAGGTTGTGAGCTGCACGCCCTGCAGCAGGCTGAATGGTGGCCCCTAAAAAACATCTGCTCACCTTCTAGCCCTGTAACCTGTGAATTGGACCTTAGTTGGTAAAAAGGTTTCTGTAGATGTCATTAAGGTAAGGATCTGGAGATGAGATCATCCTGGGGGGTGGCCCTAAATCTGGTGACTGGTATCCTTATGAAGAGTGGGCTATGGCTGGGCACAGTGGCTCACTCCTATAATCCCAGCACTTTGGGAGGCTGGGGTGGGCGGATCACGAGGTCAGGAGATCGAGACCATCCTGGCTAACATGGTGAAACCCCGTCTTTACTAAAAATACAAAAAAATTAGCCGGGTGTGGTGGTGAGCACCTGTAGTCCCAGCTACTCGGGAGGCTGAGGCAGGAGAATGGCGTGAACCTGGGAGGCAGAGCTTGCAGTGAGCCGAGATCACGCCACTGCGCTCGAGCCTGGATGACAGAGCGAGACTCCGTCTCAAAAAAAAAAAAAATAAATAAAATAAAATGAAGAGTGGGCTGGGAGTGGCGATGCACGCCTTTAATCCCAGAGTTTTCGGAGGCTGAGGCAGGAGGATTGTTTGAGCCCAGGAGTTTGAGGTTACAGTGAATTATGATCACTCCAGCGTGGGTGACAGAGTGAGATCCTGTCTCAAAAAAAAAAAAAAGAAAAAGAAATAGATGGAGGGGGACCAGGCACAGTGGCTCACGCCTGTAATCCCAACATTTTGAGAGGCTGAGATGGGACGATAACTTGAAGCCAGGAGTTTGAGACCAGCCTGGGCCACAAAGTGAGAACTCATCTCTATGAAAAAAATTTTTTTTTTAATTAGCTGGGTGTGGTGGCGTGCACCTGTAGTCCCAGCCACTTGGGAGGGTGAAGCGGGAGGATCGCTTGAGCCCAAGAGTTAAGGCTGTGGTGAGCCATGATTGTACCACTGCACTCCAGCTGGGGTGAAAGAGTGAGACCCTTTTCTCCAAAAAAAAAAAAAAAAAAAAAAGAGACAAGAAAGGACACAGAGACACAGGGGAGAGGACCATGTGACAACGGAGGCAGAGATTGGAGCAATGTGGTCACAAGCCAAGGAATGCCTGGAGCCCCCAGAAACTGAAAGGGATAGGAAGGGTCTTCCCCTAGAGCCTCTGGAGGAAGCATGGGCCTGCCAGTTCCTTTTTTTTTTTTTTTTTTTTGAGATGGAGTCTCACTCTGTCGCCCATGTTGGAGTGCAGTGGCGTGATCTTGGCTCACTGCAACCTCCTTCTCCCGGATTCAAGCGATCCTCCTGCCTCAGCCTCCTGAGTAACTGGGATTACAGGCTCCTGCCACCACGCCTGGGTAATTTTTGTATTTTCAGTAGAGATGGGTTTCATCCTATTGGCCAGGCTGATCTCGAACTCCTGGCCTCAAATGATCCACCTGCTTCGGCCTCCCAATGTGCTGGGATTACAGGTGTGAGCCACCGCGCTCGGTCTTCCGCACCCCCACTCTTAGGACACAATCCAAACCCGAACATTGAGCTCCTACACTCCGACCCCGACCCTGTGGTCCTGATCCTCCACCCCAGGCCCTGCTCTTGCTGTCTCCCTCTGTCTCATCCAGTGTAGAGCAAGGGCCCCTGCTCCTAAAAAGGGCTGAATGAAGGGTCCACTCCGGGCCTCGGTGGTAACCCCACACAAAACCTGCGGAGCCAGCTGGAGCCGGCTGGACTTATGCATCTGCAAGTGGCCGCAGCCCTGTCCTGATGTGAAGTCCACAAGGTTACCTGGTGCTACAGGCTCTGTCAGGCCCGGGGGTCCTTGCCACTGGCTGAAGTCACAAATGACCACAAAGTGAGGGGCATGAAAAACAGAAATTAATTCCCTCATCGTCATCAATATCATGAAACCCCCGTCTCTACTGAAAATACAAAAATTAGCTGGGCATGGTGGCATTCGCCTGTAATCCCAGCTACTCAGGAGGCTGAGACAGGAGAATTGCTTGAACTTGGGAGGTGGAGGTTGCTGTAAGCAGAGATCGTGCCATTGCACTCCAGCCTGGGCAACAAGAGTGAAACTCTGTCTCAAAAAAAAGTGGTTAGGGTGTGCAGCGACCAGGTCCACCTGCTCTGGGGAATCTGGGAGGGCTCCCTGGACCCTCAGGGTGTGTGAAACCGGGGGCTGCAGGGCTGGGTGAGGAGCAGATGTCCCTGGCTCAGGAACAGGCATGGCACTTGTGGCTCTGCAGTTAGAAATTCATTTTTCTGGGCCGGGCGCAGTGGCTCACGCCTGTAATCCCAGCACTTTGGGTGGCTGAGGCAGGCGGATCACAAGGTCAGGAGATAGAGACCATCCTGGCTAACACGGTGAAACCCTGTCTCTACTAAAAATACAAAAAATTAGCCGGGCGTGGTGGCATGTGCCTGTAGTCCCAGCTACTCGGGAGGCTGAGACAGGAGAATCGCTTGAACCTGGGAGGTGGAGGTTGCAGTGAGCCAAGATCGTGCCACTGCACTCCAGCCTGGGCGACAGAGCGAGACTCTGTCTCAAAAAAAAAAAAAAAAAAAAAAGAAATTCATTTTTTGTCCGGGTATGGTAGCTCACGCCTGTAATCCTAGTATTTTGGGAGGCCGAGGTGGGCAGATCACGAGGTCAAGAGATCGAGATCACCCTGGGCAACATAGTGAAACTCCGTCTTTACTAAAAATACAAAAATTAGCCAGGCGTGGTGGTGTGCACCTGTAGTCCCAACTACTTGGGAGGGTGAGGCAAGAGAATTGCTTGAACCAGGGTGGTGGAGGTTGCAGTGAGCCGAGATTGTGCCACTGCACTCCAGCCTGGGTGACAGAGTGAGACTCTGTCTCAAAAAAAAAAAAAAAAAAAAAAAATTCTTTTTTCATGGCTTGCCAGCACCTACCACCAAACGTGCAATCAAGACAGGTTTTACCAAGGAGCCTAACTCTTTTTTTTTTTTTTTTTGAAACAGACTTTCTGTCTGTCGCCCAGGCTAGAGTGCAGTGGTGCAATCTCAGCTCACTGCAAGTTCCGCCTCCTGGGTTCACGCCATTCTCCTGCCTCAGCCTCCTGAGTAGCTGGGACTACAGGCGCCCGCCACCACTCCCGGCTACTTTTTTTTGTATTTTTAGTAGAGACAGGGTTTCACCATGTTCGCCAGGATGGTCTTGATCTGATCTCGTGATCCACCCACCTCGACCTCCCAAAGTGCTGGGATTACAGGCGTGAGCCACCATGCCCGGCCCGCTTAACTCTTACTGTTTGCAGGCACACTGATGTACTCTGTTTTGTTCTAATAAGAAAATTAGCCTGGGCCGGGTGGGCACAGTGGCTCACACCTGTCATCCCAGCGCTTTGGGAGGCCAAGGCAGGCGGACCACCTGAGGTCAGGAGTTCGAGCCAGCCTGGCCAACATGGTAAAACCCTGTCTCTACTAAAATACAAAAATTAGCTGGGCATGGTGGCGGGCACCTGTAACCCCAGCTATTCTGGAGGCTGAGGCAGGAGAATCGCTTGAACCTGAAAGGCGGAGGTTGCAGTGAGCTGAGATTGCACCACTGTACTCCCCGGCCTGGGTAACAGAGCGAGACTCCGTCTCAGAAAAAAAAAAAAAAAAAAAAAAAATTAGGCTGGCATGGTGGCTCATGCCTGTGGTCCCAGCTACTTGGGAGGCTGAGGCCAGAGGTTCTCTTGAGCCTAGGAGCTTGAGGCTGCAGTGAACTACGATCGCGCCACTTCGCTCCAGCCTGGCCAACAGAGAGACTCCATCTCAAAAAAAAAAAAAAAAAAAAAGAAGAAACGAAGAAAAAAAAAAAGTACCAGTTGGGACCCACTAAATTGATGACTTACTAATCCAGAGCTCTGTAAGCTACGTCTCTTTATTTTATTAGAACATGGGCACAACCATTTATTCATTTTCTGTGGCTGCTTTTGTGGGACAACAGCATAGTCCCATGCAACAGAGATCATACGGTCCAGTGTGGCTTTGACCTCCTGGGCTCTAGCAATCCTCCCACCTCAGCCCCCTGAGTAGCTGGGACCACAGGTGTTAGCCACCATGCCCGGCTAATTTTTTTATTTTTTGTAGAGACAGGGTCTTCTCCCTGTGTTGTCCAGGCTGGTCTCAAACTCCTGTGCTCAAGTAGTTGTCCCATCTTGGCCTCCCAGAGTGTTGGGATCACAGGTGTGAGTCACTGCGCCAGGCGCATCTGGCCCTTCACAGAAGGGATTGGCCGACCTCTGGGACTCCCACACAGTTTGAAACCCACTGACCTCAAGTGTTAACGAAGATCAGCTGCAGGGGCTGGGGATGGTTAGCAAGGAGAGTGAGGTTGGCGGCAGTTCTCCCACTTTCAGCAACTTCTTTTTTTTTTTTTTTTTTTGAGAGAGGGGGTCTTGCTCCTGTAAGATCTTGGCTCACTGCAACCTCTGCCTCCTGGGTTCAAGTGATTCTCCTGCCTCAGCCTCCCAAGTAGTGGAGACTATAGACACGCGCCACCACGCCCGGCCAATTTTTGTATTTTTAGTAGAGATGAGGTTTCACCATGTTGGCCAGGCTACTCTCCAACTCCTGACATCAAGTGATCTGCCCACCTCGGCCTCCTAAAGTGCTGGGATCACAGGCATGAGCCAACGCATCCAGCTAATTTTTGTACTTTTGGTGGAGATGGGGGTTTCGCCATGTTTGCCAGGCTGGTCTCGAACTCCTGGTCTCGAGATCTGCCCACCTTGGCCTCCCAAAGTGCTGGGATTACAGATGTGAGCCACTGCGCCGGGCCTGGGGATTTCTTTTTTTAAATGGGACTCTGTAAAATGCCATATGGACAGCACGAGTGGGGTCTGCCTTGGGGAGAGACTGGCCTGAACCCAGGGTCAGGGAAACATCAAAATCCACAGGTTATTCCGTGCAGAGTAGGGGGCTCACTTGGGGCCGATTCTGCCCCCGGGGGCATTTGGCAACTTTTGGGGACATTTGTGGTTGTCACGATGGGGGATGGGGTGCTACTGGCATCCAGTGGGCAGAGACTGAGGATACTGGTCAACACTACAGTACACACAGCCAGGCACGGTGGCCCATGCCTGTAATCCCAGCACTTTGGGAGGCTGAGACGGGCGGATCACGAGGTCAGGAGATCGAGACCATCCTGGCTAACACGGTGAAACCCCGTGCCAATACGGAAAATTGGCTGGGCGTGGTGGCGGGCGCCTGTGGTCCCAGCTACTCGGGAGGGTGAGGCAGGAGAATGGCATGAACCCGGGAGGCGGAGCTTGTGAGCTTGTGGTGAGCCGAGATCACATCACTGCACTCCAGCCTGGGCGACAGAGTGAGACTCCATCTCAAAAAAAAAAAACAAAAAAAAACCAACACTACAGTACACAGGACAGCCCCCACCACGGGAAATTATCCAGCCCTAAGTGTCAGCAGCATCACAGTCCAGAAGCCCTGGTGTCGGGCCCTGTGTGTGCCGGGAGCATGCAGGTGCAGAGGGGTGGGTGGAGGCTGCTGGCTACATGAGATGCAAACCTGGATCCTGCAGTACATGACTGCTCCAGGCAGCTGGTGGCATCCTCCCGGGTTTACAGAGTGGGAGACAGGCCCGGAGAGCGAATGTCATAGAGCGCTAGAGTGGAGAGGCTGCCATCTGACCCAGGTTGGACTAACCCCGCAGCCTGTGTGTTTCTGCCGTGTCACGGAGTTCTGGGAGTTAGCCGGCTGGTCAGGGTGGGGCAGGGCGGTTCAGGCTGCTGGAAGCCTGTGTGCCGAGGAAGTGGCCCTCAGAGCAGGTACGACAGTGGGTGGAGGGCCTGGAGCCAGGCCCTGCCATGTGAAGCCATGGAAGGTTCTAGTGGGATGGCAATGTGAGTGACAGTGGGGGTCCAGGGAGTGGCAGGAACTGGCCTTGCTAGAATCCATGTATTTGTGCATAGTGGATTGTTGCAGTAACTCATGAGAAAGGGCCTGTTGCCTGCCCCCATGGCACAGATGAGAAATTGAGGCACAGGAGGTCACATGGCTGATGGTGGGAGGAGGAGCTGGGACTTGAACCCGTGTCTGACTCCAAGGCCCATGTGGAGGACCTTGTTGTACGCTGAGCCTCAGTTCATGTTCATCTGTTGAGAAGCATAGAGGTCGTCCCTGGTTTTTCTCAACCTAAACATTCCTTGTGTTTGTCCCAGTGCATGTACTGGGGGAGTCGGAGCCTCTCCAAGGTGCCTGCCTGGGAATGGCCCCACCGGTGTGTCCCTGAGCCCCCTGCAGTAGGGAGGAGGGCGAGCAGCTGGAGGTGTGCCACTCACGGAGGAAGACTCGGGGCATTTAGGAGGTGATGGTGACAGGGATTATTGGGAGGGTGGGTGGGGGAACTCCCAGGCTGCAGTGTGGGAACCAGAATCACAGGGGAGGGGTCGGGGGTAGGAGAGTCCTGCTTCACCTTGGAGCTCATGGGATAGAACACACCCCCACTTTATTTCTAGTTGGGGTATGTCTCTGACCTCCAACAGGTCCTGCATGGCCCCTGGGTGGAGGTGGGTGCCCTGTTCTTCTGGGTGTGGCTGTGGTGCCAGCAGCTGGATGGGGGTCCAGGTGTGTAAAGAACTGCCGCGCACCTTGAGGGCCAGGGATGCCCGAGAGCCAATGTTTATTATTTGCCAACTGGAAACGAAGCGTGGCCGGGGCCTCCTCCTTGGGGTTCTTGCATGGAAGGATTCAGAAGCACTTGGCACCGGGGGGAGCAGCCCCATCGGTGCCCAGCCAGGGCCACACAGTCAGCCTCAGCCCCCACCTCACTTCCTTCTGGGCGAGTTTAGACCTGGGAGGCCTCTTTTTTTTTTTGGAGTGCCGTGGTGCGATCTCAGCTTAGCAACCTCTGCCTCTCGTGTTCAAGCGATTCTCCTGCCTCAGCCTCCTGAATAGCTGGGATTACAAGCGTGCACCACCATGCCTGGCTAATTTTTGCATTTTTGGTAGAGATGGGGTTTCACCATGTTGGCCAGGATGGTCTCCAACTCCTGACCTCAAGTAATTCTCCCTCCTTGGCCTCCCAAAATGCTGGGATTACAGGCAGGAGCCAATGTGCTTGGCCCAACCTGGGAGGCCCTGCTGTCTTTGGTGCAGTAGGGGTCACAGTGGTCTCTGCCTCATTGGATCATGGTGAGACGTGAATGTGAAGGCATCTGGTGTATCTGGAATGGGGCCTAGCATAGATACTCACTGTGTGCTCACTGCTGCCAAGATGCTGGAGGTGTGCAAGATGCTGGTGGCTACTGTGGACACATGGTGTACCCAGTTGGCACTGGGCAGGCATTTGGCAGGCATCCAACAGGTGCTCGATGGGGACACAGCAGGCCTGCAAGAGGCACTTCGTGCCCACACAAGGAAACATTTAGCAAATGTTCAGTAGGTGCTCAGTAGATGCTCAGCAGGCACACAGTGTGTACTCAGCTGGTGTTCAACAGGCTAATGGTATGTACTCAGCTGGTGCTCAGCAGGCTTACAGGGTGTGTTCTGCAGGTGCTCAGCAGGTACACGGTGTGTTCTGCAGTGTGTACTCAGCAGGTGCTCAGCAGGCACATGGTGTGTACTCAGCAGGTGCTCAGCAGGTGCACAGTTTGTGTTCTGCACGCGCTCAGCAGGCGCAGCATGTACTCAGCAGGCGCTCAGCAGGCACTCAGCAGGCACTCAGCAGGCACACAGCGTATACTCAGCAAGTGCTCAGCAGGTGCACAGTGTGTACTCAGCAGGCACTCAGCAGGCACACAGCGTATACTCAGCAAGTGCTCAGCAGGTGCACAGTGTGTACCCAGCAGGTGCTCAGCAGGCACAGTGTGTACTCAGCAAGTGCTCAGCAGGTGCACAGTGTGTACCCAGCAGGCGCTCAGCAGGCACAGTGTGTACTCAGCAGGTGCTCAGCAGGCGCACAGTGTGTACCTAGCAGGCGCTCAGCAGGCACAGTGTGTACTCAGCAGGTGCTCAGCAGGCGCACAGTGTGTACCCAGCAGGCGCTCAGCAGGCACAGTGTGTACTCAGCAGGTACTCAGCAGGTGCTCAGCAGGCGCACAGTGTGTACCCAGCAGGCGCTCAGCAGGCACAGTGTGTACTCAGCAAGTGCTTAGCAGGCGCACAATATGTACTCAGCAGGTGCTTAGCAGGCACATAGTTTGTACTCAGCAAGCGCAGCATGTTCTCAGCAGGCGCTCAGCAGGCACTCAGCAGGCACACAGTGTATACTCAGCAAGTGCTTAACAGGTGCACAGTGTGTACTCAGCAGGCGCTCAGCAGGCACAGTGTGTACTCAGCAAGTGCTTAGCAGGTGCACAATGTATACCCAGCAGGCGCTCAGCAGGCACAGTGTGTACTCAGCAGGTGCTCAGCAGGTGCACAGTGTGTACTCAGCAGGTGCTTAGCAGGCACACAGTTTGTACTCAGCAGGTGCAGTGTGTACTCAGCAGGCGCTCAGCAGGCACACACACACTGTATACTCAGCAAGTGCTTAGCAGGTGCACAGTGTGTACTCAGCAGGCACTCAGCAGGCACAGTGTGTACTCAGCAGGCGCTCAGCAGGCACACAGTGTGTACTCAGCAGGCACTCAGCAGGCACAGTGTGTACTCAGCAGGCACACAGTGTGTACTCAGCGGGCACTCAGCAGGCGCACAGTGTGTACTAACCGGGTGCTCAGCAGGCACTCAGCAGGTGCAGTGTGTGCTCATCAGGTGCTAAGCAGATGCCCGGTGTGTAGTCATCAGGTTCTCAGCACATGCACAGTGTGTACTAAGCAGGTGCTCAGCAAGTGCAGTGTGTACTTAGGCACTTAGCAGGCGCACAGTGTGTATTCCACAGGTGCACAATATGTATACAGGTGCTCAGCAGGAGTACAATGTTCAGCAGGCACACGGTGTGTATTCAGCAGGTGCACAGTATGTATTCGGGTGCTGAGTAAGTGCACACTGTGTACTCAGTAGGCGCAGTGTGTGCTCTGCAGGCACTCAGCAGGTGCACGGTGTGTATTTAGCAGGCGCTCAGCAGGTGCATAGTGTGTATTTAGCAGGTATTCAGCAGGCGTACCATGTATGCTCTGCAGGCGCTCAGCAGGTGCACAGTGTGTATTTAGCAGGCGCTCAGCTGGCAGACAGTGTGTATTTAGCAGGCGCTCAGCAGGCACAGTGTGAACTCAGCAGGTGCTCAGCAGGCATCAGCAGGCTCTGGAATCTGACCTCCCTGTGGGCAGGCCTGTCTCCAGTTCATTCTGGAATCTCCTAGAAGCAGATGCTCTCTAAGAGGGCCAGTACCACGTCACATGGTCCAGTGTCCCTACTTCAGTCCTGGGAGGGGTGTGCGGGGTCTTCTTCTCAATACTTCCTTCCAGGAACATGTACCAGCTGTTGAGGAGCCCTGAAGTGAGAGAGTAGTTTGTGGTCTTCCTGGAGCTCACATTTTTCTAAGCAGATCCCAAGCCTGTATACCTGTACGGAACACAGTGTGTTCCAGGGTCAAATCCTTGGGGTAGGATGGCCCTGGGGCTGCATGGTGATGCCCGCCCAGCCCTCTGAGTGCCTGAACAAGAAGCACCGGGGTGGCCCAGTGAGTTCTCCCTGCAGCAGTGAGGGTTTGGATAGGAAAGTCCATTCCTCGAGTCAGTTGGTATTTCCTGAGCATCTCCTGTGAGCTGGCCCTAGAGACACCTTGGAGAGCAGGTCAGCTGGAGACCCTGCCCTAGGGAGTGACAGGAAGCCACACCTGTGCCAGCTGGCCCTGCCCCTGAGGTTGCGGCTCTGAGCCAAAGCGAAGAGCCTGGCCTCGCCTGGCTCTGGGGATGATGCCTTGTGGGCCGGGGTGAGGGGTTGAGATCTGGTCCTGGGGTGGGGTGGGTTTTGATCAGGGCAGTGATGTGGGATTTATGCTTTGCAAGGATCTCATTGGCTGCCATGTGGGGACAGGCCTGGGAGGAACGAGTAGGGAGCAGCAGGCCTAGGAGGGGCCAGGGCAGGTGTCCCCCGGAGATAGTGGGCGCTGGGGCTCTGTGATGACCTGGGGCTTGGCAAAGGCAGGCTTGTGACAGACTGAGCCTCATCTCAGCAGCTCTCACACCCATGGATCCTGAGCCTGATTCCCCAGGAGGGTTGGCGACGGGAGGGTTATGTTAAGTGGCTGTGTCTTCCATGTCAGGGAGCCCCACACCAGGGAAAGTCACCACTATAGCGGCTGAGAGGCTTTGGTTCCTCATTTACTACATAAAATTCCCCCTTCTCTGTACTTGGGTCCTGACACCTCCACTGGTCCCAGGAGTTTCACTCCGTGGGGTGGGGTTGAAGGGTGGGGTGAGGCCCAGAGGGGCTGAGTCTTCTTGGAAGGGTGGACCTTCTCCCACTGAGGGTGCTAATACCCTGTGCCCATATCCTAGCCACCCTGTCCCTTATCCACATACCCCACTCTGGTATTTCAACAGCCCAGAGACCACCACGGTGCTCCGGGGCTCTTGGCAAGGGGGCGAAGCCTCCCTGAGAACTTCTGCAGGCTGCCCTTCTCTTCCCTTTCCTGCCGGGGCTCTTGCTGCAGAGAAGCTCTCTGCCACGCTTTTTTTTTTTTTAAATAAAAAAAATGAAAATAAAGAAATCATTTATGTTTCAAAACTTTGATTAAAATTGAAAACAGAAACACCACAGCACTTCCCGTTTCCTCTGCATCTGGCACCACTCACCTGGGTGCAGAGGGTGGGTGGGTGCATGCCAGCTGGTCATTCGCCCGGAAATCTCTGGGAGGAAGTATCAGCACAGCCTAGCAGGGCGCCTGGGACTGGCTCTGCGGGCTGGCCGTCCCTCTGGCTGGGGACACGGGGAGGCCGAGCGTGTCCGCAAAGACACACGAGCTGTCCGCCTTCCTGGGCTGCAGGGGTCTGCGGAACCTCGGAACCTCGGAGGGGCTCTCTGTCTGCTTCAGCGTCTCTTTCTCAAGTGACTGAAGGCAGAGGCTCCCTGCTGCGTTACACCATTGAGTCCTTTCGCATCTGTGCGCATCCCGCTTCCATCGCTGCGGGGATCCCTTCGGTTCTCCCAGGCAGGCAGGACTGGTGGCTGTAATTAGGACAGGAGTGGCTCATTATATCATCACAGAATAAATGCACAGACCCCGGGGATGATTTATGGTCCCAACAGCCTATCTTTGCGCTCAGGCGGCCTCGGCCTCTGTTCGGCAAGGAGCCCGCTAATCCCTTCACTGCCGGCTCAGCCGGGGCAGAGGGAGGAGCCCGAAGGTCCACCATGGGGTGGAGGCTGCCTGCTCGGGGGCCCGCCCCCGGATCCCGGGGCTCATCACGCTGCTCTGTGCGCCTCTGGCCTCTGTTGGTTCCTGCCAAACAGTCCCTCCCTTCTGTGCCTGAGTTTCCTGGCTGTAAAAAGGGGGTGCTCACAGAGCCCCCTTGAGGAGTCATCACATGGATTAGATGATGCATCCACGCAAAGTGTCTGGCCCCGTGTCCGGCCCGTGGTGGGTGCACACCTTGAAAGATGCCTGCTTGGCCGAGGCCAGCTGTTGAGCTGCTACTTGGGGCAACAGTGAGAGCAGGATCGCACCTTGTTCACCTCTGTGCCTTGGCCCAGAATATGACAGCTGCCGCTCTGTGGCTTATGGGTCATCTGTTTAGTTTCACCTGGAGGAGTATTCATTGCTATTAACTGTTTCTTATGAGATAGGATTTTTGTTTTTTGTTTTTTGAGACAGAGTCTCACTCTATCACCCAGGCTGGAGTGCAATGGCGCCATCTCAGCTCACTGCAACCTCCACCTCCTGGGTTCAAGCGATTCTCCTACCTCAGCCTCCTGAGTAGCTGGGATTACAGGCGTGCGTCACCAGGCCCAGCTAATGTTTTTTATTTTTTGTGTGTTTTTAGTAGAGACGGGGTTTCACCATGTTGGTTGGGCAGGTCTCCAACTCCTGATCTCAAATGATCCGCCCACCTCGGCCTCCCAAAGTGCTAGGATTATAGGCATGAGCCACCGCGCCCACCGGTTTGTTTGTTTGTTTGTTTGTTTGTTTTGAGATGGAGTTTCACTCTTGTTGCCCAGGCTGGAGTACAGTGGCACAATCTCAGCTCACTGCAACCTCCTCCTCCCGGGTTCAAGCAATTCTCCTGCCTCAGCCTCCCGAGTAGCTGGGATTATAGGCGTGTACCACCACACCCGGCTAATTTTGTATTTTTAGTAGAGACAGGGTTTCTCCATGTTGGTCAGGCTGGTCTCGAATTCCCAACCTCAGGTGATCCACCTGCCTCGGCCCCCCAAAGTGCTGTGATTACGCAGGAGATCGTCTCTTAGACTTTGATGGCCAGGAGATAGTCTCTTAGACTTTGTAAAAAGTTTTGGAGATAGTGCAGGGAATACTCATAACCCCCCACCTGTTTCCCGCATTGTGAACATCACACATGACCTGGTTGCGACGGCCAGGCTGGGACTTCCAGTTGTCATAGTTCTTTTTTTTTTTTCTGAGATGGAGTCTCGCTCTCGCTCTGTTGCCTCAATTTCCTGGGCTCAGGCAGTCCTCCTGCCTCAGCCTCCTGAGTAGCTGAGACTCGGCTCACAGTAAGCTCCACCTCCCAGGTTCACGCCATTCTCCTGCGTCAGCCTCCCGAGTAGCTGGGACTACAGGCGCCTGCCACCGCGCCTGGCTAATTTTTTTGTGTGTATTTTTAGTAGAGATGGGGTTTCACCGTGTTAGCCAGGATGGTCTCTGTCAGGATAGAGACGGGGTTTCACCGTGTTAGCCAGGATGGTCTCGATCTCCTGACCTCGTGATCTGCCCACCTTGGCCTCCCAAAGTGCTGGGGTTGCAGGCGTGAGCCACTGCTCCTGGCCCAGTTGTCACTGTTCTATTAACTAGACTCCAGACTGTGTTTGGATTTCCCCGGATTGCTCCTTTAAGCACCTTCTCTGGACTAGGGTTGTGTGTTGCATTTATTTACTTATGTATTTATTTATGCATTTATTTATTTACTTATGATAGAGTCTTGTTCTGTCACCTAGGCTGGAGTGCAGTGGCGCGATCTCAGCTCACTGCAACCTCCGCCTCCCAGGTTCAAGCGATTCTGGTGTCTTAGCCACCCAAGTAGCTGGGATCATAGGCATGCACCACCACGCCCGGCTAATTTTTGCATTTTTAGTAGAGATGGTGTTTCGCCGTGTTGACCAGGCTGGTCTTGAACTGCTGACCTCAGGTGATTCGCCTGCCTTGGCCTCCCAAAGTGCTAGGATTATAGGTTTGAGCCAACATGCCTGGCTAATTTTTGCGTTTTTAGTAGAGATGGGGTTTCACTATGTTGGCCAGGCTGGTCTCGAACTCCTGACCCCAAGTAATCTGCCTGCCTCGGCCTCCCAAAATGCTGGGATTGCAGGCGTGAGCCACCGTGCCTGGCAACGTGTTGCATTTAGTCAAAGCATCTCCTTTGATTCCTCCAATCTGTGACGGTTCCTCAATGTCTCCTCATCATCCATGACCTTCACCGTCTTGAGGAGAGCTGGTCAGGTGTTTTGTGGAATGTCCTTATTGTGGTCTTGTGGAGGTTTTCTGGCAATTGGACTGAGGTTGTGGGATTTTGGTGGGGATCCCACAGAAGTGAAGTGCTCGTTTTCTTTTTATATTTTTTCTTTTTTTATATTTAAAATAGGGATCTCCCTCTGTTGCCCAGGTTGGAGTGCAGTGCTCACTGCAGCCAGGAATTCCTGGGCTCAAGCAATCTTTCCACCTCAGCCTTTCAAGTAGCTGGGACTACACCATCACGCCTGGCTAAGTTTTAAAATTCTTTTGTAGAGACAGGGGTCTTGCGATGTTGCCCAGGCTCAAGTGATCCACCCTCCTTGGTCTCCCAAAGTGCCAGGATTACAGGCGTGAGTCACCACGCCCGGCCTTTTTCTTTTTTTTTAAATTTAGTAAAATACACGTAACATATGGCCAGATGGGGTAGCTCTCGCCTGTAAGCCCAGCACTTTGGGAGACTGAAGCAGGTGATCACCTGAGGTGAGGAGTTCGAGACCAGTCTGGTCAACATGTTGAAACCCTGTCTCTACTAAAAATACAAAAATTAGCTGGGTGTGGTGGCGGGCGCCTGTAATCCCAGCTACTTGGAATGCTGAGACAGGAGAATCGCTTGAACCCTGGAGGCAGAGGTTGCAGTGAGCCATGATCGCACCACTGCACTGCAGCCTGGGCAACAGAACAAGACCCTGTCTCAAAAACAAACCAAAAACAAAACAAATACACATAACATGTAAGTTACTGTCTTAACTTTAAGTGTGCAGTTCAGTGGCATTCAGTAAGTACCCTCACGTTGTTTTGCAATATCATCACCATCTGTGTTCAGAGCTTTTGCATCTTCCCGCACAGAGACTCTGTCCCCATTAAACACTCACCCACCCACCCCCCAACCCCCAACCCCCAACCCCCATCCCTCCTACTACCCTCCATTCCCTCCCAGCCCCTGGCAACCACTATCCTACTTTCCACCTCTATGAGTTTGACAACCCTAGGGACCTCATGTAAGGAGAATCATTCAGGATCTATCATTTTGTGTCTGGCTTATTTTACTGAGCATAATGTCCTCAAGGTTCGTCCACACTGTAACATGTGTCAGAACATCCTTCCCCTCTAAGGCTGTTATTCCACTGTATGGATGGGACACATTTTGTTTATCCATTCATCTGTTGATGGACGCTTGGCTGGTTTCACCATTTGGCTATTGTGCGTAGTGCTGCTGTGAACATTGGTGTACATCTCTTTGAGTCCCTACTCAGAATTTTTTTGGGTATATTCCCAGACGTGGGATTGCTGGATTATGTGTAATTGTATGTTTAATTTTTTTTGAGACAGAGTTTTGCTCGACCACCCATGCTGGAGTGCAGTGGCGTGATCTCGGCTCACCACATCCTCCGCCTCCTGGGTTCAAGCGGTTCGGCCTCAGCCTCCCAAGTAGCTGGGATTACAGGCGCGTGCCACCACATGTGGCTAATCTTTGTGTTTTTAATGGGGACGGGGTTTCACCATGTTCGCCAGGCTGGTCTGGAACTCCTGACCTCAGATGATCCACCTGCCTTGGCTTCCCAAAGTGCTGGGATTACAGGCGTGAACCACCACGCCCAGCCAGCATGTTTAATTTTTTGAGGAACTGCCACACTATTCTCTGTAGTGGCTATACCATTTTAGGTTCCTACCAACAGTGTATAAGGATTTCAGTTTCTCCATATCCTCAACAACACTTGTTATTTTCTGATTTTTTGATAGTAGCCATCCTAATGTCTACTAATATTTACTAATCCTAATATCATTTTTTTCTGCAAAAAATGATATTTTGATAGGGATTGTGGTTTTGGTTTGCATTTCCCTAATGATTAGTGATGTTGAGCATCTTTTCATGTGCTTGTTGGCCATTTGTCTATCTTTGGAGAAATGTTTATTCAAGTCCTGTGCCCTTTTCCTTTTCCTCTCTCTCTCTTTTTTTTTTTTAGTGCTTTTTAGTGTATTCATACTTTATCTATTTTAAATTGGGTTGTTTTTCTTTTTGCACTTGGAGATCCTGTTTTCCCAGAGCTATTTGTTGAAAAGACCATCCTTTTCCCATTGAGTAGTTTGGCACCCTTGTTGAAAATCACTTGACCATATATGTGATAGTTTATTTCTGGGCTTTCTATTCTATTCCATTGGTCTTTTTTTTTTTTTTTTTTTTTTTTTTTGAGACAGAGTCTTGCTCTGTCTCTCACGCTGGAGTGCATTGGTGCAATCTTGGCTCACTGCAACCTCCTTCTCCCGGGTTCAAAGCGATTCTCCTGCCTTAGCCTCCTGAGTAGCTGGGATTACAGGTGCCCATCACCACATCCAGCTAATTTTTGTATTTTTAGTAGAGATGGGGTTTCACCATGTTGGCCAGGCTAGTCTCAAACTCTTGACCTCAGATGATTCCCCCGCCTTGGCTTCCCAAAGTGCTGGAATTATAGGCGTGAGTCACCACATCTGGCCCCATTGGTCTTTATGTTTCTCTTTATGCCAGTATCACACTCTTTTGATTACTGTAGCTTTGTAATTAAGTTTTGAGATCAAGAAGTGTGAGTCTTCCAATTTCGTTCTTCTTTTTCAATACTGTCTTGGCTATTTGAAGTTTTTTGAGATTCTGTATGGATTTTAGGGTGGATTTTTTTCTGTTTCTGCAAAAAAGGATATTTTGATAGGGATTGTGGTTTTGGTTTGCATTTCCCTAATGATTAGTGCTGTTGAGCATCTTTTCATGTGCTTATTGGCCATTTGTCTTTGGAGAAATGTTTATTCAAGTCCTTTGCCCTTGTTTTTTAGCGCTTTTTAGTATATTCACATTTTGACTATTTTTAAATTGGGTTGTTTTTCTTTTTGTTGGTGGGTTGTAAGAGTTCTTTATATAGTCTACATATTGATCCCTTATCATCTATATGATTTGCAAATATTTTCTCTCATTCCGTGGGAATGGGGCCTTTTCACTCTGTTGATTACGTCTTTTGATGCACAAGTGTTTTTAATTTTGGCAGCATCCAATTTATGTATTTTTTCTTTTGTTGCCTGTGCTTTTGGTGTCAGATCCAAGAAATTATTGCCAAATCCAGTGTTATGAAGCTTTTCCTCTGTTTTCTTCCAAGAGTTTTATAGTTTTAGTATATATAGTTTTAGCTTTTATGGTTTTAGTTATAGAGTTACAGTTTTAGTTTTTTACTTTTATAGTTTTAGCTTTAGATCTTTGATCTGTCTTGAGTTAATTTTTGTATATGGTGTTAGATCAGGGCACAGCTTCATTCTTTTGCATATGGAGATCTTGTTTTTCCAGAGCCATTTTGTTGAAAAGACTGTCCCTTCCCCGTTGAATGGTTTGGCACCCTTGTTGAAAATCACTTGACCATATATGTGAGGGTTTATTTCTGGGCTTTCATTCTATTCCGTTGGTCTTGATGTCTGTCTTTATGTCAGTACCACACTGTTTCGATTACTGTAGCTTTGTAGTTAAGTTTTGAAATAACAAAGTGTGAGTCCTACAGTTTTGTTGTTTTTCAAGATTGTCTTGTCTATTTCAGATTCCTTGAGATCCCGTATGGATTTTAGGGTGAATTTTTTTTCTATTTCTTCAGGAAATGGTATTTTGGTAGGGATTGCATTGAATCTAGACTTTTTTGGGTAGTATTGCCACCTCTGAAATATTAAGTTGTGGCTGGGCACAGTGGTTCACGCCTGTAATCCCACCACTTTGGGAGGCCAAGGCAGGAGGATCACTTGAGCCCAGGAGTTCAAGACCAGGCAGGGCAACGTAGTCAGATCCTGTCTCTATTTAAAACAACAACAACAAAAAGAAGTCACACTCTGCTCTTCCCAGCTATGAGACCCTGGGCAAGCCCATAATTGGCCCCTACCTCAGTTTCCCCATCTGTAAGATGTGCCATGAAGGGGGCTAACTCTGTCAATGCATGAACAGTCCTCAGGACTGTAGTTTGCACAGATAGTGCTCCATGAAGGGAGCCATGTCTCCTGGGAGGGCTGCCTGTAGGAGGAGAGCTCTGCAGTGGGACATTAGGGGTGAGGTCTGAGTTGCCGGTGCAAGAGGTGGGTAGGGAAGGGAAGGGTCTTTGGGTGGAGGAGGAACAGCATATATGGAGGCCCAGAGGCCTAGAGGCGGCAGGGAGGGAGGAAGGAGAGAGGAGATCCAGATCTGGAAGGGCCCAAGAGCCAAGCTGGGGAGCTTGGACGTGATCCCACAGCCAGCTGTGGGGTGGGGAGGGGTGACCCAGGATCAGCTTTGAGCTTTAAGAAAGGCTAGAGAAAAGGTGGTGGGCTTGGTGAGGAGAACAGGGGAGGGAGTTGTGGGTCCTGGAGGGGCTCAGGAACTGCAGAGGAGAGGTGACCCCAGGGTGCCTGAGAGAGGAACGGGGCCACCCCGGGTTTCTGGCTTCTATATCAGCATCAGGAAGATCATGGTGCTGTCTGCCAGGGCCAGGTGAATTGGGCACGTTGGCTGGGGGAATCGGGGCCGTGACGAGCCTGGTGAGGGGCTGCTGGGCTGGAGGAGTCTCCTGGGGCATCACAGGGAATGTTCTGGAAGCAGGGCTGGGGCAGCACTTGGGAGTTAGCTGACAGTAAGGAGTGACGTGAGAAGCACAGAGGCCAAGTCCTCGGGGAGCCAAGTTTGAGAGGCAGACGGAGCGTGGGGACTGAGGTCAGGGCTCCTGCGGGGCTGGCCCTTCCCTTCCCACCACCGTTCGGGACCCTGTGGTATCTTCCTTGGGCACTGGCCCTGCTCCCAGCTGAGCGGTGCCCAGAAGCAGGAGGACCCTGGTTTCCTGCCCCTACTCGGCCACCCTGCCCTCATACCAGCATCCCACGCCGTGGCAAGCCCAGGGCTGTGCTCAGTTCAGGCAGCCGTGTGGCCATCCTGGTGACTCCTCCCTGCTGCTCCCTGCTGTCCTGTCCTCCGTGGGGTGCTGTCTCTAGGCCTGGGAGGAAGGCTGAGGGGAAGGCCTCATGGGTGCAGTGGATAAATGTTCGCCCGGTACCTCCTCTGAGCCCGTATGGTGCTCGGAGGTGCAGGGTCCCCGGGCTGTTTCTGGAGCAGCAGGTGCCAGGCATGGCATGGGAGGAGCCCTGTGGAGCCCAGAGTTGCAGGTGCACCTGGCAGTGGGCAGAGCAGCTGCAGAGGCTTGGTGTTGGCAGGGTGCACATGAGGAGGTGATATCCGAGGAGACAGGGCCTCCCAGCCTGGTGCCCGCAGCCTCCCTCACACAGGGACCACCTTTCCCCTCACCTGGTCCCTCATCCTCTGTCCTGATGTCCCCTCATGGTGCCTTTTTACGCCCACCTTACCCCCACACCTAACCCTCAGGCAGCGGGAGAAGGACTGCAGCAGGGGGGTGTGGCTCCTGGTGCAGGGGACAGGCCAGGTGGCGGGAGCCAGGACAGCTTCAGAGGGAGAAGCCTCCAGGCCCCAAATGGGGCCTAGTCAGGAAGGAGGGAGACGGCAGGTTAAGAAGGGCAGTATCTGCATGGGGCTGAGAGGGAGCAGAGAGGGCGTCCGAGGGTGGCTGGGGGCTGTGTCTGAGCAAGGCCATGGATGGGAGTTGGGATGAGCCTCTGTACCTGCGGACACCCCTCCTGAGGTCCTCTGGGAAGCCGGCAGTGCACCTAGGACTCCACCTGGGAGAGATGGGTCCCGTCTGCCGTGGGTGGGCTTCCTCATGCTGGGACCCCAGCCTGGAACGCAGCCAGGATCAGGAGCCCTAAAGTTAGGACCTGAGGGCTCTGAGGGCCGAGGCTACGGACAGCTGCTTGGCGTTCCCTGCCATGGACAGGCTGCTGCTCCCATGTTGCCTGCCCTGCCCTGGCCCCTCGGTCCTGCCTCCTCCAGCAGCGGTGACTCTGCCGCAGGGGGGACAGCTCAGGTCACTCCTGGTTAAATCCTTCCAGCGGCTTCTCGTCCCACCCAGGATGGGGTCCCACAAGGCTCAGCTCTCTTGAGGCTCTGAGCCCAGCACCCACCCCCCACACTTCTTTGCCCACCCTGGCTTCCTTGGCGGGCCCCTGTCATGGTCACTCTGTGACCCCAGGACCTTTGTGCTCACGAGGCCTCCTGTCTGGAGTGCTCTTCCCAGCTCCAGCGTCACCTCCTTGGCCACCTTCCCCCCACCCCATTTCCAGCTTGTTTTCTGCACAGCCCCACTCACTCGGAAGTCCCCCACTTCCTTCCTCCATCCACCCACCCAGCTGCCCGGCCCATGCCCATCTGAGCCAGCACAGCTTGTCCTGGGCCAGCAAGGGCTTGTGGCTTCCCCTGCTGTGGACTCCCCGTTCCTCGACGTCCCTCCCTGGCCTCTCGTCCTACTGCCTGGGGGCAGTGTCTGGCCAGCAGATCCTTCTTGAAGGAGACCATCCCTCCGGGCGAGCTGGACATGCCGGGTTTTCTGGGGCTGCTGGAGGGGGTAGAAGCCAGGAGCCAGTGTGAGTGGGCGGCCGGCCGGGCTCCTGGCCGTGTTGAGCTGTTCCCTCCCATGGGGGCTTTGGGTCAGAGGGTAGCGAGGGTCACACCCTCAGGCACCCTTGACTGTTTATTTTTTACATTTATTTTTTATTTATTATTTATTTATTTTTTGAGACAGAGTCTCACTCTGTCGCCCAAGCTGGAGTGCAATGGCTCGATCTTGGCTCACTGCAACCTCCGCCTCATGGGTTCAAGTGATTCTCCTGCCTCAGCCTCCCCAGTAGCTGGGATTACAGTCACCCGCCACTGTGCCTGGCTAATTTTTGTATTTTAGTAGAGATGGGGTTTGGGTTTTGCCATGTTGCCCAGGCTGGTCTCGAACTCCTGACCTCAAGCGATCCACAGCCTTGGCCTCCCAAAGTGCTGGGATTACAGGTGTGAGCCACCGCACCTGGCCTCACCTTGACTGTTTAGAAAGCCCATGCCCACGCTTGGCCAGTCACCCCTCTTTCTTCACCCTGTCCCACCCCACAGTGACCCCTCCCCAGGGCTTTGGAGGCCTCCAGCTGATGGGGAGTCTACTGTGGCCAGGGCTGCTAACAGTTAACTGCTGGATGAGCTGCAGTAAATTTCCTTGGGGTTTTGGCTCAGGGTGAGACCCGCATTCCCAGCTTTGCTTGGCCACATGCGGCATCCTAGCACTGAACCTTCCCGTCCCAGGTGGCCTGCTTCTCGGGGAGGGGCCTGGGAGGACTTCTTGTTTGGGGGTTGGGGAGCCGTCCTTTCCTCCAGGCCTTGGGTCAGCCCACACAGCTGCTGACCCAGAGTGAGGGGCAGTGGGACGCGTTGGCTTTGGCGGCCCCGGGGCCGCCTTGGAGGGGAGCATGAGGGCACCGATCCTGCGCCTCCGTGCCTGGGCCGGGCGGGAGCTGGGGATGCATCCATCGCCTGCCAGGAATCCAGGCCCCGAGTTGTCGGCACTTCCAGCGTTTCAGGAGAAGCCAAGCAATTCTGATGTTTAAGTTAACTTAAAAGAAAAAAAAAGTAAAAGTTGGCCACCAGTTTGCATTTTTAAAAAAATGCTTCTCAGACCTCAGGAAGGCCACAGCTGCGGCCAGCCACGCTCCTGCTCCTGCCTGCCAGGTTATAGTCTCTGACGTGGGCCCGAGGGCCTCTGGGCTGTAGCGGGTGGGGCGGCCGTGCTGGTCCTGGGGTGGGTGCCGGGCAGTTCTGCCCATTCCCGGCTGCCTTGGGAGGGGGTGTGTGATGGCTGAGAAGCTTGTGGCCAAGGGTCTTGGATCAGCAGCTGACGTCCTCTTCCTTATACATATGTGGAACCGTGGTGGCTTCCTGGTTAGATGGCACTAGGGTGGTCTACTTTGGGCCCCTCCACCCACCCCCACACTGTCAGAACCTTGGGTATACTTTTTATTTCTCCTTTATACTTTTTTCACTGAGATAAAATACATATAACATAAAAATTAACCTTTATTTAATTTTTTGAGACAGGGTCTT
This sequence comes from Pongo pygmaeus, assembly GCF_028885625.2. NCBI lineage: Eukaryota > Metazoa > Chordata > Mammalia > Primates > Hominidae > Pongo > Pongo pygmaeus. The sequence goes on from NC_072393.2 coordinate 19,151,749, forward strand.
ACTCTGTTGCCCAGGCTGGAGTGCAGTAGTTCTATCCCAGCAGCTTCAACATCCAGGCTCAAGTGATCCTATCACCTCAGCCTCCCAAGTAGCTGGGATTACAGGTGTGTGCCACCATGGCCAGCTAATTTTTAAAATTTTTTTGTGGAGATGGGTCTCACTATATTGCCCAGGCTGGTCTGAAACTCCTTCCTGGGCTCAAGCCGTCCTCCTGCCTCAGCCTCCCAAACTGCTGGAATTACAAGTGTGAGCCACTGTGCCTGGCCCAATTAGACGTTTGTTTGTTTGTTTGTTTGTTTGTTTTTGAGACAGGAGCTCACTCCGTCGCCCAGGCTGGAGTTCAGTGGCGTGATGTTGGTTCACTGTAGCCTCCACCTCCCAGGTTTAAGTGATTCTCCCACCTCAGCCTTCCTGATAGTGAGATTACAGGTGCCCACCACCACACCCAGCTAATTTTTTTGTATTTTTAGTAGAGATAGGGTTTCACCACGTTGGCCAGGCTGGTCTAGAACTCCTGACCTCAGGTGATCCGCCTACCGTGGCCTCCCAAAGTGCTGGGATTATAGGCATGAGCTACCATGCCCAGCCCTAATTAGCCATGTTTAAGTGTGCAATTTAGTGGCATTTAGTACCTTCTCAATATTGTGCAGTGATCACCTCTACCTGGCTCCAGAACATTTCATCCTCCCAAAAAGAGAACCCCGTTAGCCGGGCGCAGTCGCTCATTTCTATAATCCCAACACTTTGGGAGGCCAAGGCAGGCAGATCGCTTGAGGTCAGGAGTTTGAGACCAGCCTGGCTAACATGGCAAAACTCCGTCTCTACTAAAAATACAAAAATTAGCTGGGCATAGTGGCATACGCCTGTAATCCCAGCTACCTGGGAGGCTGAGGCAGGAGAATGGCTTGAACCCAGGAGGTAGAGGCTGCAGTGAGCTGAGATCGTGCCACTGCATTCCAGGCTGGGTGACGGAGCAAGACTCTGTCTCAAAAAAAAAAAGACCCCACCCCCTATCCCCATCAGCAGTTACTCCCCGTTCCCCTCCCCAGCCCCTGGCAGCCAGCAGTCTGCTTCCTGTCTCTATGGATTTGCCTGTTCTGGACATTTCAGATCAATGGAATCTCACACTATGTGGCGTTTTGTGTCTGGCCTCTCTCACTCAGCATCATGTCTTCAGGCTTCTTCCATGTCGTAGCGTGGATGAGTGCTTCATACCTTTCCATGGCTGAATAGCATTCTGCTGTATGGATGGAGCACATCTGGCTGAAGCGCATTCTACTGTATGGATGGAACACATTCTGTTCAGCCACTTGTCCGTTGATGGGCATTTGGCCTGTTTCCACCTTTTGGCTGTTATGAACAGAGCTGCATGGACATGTGTGTTTCAGGGTTTGTGTGGACACTGTCTTCAGTTCTCTTGGATCTATACTGAGGACTGGAATTACGGGATCATGCAGTGACTCTGGATTTAACTGTTTGAGTAGTGGCCGGGCTGTCTTCCCGGGGTGGACCGGTTTTGTAAGCTCCTTTTCCTTGTTCTCTGCTGTGACCCTTCTGTGGGAGTTGAGGCCCTGCTCCCTTAGGCGTCCTCCTCATGCCCCTCCTCCCTCCAATGTTACTGGGTCTGTTGTTGGGGTTTGTGGTGTTTCCGTACGGCTCTGCAGAGGCCAGGCTCACTGCCGGTTGGCCTTAGCTCAAGGTCCAGGTTCGTGTTGGCTGGGATTCCTGCCCAGGTCCATTTGGAATATTCCACTTGCGCGTGAAGCAAAGGCCCAAGTATATGAAGTGGCGTGCCCAGGCACAGAGCCCCTTTCTGGACACCCAGCTGCACACACGGGGAGGAGCTGACATCCCAAAAGGCCACGCAGAGGTGGGAGCTCGAGGACACAGCCCTGCAGTGTCTGCTGGGGTGAGCCCTGCACCGCTGGCAGCCCGCTCCCCAGCCTGGTGGGTAGGGCTGTGTTGGGAGGGCCTGCAAGTGTGGAAACCTACACTAAAAATAGCAGCCACATGCCTCCTGTGGGCGGCCCACGCTCACCTCTCCTGGCACCCTAGCATGCCCGGAAGCAGCAGGGTGGGAGGGCACGCCAGGCCCCACACAAGCCCATACTGTCCTCTCACGTATGCATGAGGCTGGGTGAGCCATGCATACCCAAGGCCACCCTCCACAGCCCTGTATCCCAAGCTAGGGTTCGGGGTGCCCCAGAAATCAGCAGGAATCAGAGTAGCTCTGTTTGCAGGAAGACATCACAGCGCACATGCAGCCGTGACACAGTATCCCCAGTGGGTCCGGGCCGCAGTATCCCCAGTGGGTCCGGGCAGACACACTCCATCCACCTGCTATTCGCTTTGCAACAAAACTAACACTCTTTTTTTTTTTTTTTTTTTTTGGAGACAGAGTCTTGCTCTGTCACCTAGGCTGGAGTACAGTGGCGTGATCTTGGCTCACTGCAACCTCTGCCTCCTGGTTTCAAGCAATTCTCCTGCCTCAGCCTCCTGAGTAGCTGGGATTACAGGCGTGCGCCACCACGCCCGGCTAATTTTTGTATTTTTAGTAGAGAGGGGGTTTCACCATGTTGGCTAGGCTGGTCTCGAACTCCTGACCCCGTGATCCACCCACCTTGGCCTCCCAAAGTGCTGGGATTACAGGTGTGAGCCACCACACTCGACCTAAAACTAATGCTCATTAAACAGACAAGGGCAGCTTCCCGTCCACCGGTCAGATGTGGCTACTGGCCAGCTTGTGCTCTGATCCCCGGAAAGGTCTCTCCAGAGCATTCTCATTTCAGCATGGCAGGTTAGGGATTGAGGTGTCATTCTCACCCCCAAATGTTGATGACCCCCAGGGAACCTCCAACCCTGTGGCCACATTCTGCTGTCTGCACCCTGAATATTGGGGCCTATATGCTCCCTTGCCCTCCCTCAGCCCTTTGGAGGGCCTCTCCTGCCCCCACTGGGCTCTGGGGCCTGCAGCTCCCAGCCTGGGCTTCGGGAAGGATTTCTGTGCCTGTTCAGGGACCTTTCAAGCACAGTTTTTATTATTGTCCTGGGGCTGCCAGTACAAATGACCACAAAATCTGGTGGTTTAAGAAACAGAAATGTATCCTCTCCCAGCTCTGGAGGCCAGAAGTGCAAGATCAAGGTGTGGGCAAGATTGACTATCTGTAGAAGGCTCTAGGGGCGGATCCCTCCTGCCTCTGGGGGCTCCCGGAGCTCCTTGGCTTGTGGCCACATCACTCCAGTCTCTGCCTGTCTTCACATGGCCTGTGTGTCTGCGTCTCTTTCCCCTTCTCCTCTCTTTTTTTTTGTTTGAGACAGAGACTAGCTTTGCCACCCAGGCTGGAGTGCAGTGGTGTGATCTCGGCTCACTGCAACCTCCACCTCCCAGCTTCAAGCAATTCTCCTGCCTTAGTCTGCCGAGTAGCTGGGATTACAGGTGCACGCCACCACGCCTGGCTAATACCCCTTCTCTTCTCTTATAAAGGCCTTTGCCATTGGATTAGGGCCCACCCTACTCCAACATGACCTTAACTCAATTACAGCTGCAAATACCTTATTTCCAAGTAAGTTCCCATTCCAGGTGCCGGGGGTCAGGACTTGGACATACTTTTCTGGGAGTACGTCCCACAACAGAAAGTAAGTATTGTGGTGCAGGCCCCATGCCCAGCAGGGAGCTGCAGCCTCCCCTCAGCCACCTGTGGCCCCAGGGATGGGCCTGTCCTCCCCTCTTCCCCTGCTTCTCAGTGTGTGGACATCACGATGGTTTTGCTTTTGTCATTTGTGTGATGGCATCTTGGAACCAAGTGCTGTTTGCACGTGCAGGTGGGCTCCCAGGCCGGGGGTCTCTCTGAGTTGGCCTGTTTGGAGGTTTATCCCAGCCAAGGGGCCCATCTGGCTGAACCCACCCTGCTCAGGGCTGCATCCTGTTTCCCTGTTGACTTTGCGCAGTCAGCGCTCCTTCCTGCCGCTGCTTGTGGTTGGCTGCTGTTTGGAGCTGTCCCCGGCATTCCTGCACCCAAAGCCTGGGAGAGGTGTATGCTTGTGTGCTGGTAGCGGTGGGGCAGTGTCACCAAAGAGCGGGGATGCTGAGAATGGGCCCCATGCTGGGCTGCAGGTGGGGAGGGATGCCTCCGGGATTCCCAGAGTCACTGGTGGCATGTGTCCCCCGCTGCCCTGCCCAGTGCCCCACTCTGGGGACCCCATAGTGAGTGCAGCAGCCACAGCCCACCCTTGTTGGGGGGTGTGGTCTTAGGGTAGGGACATCAGCCTGAGGGTCATTATTGGAGGTGGGGCCAGAATGTGGCTCCTATATGACTTTTTTTTTTTTTTTTGAGACGCAGTCTTGCTCTGTCACCGAGGCTGGAGTGCAGTGGCACGATCTTGGCTCACTGCAGTCTCCACCTCCCAGGTTCAAGCAGTTCTCTGCCTCAGCCTCCCAAGTAGCTGGGATTACAGGCATCTGCCACCACACCCAGCTAATTTTTGTATTTTTAGTAGAGATGGGGTTTCACCATGTTGGCCAGGCTGGTCTCAAACTCCTGACCTCATGATCCACCCACCTTGACCTCCCAAAGTGCTGGGATTACAGATGTGAGCAACTGTGCCTGGCCGGCTCCTGCATGACTCTTAGCCCAGGCGCAGCCCAGCCAGCATTAGCGTGTGGAGAGCCCAGCGGGCATTAGTGTGTGGAGAGGGCACGGCCAGTATAGGGGCTAGCGAATAGAGCATGCTGTGGGGTCTTTCCTGTAGAGCTGGAGTGACCTGCTCAGGTGGCAAGTTTGGAGAGACTGCAGCTGAGTGGTTTGGGCGCTGCAGGGTTAACTTGAGACCCCAGTAGGAGGCTTCTGTATTTGTCCAGGCAAGAGAAGATGTGGCTTGGGCCAGAATGAGGACAGAAGAGGCGAGAGGGCAGAAGAGGTGCTGGGACATGGGGGAGCCAGGTGGGGCATGGGGGGTTCCTAAGGAAGGGACAGGTTTGGGCAGTTGTGAATGTGCTTGTGTGCATGCAAGTGAGCGGGAGCTGGCGTGCAGGCAGGACAGGAGTGTGAGCGTGTGTGTGTGCGTGTGAGCATATGTGCATGCACGTGCATGAATGTGTTTATGTGACTATGTGCATTGCTGTGAGTGTGCACACGTGTGGCTGGGTGCATGTGTGTGAACACGTGTGATGTCTGTACAGCCTCCCCGGGTGGGTGACTGGCGCTAGGCTGGAGACATGAGTTTGGGGAGCCTTGAGTGAGGGGTGATGGTGGCACTCCCAGGGTAGGGCTGAGAGGGGGCTGCTGGGCTTGGGAGTGGAGGGCCCAGGGGAAGGCTTTCCCCCAGCAGCCTCTCCCAGGGTCTTCAGGCTGTGTGGGAGCCAGGACTGGGTCTGTCTCCTTGTGACCTCTGTCCTTGGTGCAGTAATGACCACTGGGTAGTGGCCCTTGGGGTCAAGGGCATCCCTGGAGCCCTTGCCATAGACACTGAGCTGGAGCAGGGCTGCCACCCCATACTGTGCAGGGGCCAGTCCCTCCCCTCTAGAGCTGATCACCCCAAACACTGTCCCCTCAGAAGGGTCGTAGTGCTCACTCACAGGAGCCTGTGTTTCTGCCTGTGTGTGGGGGCACTGGGGCCCAGAGAGGCAGACACAGATGCCTGCGGCCACCAGCTTGGATGCAGGACCCCTGGGCTCAAACACTGCCTTCCAGTCTCAGCCTACAGTGAGTGGGGGCAGGGCTGGAGGATGCAGCTCAGAGAGGAGGGTGCAGGGTTCCGGGGTGGGCCAAATGCCAGGTGGGAGCAGAGCAGGGCCGCAGGGACATGGGAGGGCCTCTCGCAGGACGGTTTCTCATGCCAGCCCTGGTCAAGGCAGCAGTGGTTTCCAGACACGGGGGTGCGTGTGTGAACACGCACAACGAACAGTACAAGCAGAGGCCCCCTGGGGAGAGGGCCTTTGACAGCAGGAAGAGGACCTGGCAGTAGGGACAGGAGTGAGGGGGAAGAAAAAGACAGCAGGGCCTGGGCAGCCCAGTCACGGGGCCGGCTTTGAATCTTACTTATCTATTGTTGAGGTGAACACCACATAACATAAGATTCACCATCTGAAAGTGAACAGTTCCATGGCGTTTGGCGCATTCACAGTATTGTGCAGGCATCACAGCTATCTAGTTCCAGAACATTCTCATCATCAAAAGGAGACCTTGTCCCCATTAGCAGTCCTTCCCCTCCTCTCCTCCCCAGCCCCTGGCAGTTGCTAATCTGCTTCCTGTCTCTATGGATTTGCCTGTTCTGAGCATTTCAGATCCATGGAATCTCACACTCTGTAGCGTTCTGTACCTGGCTTCTCTCACTCAGCATCACATGTTCAGTTTCATCCACATTGTAGCATGGGACAGTGCTTCCTTCCTTTTTTGTCGTTCCTCTTGAGACAGGGTCTCACTCTGTCACCCAGGCTGGAGTGCAGTGGTACGATCACGGCTCACTGCAGCCTCCACCTCCTGGGCTTTGTCCAACCTCTCATCTCTGCCTCCCGAATAGCTGAGATTATTGGTGTGCACCACCATGCATGCCTGGCTAATTTTTTTTTTTTTTTTTTTTTTTTTTTTAGAAACGGGGTTTCACCATGTTGGCCAGGCTGCTCTCAAACTCCTGGCCTCAAGGCATCTTCCCTCCTCCACCTCCCAAAGTGCTGGGATTACAAGTGTGAGCCACCGTGCCCAGCCTTCATTCCTTTTCATGGCTGAATCCTATTCCACTGTATGGACAGACCAGTCTTATTCATTCATCCCTTGGCACACACATGGGTTTTCCCACCTTTTGGCTATTGTCCATTGTGCTGGTACACACACTCATGTACGATTGTCTTCATTTTGTGGGAGCATCCGCCCAGGAGCGGGATTGCTTGGTCATAACAGCAGCTCAGCATGTCACTTGTTGAGGAACCGCCACACAGATTGGGGGTTTATTTTAAATAGGATGGAAGCCTACTGGTGTGTTTAAAACAGGAGCATAACACGATTTGAACTGAATTAATAAAGAGAAGAAAATGAAGGAGTCTCGGCGGCCACTTGCAGAGGGAGCAGGGAGGGCTGGGAGGAGGTCACCTGGGTGTCTGGGTGCGAGATGACACGGGCTAGTACCAGGGAGGGGGCTGACGATGGGCCCTGGAGGTCGAGCTGCTAGGAAGTGATCATGGGAGTGATGAGGCAGGCAGAAGAAAGGGACACCTCCAGCCTCTGTCCCTGCTTCTTCTACTCTGGCGGGCGCAGCCTCCAACTAGTGACCCCTCCTCTGGGCTTGGTCCTTCCCTGCATCGTGTGTGTCTGCTGGGCACCCGAAGTGTGGTGCCTGGCCCCGCTAGCCCAGAATGCAGCCTGAAGATGGTGAGACAGGCAAGGGCCGACCCCACCGGGTCCCCAGGGCCTGCAGCAGGTGCCACCTGGGGCCCGGCTAGGAGTTCGGGGGTCTGGGTGAAGCCTTTGGGACGGGGCTATGAGGGCACTCAAGGGGTACCAGGTGGGCCCTGGCAGGCCCAGGATCTGGCCTCTCAAATCACAAAATGACTTTTGGTGTTATGTAACTCCATAGTCAAGCTATGTCTAAAAAATGGAGCATAAAAGCTATTTTGGGCCCATGGTAATGAGGGCATCTCGCCTTTGTCTTAGCCGTCCTGGGGGGGTAGGCAGTGTCGAAAGAGCTGCTCAGAGAGGCAGGTTCAGCCCAGACCCCAAGCAAGCCCTGTGTCAGCAGGTAGATGCCGTTTTCAAAAATCATTTGTTCCGCCTCGACCGGAGGTGGCTCCTGGCAGATCGCCCCGCGGTGCTCAGAATCCCAGAGGCCTGCGGGCGGCTGACCCGGGGCGAGCGGGGCCGGGCCTCCTCTGCTGTGTCTGGGATCTGACTTCCCTGAGGTTAGGTCCGGCACCTGTCAGAAACCAGGCCTGACATTTTCAATACGGGCACAGGCCTGCTCCGGGGAGGCCCCAGGCCCGTCCATGTGGGCAGCGTCGGCGTCGGGCTTCTTGCCCGGGACCGAGGGGCCGCTCTTGGGGAGAGAGACCCTGTTTCAAGTGGCCAGCATCCCCCGCCAGTGGTTTGCATTATTGAATTGGTGATAAGATTTAAAATTAAACTGCAAAAGATCTGTTCCCCCAGCTACAAATAGAGTCGTGTGCTTGCACATTCCAGAAGACAAGTGTGCACTGAGAGATGTGTTTTGAGTCAAGGTGGAGAAAAAGTGAGTTTTTTTGTTTTGTTTTGTTTTGTTTTTGAGATGGAGTCTCACTGTCTCCCAGGCTGAAGTGTAGTGACGCGATCTCGTGTCACTGCAACCTCTGCTTCCCGGGTTCAAGCGATTCTCCTGCCTCAGCCTCCCGAGTAGCTGGGATTACAGATGTGAGCCACCACCCCTGACTAACTTTTATATTTTCTTTCTTTCTTTTTTTTTTTTTTTTTGAGACAGTCTCGCTCTGTCATCCAGGCTGGAGTGCAGTGGCACGATCTCGGCTCACTGCAAGCTCCGCCTTCTGGGTTCATGCCATTCTCCTGCCTCAGCCTCCCGAGTAACTGGGACTACAGGCGCCTGCCACCATGCCCGGCTAATTTTTTGTGTTGTTTTTTTTTTTTTTAGCAGAGACGGGGTTTCGCCATGTTAGTCAGGATGGTTTCGATCTCCTGACCTTGTGATCTGCCCGCCTCGGCCTCACAGAGTGCTGGGATAACAGGCGTGAGCCACCACGCCCGGCCTAACTTTGGTACTTTCAGTAGAGACGGGGTTTCACCATGTTGGCCAGGCTGGTCTCGAACTCCTGACCTCAAGAGATCCACACACCTTGGCCTCCCAAAGTGCTGGGATTGCAGGCGTGAGCTGCCGCACCCGGCTGAGTTTTGGAATTCCCTCTCTTTCTCTCTGCTCATGTACACTATGTGCACGCATGCATGGGGCCCTCTCTCTATGTATACTATGTGCACGTATGCATAGAGCCTTCTCTGTCTGCCCATGTACACTGCGTGCACGCATGCATGGGGCCTTAGTCCTTCCTTTCCTGTTGGTGGCTGTGACAAATGACCACAAACTGGGTGTCTTAAAACAATAGAAATGTATTCAGTGCAGGTGTTGGCAGGGCTGGTGCCTGCAGGAGGCTCTAGGGGAGGATCCTTCCTGCCTCCTCCAGCTTCGGTGGCTCTAGGCGCTCTTTGTACCACTCCAGTCTCTGCCTTCATTGTCACGTGCACACCTCCTCTCACTGTGTCTCTTCTCATCTTCTGAGGATACTAGTCATTGGATTTAAGGCGTACCCTACTCCAGTTCAACCTGTTTTTTTTTTTTTTTTTTGAGACGTAGGCTCGCTCTGTCGCCCAGGCTGGAGTGCAGTGGCGCGATCTCGGCTCACTGCAAGCTCCGCCTCCCAGTTTCATGCCATTATCCTGCCTCAGCCTCCCAAGTAGCTGGGACTACAGGCACCTGCCACCATGCCCGGCTAATTTTTTGTATTTTCAGTAGAGACGGGGTTTCACAGTGTTAGCCAGGATGGTCTCGATCTCCTGACCTCGTGATCCACCCACCTCGGCCTCCCAAAGTGCTGGGATTACAGGCATGAGCCACCACGCCCGGCCTTTTTTTTTTTTTTTAAGACAAGGTCTCGTTCTGTTGCCCAGGCTGGAGTGCAGAGGCACAATCATAGCTCACTGCAACCTCTGCCTCCTGGGGTCAAGCGATCCTCCCACCTCAGCCTCCTGAGTAGCTGGGACTACAGGCGTGATCCACCATGCCCAGCTAATTTTTGTATTTTTAGTAGAGACGGGGTCTTGCTATGTTGCCCAGGCTGGTTTCAAACTCCTGAGCTCAAGCAGTCCACCTGCCTCGGTCTCCCAAAGTGTTAGGGTTATAGGCGTGAGCCATGCACCTGGCCTCGACCTGCAAAGACTCTCTCCAAATACAGTCACATTGACAGATGGGGGGGTTAGGACATGGCTATGTGTTTCCAGGGGAAACAGGCAACCCACAGCAGACATTCTGCCAAGTCCATCATCACTGGCCCCTACTGAGGTCCCCCAGCCTCCTCTGGGTCTGCCCAGGAGGTGCTGTGATGTACTTCACCCCATGATCCAGCACATGGGAGTACCTGGGTCACCGTGCAGCCGGGGTCTCAGCAGAGGCCGGAGTCTGCCCTGATTCACCAGAGGCTGTGGGTTTTGGGAACATGCACCGGAGACCCCCACACCTATGCATCCGCTGACTAAGTCCCAGATGAGATTCATCCCAGCCCCGCTGCCATCCTGCCGTGGGGAGCTTGCAGCCCTGAATGGGAGACGAGAAAACATGCCAAGCAGTTATCAATTTGTCTGGGGCCCCTTGGCCGGGGAGAGGAGACCTGGGGTGTGGAAGCAGGCCACCAGCATGCCAGGTGCCTCCCAGCCGGCTTCAGAGATGCTGGGGGAGTGGATTGGAGAGTATCCCCCAGACATATGCGCCCATATCCTAAGTTCTGGAACCTGTGACTCTGGCCTTATGTGGAAAAAAGATCTTTGGGGGTGTGATAAAGTGAAAGACCTTGAGATGAGATCATCTTGGATTTAGGGTTGGCCCCGAATCCCATGACCGGTGTCCTTATTTAAAGAGGAGAAGACACAGGCACACAGCGAGAAGGCCACGTGATGAAGGAGGCAGAGACCAGAGTGATGCACCCACAAGCCAAGGAGGCCAAGGACTGCTGACGGCCACCAGTTTTTGAATGGACATGATGTTCACATAACATAAAATTAAGCATTTTAGAGCATGCCGTGGTGGCGTGTAGCACACTCCCAGTGCTGTGCAACCTTCACTTCTGTCTGCGCCCAGAACATTTCCATCTCCCCAGAGGGAGACCTCGCCCCGCAGGTAGTCACTCCGCATTTCCACCCCCAGCCCCTGGAAACCACTAATCTGTCTCTGTGGCTTTGCCTGTTCTGGATATTTCATATCAATGAAAATCTCACACCATGTGGCCTTTTGTGTCTGGCTTCTGTCACTCAGCATTGTGTTTTCGAGGTTTGTCCATGCTGTAGCATGGATCAGTGCTACAATCTTTTTTTTTTTTTGAGACAGGGTCTTGCTCTCTTGCCCAGGCTGGAGTGCAGAGGTGCGATCTTGGCTCACTGCATCCTCTGCCTCCTGGGTTCAAGCGATTCTTCTGCCTCAGCCTCCCAAGTACCTGGGATTACAGGCATGGGGCACCACTCCTGGCTAATTTTTGTATTTTTGGTAGAGATGGGGTTTCACCATGTTGGCCAGGCTGGTCTCAAACTCCTGACCTCAAGTGATCCACCTGCCACAGCCTCCCAAAGTGCTGAGATTACAGGCCTGAACCACTGTAATTGCCCGGCCTACAGTCATATTTTGTTGTACAGATGGGCCACATTTTGTTTATCCATTTATTTGGTGGGTTTTGTCTTTCGGGTGTTGTTAACCGTCCATCTACCGTTTGTAAGTTTGTTGACATCTTATCTCCAGTCTCCCCATGGGGAGAGACGGAGACCTGTCTCTTCCCATCTGCCTTAGCATCCTTGCTTCTGAAGACAGCTCTCAGGAAGTAGCAGGGCGTGAGGAAGGGATGAAGGGTGGGTGTCTGTGTCACCACAGCCCAGAGGTGCGGAGCCACGTGGCGTCTCCATGCTGTGGCTTAAAGCGTTGGAAGTTTGTGGCCGAGGCCGGTTCACCGGGGACCCCAGGTCCAGGATGGGTTTCCTAACGGTGGGCTTGCGTCGCATTAGATAAAGGACCTCAGAGAGAGCTCTGGAGGGCAAGGGGGCATCTGGTTGGTATTTCTGCCTGACTGCCATTTGTTTGGAGGCTGGAGAGGGAGCCTTAGCTGTGTGTTGCGACGTGGTCAGACGGCCTGTGGGCAACAGGGCAGTGGCCCTGCGGGGACACTGGTCCCAGATGGAGTGAGACAGCCCCTGCGTCGACCCACCTTGCTGCCTGTGCCAGCTCCACAGCAGCCTCGTCAGTGTGGGGCACATTGCACACGCCACTGTCCTCTCAGTTGTCCCCGTGCGCCTGGAACCCCCGGGAGGGAGGATGCACGTTGGCGTGTTAATGGTGATGGCATTCCACCGTCACCCCAGGCAGAAGCAGACACCGTGTGCTGCGCTTATGTGAAACCTCCCCGCACAGAACAGAGCATCCCACATATGTGGTCATGGGAGTTGAGAGAGCGACACCGTGAGCCCAGGGCTTGTCCCTGGGCTCCAGGCGGGAACCGGCGGGGCGGACGGGCTCCTCGGCAGCATCGACTTGGCTCCCTCGTCCCCTCTGCAGATGGCGAGGCCCCAGGAGGGAGCAGTGATAGCTGATCAGTCTGTGGGGTGGTGTGTGTGGGTGCGTGGGGTGTTGTTCTCTGCACTCTCTAGGAGTCAATTTCATTTTCATCTTAAAGAGAGAGGTAACGGGTTGTTGCTGTGTGTGGGGGGATTCCATGATGAGCTGGCTCTAGGATCAAGAGACCTGGGGTGTTCGGGTTCTCAGCCCTGCCCTGGAAGGGGAGACAGCAGCACCTGTTGGGACTGGGGGGCCATGTGTGAGTTTCTGGTGGCTGCTGTAATATATTAAAGTACTACACCTGGGCTGCTTAGAACAAGAATGTCTTCTCTCATGGTTCTAGAGCCTGGAAGTCTGAAATCCAGGTGTCGGCAGGGCCGAGTTTCCTCTGGAGGCTCTGGGGAGGAATCTTTCCTGCCTCTTCCAGCTTTCAGTGGCTCCAGCCGTTCCTTGGCTTGTGGCTGCATCGCCCCAATCCCGGCCGTCCCACTCTGCATCTGTGTCTCATCTTCTGTCTCTTAAAAGGGCAGCAGTCACCCGATGTAGGGTCCTCCCGGCTAATCTAGGATGATTTCTTCATCCCAAGATCCTTCCCTTAATTATGTCTGAAAAGACTCTTTTTTCAAATAAGGTCATACTCTCAGGTTCCAGGGATGAGGACGTGGATATAACCTTTTGGGGACACCGTGAATTCACTCCCCAGTACCTGAGCTGACCTGCATCGAGCACTTGGGATCTGCCTCTCACCCTCTTGGTTGCCTCGGCGGTTCCCTAAGGCCTCTGACCCTGTCACCCCCTGCCCAGCTTCCCTCAGCACACTGGCCCCACCCGGGAGCACTCCTGTTGGTCCGTCCCTTGGACCTGCCTGGAGCCAGGGGGTGTCCCCTTTGTCCTGAGTACACACCCAGGAGACCCCTGTGTGCTTCACCTTGGAGAGCTCAGTATCTTTTCTTCATAGCACTCTAGGCCAGCGTCCCTGTGTGAGACCCCCTTGCTCCCTAGTGCCCCTGCCTGGCCCCTCATGGCAATGCTGAGGGGGAGGCCTCCTGTGACCTCTGACCTCTGCAGGCCTCTGCACCTCCAGCCCCTTCTCTCCTCCAGCTCGGGCCTGAGGCCAGCACCCCTTAGGTGGCTTGACCCATCTCAGTTGTCCCTCCCTGTAGCCTCCAGGGAGCCCCTGTTCAGCTCCCAGAATCCTTGCTCTCTGTCATCGCTTGGTTTCTGGGTTCCTGCCTGTCTCTATCCTGGAGAGGAGGAGCAGCAGTCTTTAGTCCCCACCCAGAGCCTAGGAGGCCTCGGCCACCCTCCTGGAGCAGAGGTCAGGGCAGCCTGGCCAGCTGTCCCCACACACGGGCCCCTGGGTCAGCGTTGGAGAAGGCATCAGTGCCAGACCTGTGGCTATGTGTGCTCACAGGGGCACCAGGCTGCCAGCTGGACCTGGCTTGGCCACTTGCATCCCTGGGGAGGCCTGGCCATCCTTGGCACCAGCCCCTCCTCCCTCTTCCTGAGCCTCCCTCCTCTCTGGCCTGGGTCAGGGGCTTCTCTCTCCTCTTCTGAGACTAATTCTCTCTTTGTCGCGTGGCTCAGGTATTCCGCCACCTTCCCCCAACACAGCCTGCGTGTCTCCCTCTCCTGGCTTACGGGGTCCGCCTCGGCCCTCCCGTGTTCTGGAGAATTCCTCTCTCCCCGTGTGTGGCGCTTCCGGGGCTGCCAGTCACCCTGGCTGCTCCTGCTGCCCAGATCCCCTTGGGGACATTCCAGGGACGGGGGCCACCCAGCCTCAGCCCAGGTCTGCCTGTGCCCATGCAGATCTGCAGTAAAGATGTTCTAGAAAGTGCTTCCTCCCGACTCATGTACCGCGCCCTCGATCTTCTCTGGAGTTGAGGCCGGGCCCTGGAACAGGCTCCAGCTCCTTGTTCTCCCAGCTGGTAACACAGGAACATCTTTGCGCATAAATCTGCGTTCTGGACAATTTCCCTCAGGAGAGCTTCCCAGAAGTGGGATTACCGGGTCAGAGGGCAGGAACGTTGCTCAGGCACTCGGCGGACGCTGCCAAATGGCTCAGCCGGCGCTCCCAGCCACCTGCCTCTCAGAGCCCCATGCATTTCCAGCACCGCTGACGTGTGCCGGCCTCGCTTCACCCCTCAGTCCCCGGGGGACAGCAGAGGAGGCCCAGGCCCAGGAAGGGAGCTGGCTGCCCCAGAGGAGCCCTCAGGTGGCCAGCTACAGGGATGAGGTGAGAGCCATGGGCATCTGCTTCCTTGGGATGGTTCTTAGTGTGGACTAGAGGTGACCTGGGGTTTGGTGAGTGTAGAGGGTTGAACAGTGTCCCCTCAAAAGTTCATGTTCATCCAGACCCTGTGAGTGAGCTCATTTGGAAATAGGGATTTTACAGATGGAATTAAGTCATGATGAGGTCATTATGGAATCGGGTGGGCCCTAAATCCAGTGACTGGTGTCCTTATAAAGAAGACAAAGGCCGGGTGTGGTGGCCCATTCCTGTAATCCCTGTACTTTGGGAGACCGAGGCGGGTGGATCATGAGGTCAGGAGTTTGAGACCAGCCTGGCCAACATGGTGAAACCCTGTCTTTACTAAAAATACAAAAATTAGCCAGGTGTGGTGGTGGGTGCCTGTAATCCCAGCTACTTGGGAGGCCGAGGCAGGAGAATTGCTTGAACCCAGGAGGTGGAGGTTGCAGTGAGCTGAGATCGTGCCACTGCATTCCAGCCTAGGTGACAGAGAAACAGAGAAAGGGTCCGTCTTGGGAAAAAAAAAAAGGCGGCAAAACAGGCTAGACACGGTGGCCTAGGCCTTTAATCCCAGCACTTTGGAAGGCCAAGGTGGGAGGATCACTTGAGGCCAGGAGTCCAGGTCTAGCCTGGGCAACATAGCCAGACCCCATCTCTGCAAAAAATTAGAAAATAATTGGCCAGGCTTGGTGGTGTGCGCCTGTAGTCCCAGCTACTCAGGAGGCTGAGGCAGGAGAATCGCTTGAGCCCAGGAGTTCGAGGCTGCCGTGAGCTATGATTGTGCCGCTGCACTCCAGCCTGGGTGACACAGTGAGACCCTGTCTCAAACAAACAAACAAGGCAAAACAGAGGCACAGGGACAGAAAGGGAAAAGGACAAGTTCAGGCACGGTGGTTCACGCCTGTAATCCCAGCGCTTTGGTAGGCCGAGGCAGGCGGGTCATGAGGTCAGGAGATCGAGACCATCCTGGCTAACACAGTGAAACCCTATCTCTACTAAAAATACAAAAAATTAGTTGGGTATGGTGGCACGCATTGGTAGTCCCAGCTGTGTGGGAGGCTGAGGCAGGAGAATCGCTTAAACCTGGGAGGTGGAGGTTGCAGTGAGCCGAGATCACGCCACTGCACTCCAGCCTGGGTGACAGAGCAAGACTCTGTCTCGAAAAAAAAAAAAAGAAGAAAGGGAAAAGGACACAAGCAGACAGAAGCAAAGAATGAGGCGATCTGTCTACAAGCCAAGAAGCGCTAAGGATGGCCAGCAGCCGCCACAGCTGGGAGAGAGGCCACCTTGCTTTTATTTTATTTTTATTTTTTGAGATGGAGTCTCACTCTGTTGCCCAGGCTGAAGTGCAGTGGCACAATCTGGGATCACTGCCACCTCTGCCTCCCAGGTTCAGGAAATGCTCCTGCCTCAGCCTCCTGAGTAGCTGGGATTACAGGCACCCGTCACCATGCCCAGATAATTTTCTTTTGTATTTTTAGTAGAGATGGGGTTTCACCACGTTGGCCAGGCTGATCTTGAACTCATGACTTCAGGTGATCCACCCACCTCAGCCTCCCAAAGTGGGGATTACAGACGTGAGCCACCGTGCCCGGCCTCCACCTTACTTTCAGAGCCTCCAGAGCTGTGCGGGAAACATCTCTGTTGTGTCAGCCACCTGGTTTGTGCTCATTTGTTATGGCAGCCTCAGGAGACTGGTATCATGCCCAAAGAGTTGGGGATGGACCAAGGGGGACTCTGGGGTCAGGACAAGTGACCCCTCCCCTGGTGTCCTGGCCTTCCCGGTGAGGTTGCACAGAGGTTGGGGAGTGTCCCGTCCCGGCCCATCTCTGCCTCTCCACCCCCTCTTTTGTTACTAGGTGAAGAACTGTGCATTAGCCTCATTTGAAACTTTATTCCCAGGCCTCTTCAGCTTCAGTCGCTGCCCGGGATGCATTGTGGGTAAGCAAAACCAGGACAATGGGCTTGGGCTTAAAAGTATCAGAGATCCCGATTTCATTCATTCCTGACACCAAGTCACTTGAAAAAGCAGTCGTAACATCACAGAGCAGCTCCGGGGAAGTTCTCCGTGCCTTATCCTCTTTTTTTTTTTTTTTTTTTGAGATGGAGTTTCCCTCTTGTGGCCCAGGCTGTAGTGCAATAGTGTGATCTTGGCTCACTGTAACCTCTGCCTCCTGGTTTCAAGTGATTCTTCTGCCTCAGCCTCCTGCTGGGATTACAGGCATGTGCCACCACACCTGACTAATTTTGTATTTTTAGTAGAGATGGAGTTTCTTCATGTTGGCCAGGCTGGTCTAGAACTCCTGACTTCAAGTGATCTGTCCACCTTGACCTCCCAAAGACCTCCCAAAGTTCTGGGATTACAGGTGTGAGCCACCTCGCCTGGCCTTTTTTTTTTTTTTTTTTTTTTGAGACAGAGTCTTGCTCTGTCGCCCAGGCTAGAGTGCAGTAGCGCGATCTCAGCTCACTGCAACCTTCACCTCCCGAGTTCAAGTGATTCGCCTGCCTCAGCCTCCCAAGTATCTGGCATTACAGGTGCCTGCCATCATGTCTGGCTAATTTTTGTATTTTTAGTAGAGACGGGGTTCCACCATGTTGGCCAGGCTGGTCTCGAACTCCTGACCTCAGGTGATCTGCCTCCCTTGGCCTCCCAAAGTGCTGGGATCACAGGCGTGAGCCACCGCACCTGCCCTCCTTATTTTCTTTAGAAGTTGATTCAGGCTGGCCAGGCGCGATGGCTCATGCCTGTAATCCCAGCACTTTGGGAGGCCGAGGTGGGTGGATCACGAGGTCAGGAAATCGAGACCATCCTGGCTAACATGGTGAAACCCCGTCTCTACTAAAAATACAAAAAAATTAGCCGGGTGTGGTGGCGGACACCTGTAGTCCCAGCTACTCAGGAGGCTGAGGTGGGAGAGTGGCGTGAACCTGAGAGGTGGAGCTTGCAGTGAGCTGAGATTGCACCACTGCACTCCAGCCTGGGCAACAGAGCGAGACTCCGTCTCAAAAAAAAAAAAGAAGTTGGTTCAGGCTGGGTGTGGTGGCTCACGTCTGTAATCCTAGCACTGTGGGAGGCCGAGGCAGGAGGATCATTGGAGCTCAGGAGTTTGAGACCAGCCTGGGCAACATAGGGAGACCATGTCTCTACTAAAAATAAACTAGCTAAGCGTGTTGGCCTGCCGCTGTAGTCCCAGCTACTGGGGAGGTTGAGGTGGCAGGATTGCTTGAGCCTGGAAGGTTGAGGCTGCAGTGAGCCATGATTACACCACTGCACTCCAGTCTGGGTGACACAGCAAGACCCCCTCTTTAAAAGAATAATAATAATAATAAGAAGAAGTTGGTTCAGTTTCATTTGCTTGGAAGCCCCTTCAGGTCCCAGCCCCGCAGCCCTGTGGCCTTCCCCAGAGGTGGTGTCCACACTCCTTATCCTTGTTCTTGGCCCTGCTGGAGCCTGGCAGATTCCTGGGGTTGCCGGTGAAACTAGGAGCTGTGACTCCTGCCTGGGCCTCAGTGATTATGGTGGGGTCATGCACTGGGTGCCAGGGTCTGCCATACCCCACCCAGGGGCCACTGCCCAGCAGCAAGTGCACTTAGCCATGCAGCTCCCCACACAGATCGAGGTGGGATGGTGCTGGGTGCCAGCCATCCTGTGCTTATGTCCTGTCCAAGGCTGGCCGTGGCCTCTGCTGGCTTACCCTGGGAAGGTAGCCTGCACCGTCAGCTGGCCCTGCTGGTGGCGTTGGTGGGGATGGGCTCTCCTGAGGGACTCAGCAGCCCTTATGAGGTAAGGGCTTTTTGCCGTGTGTGGATCCCATGAAGCACATCACCAGCTCCTCACTCAGGGTCCCTCCTGCCTCCCCTGGATCTGCTGGGGCATGTCCCAGGCAGGAGGTGCCTAGAGAACACCGAGCCCCCCTTGCTTCACGCGCTACCTGGTGCAGCCCCTGGACTTTGGGGTGGAGTCGGGGTCACATTCACAGGGCCTTCCGGGTAGGCGTGTCTTCAGGATGGGCCCTTCTCCCAGTGTACTGGGGCCCCCCTACTCCCCACAGGCCTGCCGTGGAGTCAACGGCTGGGCGTTCGCTGCTCCTTGTGCTGTCCTGGTTTGGGCTTCATCTGCACCCCCCCCCGTCCCTCTGCAGTGACTACCATGAGAGCTGGTCTGGCCTGGTCTCTGCTCCCTGTGTCCAGCCTCCACTCCTACCCCTGCAGTTCCTGCCACCCGACCCACTGCCTACCTCATCCTTCACCCCGGACGGTTCTTGTAACCACCCCTCCCAACTCCCTAGTCTCAGGATCCCTGCCCTCTCTGGGCCCTTATTGACCCAACTCTTCAGCCAGTGGTGCCCTCCTTGGTCCCCCTACTCCTGGGGACCAGCCCAGAGGCTGCCAGTGGCCCCCGTGGCCGTCTCCTCCTGGTGTGCCCCGAGTCGTGGCCTTAGTTGAGTCCCATGTCTAGAGGGAGCTTGGAGAGGGAAGGGCTTGTCCCAGGCCCTCCACAGTTTAGGGGCTGAGTATCTCTCCCTCCCTCCCTTCGTTCCTTCCTTCCTTCCTTGTTTCCTTCCTTCCTTCCTTCCCTCCCTCCCTCCTTCCTTCCTTCCTTCCCTCCCTCCCTCCTTCCTTCCCTCCCTCCCTCCCTCCCTCCCTCTCTCCCTCCCTCCCCCTCTCCCTCCCTCCTTCCCTCCCTCCCTCCCTCCCTCTCTCCTTCTCTCCTTCCCTTTAAGAGACAGTGTCTCGCTGTCACCCAGGTTGGAGTGCAGTGAGTGGTACAATCTTGGCTCACAGCACCCTCCACCTCCTGGACTCAAGCAGTCCTGCCTCTGCCTCCCATGTTGCTGGGACTATAGGTGTGTGCCGATGTGCTCAGCCTGGGCTAATTTTCTTAGGCTGCCATAGCAAAGCACCAGGAATCAGATGGCTTAAGACAATAGAAATGTGTTGTCTCTCATCTCTGAAGGCCAGAAGCCTAAGATCAAGGAGTCAGCGCGGCTGATGCCTCCTGAGGCCATGAGGGAGAGCCAGTCTCAGGCTGCTTTCCAGCTCCTGGTGGCCCAGCGATCCTCGGCAGGCTCTTGACATGTAGACGCAGCACCCTGATCTCTGCCTTTGTTGCCGCTTGGCCCACTTTCCTCAGTGTCTCTGTCCTCCCTCTCATGGGGGCACCAGTCATTGGATGCAGGGACCTCCTTAATTCCAGGATGATCTCATTTCAAGATCCCGCACTAATTACATCTGCAGAAACTCTCTCTTTTCAAATAAGGTCACATTCTGAGGTTCTGGTGGACATGAGTTTCAGGGGAGCTGTGAGTCCATCTAGCACAGGACCCGATTCATCCTGGGCTGCCTGGCCTTGAACTCTGGGCCGCTCCTGCTACCTTGCGCTGCCTCCAGCTGGACGGCAGGCCCCCCGCTAGGCCCTGTGCGTCCCCAGCCCGTGAACCCCACCGAGCAGGCACATTGCTTATCTTCGGAAGACTCATTCCAGAAACACTGCCCACAGCTTCCTGCTCGTCACACCTCGGCTGCCTGGCTGTCCCGGGGGGTGGGGGGCAGGCACTGCTGGTCACATTTGTACCACAGATACTTGGCCCTTCAGGGCTAGCGCACACTGGAGCCCAGCCCAGGAACCCCCTCTCCTCACCCACCCTGCACCCCGGGGGCTCCTGCAGGGAGAGTCCTGGGCTCCGTGGGCTTCGCCTGGGTTTGGCTGCCTGTGGTTGCCCCCTGATGACTTGGGATGTGGAGCGATTCTGGGCTGCCCAGTTTCAGATACACCTGTCTATGGACAGTTCCTGTAATTCCTGGGGGTGGTGCTGGGCCCCCAGGGGCAGGGCCTGTTGGCCTGCAGAAAGACACAGGCAGGCGGCTTATTTGTGAGCAGATGCCACAGACTGAATTCTGTCTCCCCCAAACTCACACGTTGAAGCCTTCACCCGCAGCGAGGCTGTATTTGGAGGTGGGGCTGTTAGGAGGTAGTTAAGGTTAAATCAGGCCATAAGCGGGGGTCCCGAGCTCTAGGATTGGAGACCTCGTAAGAAGAGGAAGAGAGATCTCTAAGCACACACAGCTGGGAGAGACCATGCGAGGACTCAGAAGGTGGCCCCCCAGGGCCAGGAAAGGCGCTGTACCTGGAACCTGGTCTGGGTACTGCTGGGCCCTGATCTTGGACTTCCAGCCTCCAGAAGGAAGGCATTCTGTCCAGAGGAAGACATTTCTGTCATTTAAGCTGCTTGGTCTTTGGTATTTTATTATGGCAGCCTGGGCTGCTAAGACAGAGGATTATTTTGGATGCAGGGATTGGGGGTCTGGCAGGGCTCCCTGGGGAGGTAGTGCTTGAACTGAGTCCCAGATGATGAATGGTAACCATTGTGGAAGGTTCCAGACAAGGGCTTGGTAGGTGCAGGGCCCAGTGGCAAAAGGCAGGGGAGGGCCTTGAGTGCCGCCAGTGGGGAGTTGGGGTTTGCCTCTGGGGGAAGGAAAAGAGATCTTTAAACCTGGGGATACTCCAGAAGCCTTTCAGAATAACGACAGGAGGCCGGGTGTGGTGGCTCACACCTGTAATTCCAGCACTTTGGGAGGCCAGGCAGGAGGATCACTTGAGGCCAGGAGTTCAAGACCAGCCTGGGCAACATAGGAAGACCCCATCTCTGAAAATAAAAAACTTAGCTGAGCATGGTGGCGGGCACCTATAGTCCCAACTACTCGGGAGGCTGAGGCAGGAGGATCATTTGAACCCAGAAGGTGGAGGCTGCAGTGAGCTGTGTTCACTCCACTGCACTCCAGCCTGGGCAATAGGGCAATACCTGTCTCTTAAAAAAAAAAAAAAAAAAAAATGATGACAAGAGACAGCCCTCCCGGCTGGGGAAAGAGCCTGGATTGTAACTGAGGCCCCTCCTGTTTTCCCTTAGTGCCTCAATTTACCAGCTTGCAAAATAAGGGTGCAGCTGTGTCTCCCCGCTCTTAGGACTGCTGCAAGGCCCCACCCAGGGTGGGCCCTTGGCCAGCTGGCAGGGCTATAGTCTCTTTTGTGGGGAGGGAGGCCCCTGTGAGCCAGCTGTGTGCGCTCAGCCCCCGAGGGACCCTTCACACGTCCCAGCCGCCACCTACAAGAGAAACAAAACGTGCTCATGGCAGACCCTCTGTTCAGCTGGGTCTGGAAATTTGGCAGCAGCAACCATGCCTGATAAAAGGCATTCCGAGGCAGGCCTGGTGTTTGTGTATGTGGTTCTGTATTTACACGAGTGGAGGGAGCAAGGAGGCAGCAGGGGAGTGTCTCCAGGGCCCAGGAGACTCAGCTTGGAATCCACGTGCCTGTGATGCTCTCATCATCATTCCTTATCGCTTCCCAAGCTCGGCAGATGTTTACTGAGGAACTCTGGTGGACCAGCCATGCAGCGAGGGCTCAGCTCGGCTCTTCTCACCAGGCTCTCAGTAAACGTGGGGACCCACGGCATGGAGGGACTGAGGCAAAAACAAAGTTGACAGCCAGAATGAACTCAGAATGGACCAAAGACCTAAATGGACCAAAGAAGTGTACAACTCCTGTAAGAAAACAGAGGGGCTGGCCGGGCGCAGTGGCTCCTGCCTGTAATCCCAGCACTTTGGGAGGCCAAGGTGAGCGGATCACTTGAGGTCAAGAGTTCAAGACCAGTCTGGCCAACATGGTGAAACCCCATCTCTACTAAAAATACAAAAATTCACCGGGCATGGTGGCGTGTGCCTGTAATCCCAGCTACTTGGGAGGCTGAGAATCGCTTGACCCCGGGAGGTGGAGGTTGCAGTGAGTCAAGATCGCGCCACTCCACTGCAGCCTGGGTGACAAGAGTGAGACTCCGTCTCAAAAAAAAATCCAGAACAGATAAATCCACAGAGACAGGAAACGGATTAGTGGCTGCCAGGGGCTGGGGGAGGGGAATGGGGAGTGACTGCTGATGGGGATGGGGTTTCTTTATGGAGTGATTGAAATGTTCTAGAACCGGACAGAGGTGATGGTTGACAGTGTACTAAACGCCTCTGAATCATTCACTTTCAAACAAGATCATGGTAAATTTTTTATGTGGATTTTATTGCAGCTTTTTTGAAAGTATATTTTTCACGTAAAAGATTTTAAAAAAATTAAAAAGAAACAGGCCACAGAGAGAAACCAATGGTGGGCTGGGCACAGTGGCTTACACCTGTCATCCCAACACTTTGGGGGCCAAGGCGGGAGGATTGCTTGAGGCCAGCCTGGACAACATAGGGGGACCTTGTCTCTACAGAAAAAAAAAAAAAAAAAAGGCCATGGTGGTGCACACCACTACTCCCAGCTACTTAGGAGGCTGAGGTGGGAGGAATATTTGAGCCCAAGAGGCTGCAGTGAGCCCTGATCGTGCTGCTGCACTCCAGCCTGGGCCATAGACAAAGACCCTGTCGCAAATAAAAGAGAGAGAAAGAAAACAGATGTGGGACGTCAGTCTCAGGCTGTGGCCTCTCTGCTCCGAGCTGTGTTCCCACACACACAGTCTCCAGAGGTGGGCAGTGGCAGCTCCCTGGGGAGGGTCCGTCAGGGCTGGCAGCTCCTGCTACACAGCAGGTGATCCCCTCAGTCACTAGCCTGTCCTGTTCCCCTGGGACCCAGCGCCTGGAGGTGGGCAGCAGCTCCCACATTCCCTGTGTACCCTGCGGCCATTACCCAGCGCCGGCCTCCGGGAGAATGCATCGGTCAGGGGATGCCGGGCATGCATCCCTTACCCCTATGGCGAGGCGTCTGGGCAGAAAATCCTCCCCCACAACACGCACAGGTGATGGCGACGGGCATCTGAGCAAAATGCTGAGATCTAGGGCTCTTTGCTGGGCCCTTGGAGGAGCACAGGAGGAGGCTTGAGGGTCAGACATGGGAAGTTCTATGTCTACAAGTCAGGGGCAGAAGGCTTTGCTGCAGCCTCCGACATCACTTGGAGCTTTGGGGGTGCCTGTCAAGAGACTTGGACGCCCCAGGGCTGGGCAGAGGCCTGAGGGCTCTCGTCCCTGTCTCCCTTCTCACACTGGCATCAGCCCCTCCTGGCACTGGGGATGCCGTCCCTGCTGGCGCATCTGGTTAAAAGCCGGCCTGGAGGGTGTTCACCTCCTTTGTTCTGCTTGATCCAGGGCAGTGACAAGGGGAGCCCCCGGGGAGCGAGGGATCCTGAGCATCGCACTAGATCGAGGTGCACACCAGCTCCTGCAGGCCTTGTTTTGAAGCCGAGGTCTCAACTGCAGGGAGCAGATGGCATGTCCCCCGGGAGTGCTGGGGCAGGGGCGGTGACAGGGCTGTGGGGCCGGCTCTGGGCAGCATGGGCAGGTGAGGCCTCACAGTAGAGGCCTGGAGCCCTTAGGGGAAGAGTCCTGCTCTGGCTGTTGATGGTAAGTGGCTCCAGAAGCTTCCGTTCCCTCGATGACCGTATTTCACCCCTGGTGGCCCATCCCAGACCCTATGAACTCCCAGTCCTGGGCCTCTGTACCTGCTGTTCCTCCTCCCCTGCAAGGCTCCCCAGTGCTGTGTCTCTGCCAGTCCACGGCCGCACAGTGGCTCAGGCTGAAGCTCCCACAGTCACCACTTGCCCGGAGATCTAATGCTTGCTGCCCACTCTGGGCTGTGGGTTCGTATGAGCAGTGCCCATCTGGCTGGCTGCCACGTCCACCGAACCTAGAACCAT
Source organism: Pongo pygmaeus (assembly GCF_028885625.2). Lineage (NCBI taxonomy): Eukaryota > Metazoa > Chordata > Mammalia > Primates > Hominidae > Pongo > Pongo pygmaeus. The sequence goes on from NC_072393.2 coordinate 19,175,953, forward strand.
GCCCAGTGCTGGGCAGACTCTTGCCTTGAGTCTGGCAGGGGAGGTGGGGACACTGCCGTGGTGGGGCAGGAGCCGGGCTGGCTGAGCGGGTGGGTGCCTGAGCCTTGGTTGGTTCTCAGCTATTGACCCAGCTGGGCTTCACGCCAGCAGCAGGGATTCCAGCCAGCGTGGACATGGGAGGATGAAGGCTCTTGCCCTGTGGGGGTGTCCTTCAAGTCGGCACACATCCCCGCCTGTGGCTGCTGGGATGCTTGGAGATCCCTCCGAGGCCCAGGCCTCCTTCCCCATTCCAGGGTCCCTCTGCCTTCATCAGCCTTCCCAGAACTCCATCTTGGGAAGCCCCGAGTTATGAGGCTGCAGGGTCAAGGGGTGCGAATCCCCGGGGTCCTGGTCAGCTCCCAGGATCCAGGATCCAGATGTGTCCTGTGCATTCGCAGGGCTGGAGAAAGCGTTCGCTCCCCACCTTCCTCTTGTAGAGCCATGCCTCAGGCTGAGGTGCATGCTGCCTCTGCACTCAGGCAGTCTCTATGCTTTCTTGAGCCTCAGTTTCCCCATCTGGACTGTCAGGGGAGGGGCCGTGCAGAGGGCAGCCCCTTGGGGGAGGCTGAGTGCTGGGCAGTGGTGGACCCAGGGGGAAGAGCCTTCTGGTACAGGCAGTACCCGTGCAAAGGCCCGGACGTAGCGACTGGTGGCTCCGGGAGAAAGCATGTGAGCTGGAGCCTAGTGGTCTTGGAGACTGGAGACTAGACTTTGAAGCCTAGAGGTGGAGAGGGGGGGAAACTGAGGCCTGACTGGCACTGACAGCGCCTCCCTCCCTGGCCCCCCACAGGGAGGCCCTGGGTCTGCCACGGCTTTGCAGGGCCAAGCTCAGCCATCAGCCCGCCTGCTTCCCTCAGTCTCATTAGAAGTTTGGCCAGTTGCCATGGCAGTTGCTTCTGGGCCTGACCAAGGCTGGCCGGTCTGCAGAGCGAGCCCCAGGAAGGGCCGGCAGGTGGGGGTGTCGCTGTGCCCTGTGCAGGATTCCTGGGAGACTGGGTGCTGCCTGAACATCTCTCCACATCCTGGAGAAGTAGCCACAGGCACGTTACACTGGGGCCACCCGGCCTCCATTCCCCTACCTCGGGGCCCCTGCTCCATCCAGCCCTGTGGACGCTGCCTGGACGGGGCAGGGGGCGTAGACTCAGCAGGATCGTGGACGTGGGCACAGACAGAGGCAGAGGTGGGTGTTCAGGACGAGGGTCCTGTCAGCAAGGGGTGGGGGTCAGCGGAGGCCTGAGAAGCCACCTTTATGGAGGGCTCTATAGAGGGGTCAGGTGGGGAGGTAGGACTTTGTGTGAGGGGGTCCCGGCGCAGGCTGTATCAGGAGCGGGGGTCCCTGTGGTCAGCTTGGTAGTGTCAGAGCTTCTGCGTCCACATCTGCCTCCCACGTGCCTTCACTGATGCTGGCGAGCCCTCATCTGAGATCGGGTGGCTTCAGTAACACTTGTCCCAGGAGGGGCCATGTGACTTCAGTCATGCTGGTCACGCAGAGGTTAAGTTTCAGGCATGTGGGGCCTCAGTTTTCCCATCTGGAGAGTGGCATGTACTGGTACACCCTCAAAAGCCCTGTAGAGGGGTGAATCATGTCCCACAAAAAGATATGTCCACACTCTCACTCCTGGAACCTGGGAAGGTGACCTTACAGTTGACTCTTGAATCAATGGCTTTGAGCCACGCATGTCTACTCATACGTGGATTCTCTCCCGCCTCTGTCATGCCTGAGACAGCAAGACCAAACCGCCGCCCTCCTCCTGCTGCTGCTCCTCCTCCTCCACCTCCTCCTCCTCCTCCTCAGCCAGCTCTACGTGAAGGACAGTGAGGACAAAGACCTTTGGGATATCCCGTTCCACTTCACAAATAGCAAACATTTTCTCTTCCTTAATGATTTTGTTAGTATCATTTTCTTTTCTTTAGCTTTATTGTAAGAATACAGTATGTAATACGTAGAACATACCAAATCTGTGTTAATCGACTCATATTATCAGTGAGGCTTCCAGTCAACAGTAAGCTATTAGTTAAGTGTTGGAGGAGTCAGAAGTTATACTGGAGTGGGGCACGGTGGCTCATGCCTCTAATCCCAGCACTTTGGGAAGTTGAGGTGGGAGGACTGCTTGAAGCCAGGAATTGGAGACCAGCTGGTCAACATAGTGAGACTCCATCTCTACAAAAAGTTAAAAATTAGCCAGGCATGGTGGTTTGTGCCTGTGGCCCCAGATACTCAGGAGGCCAAAGTGGGAGGATCACCTGATTCTGGGAAGCCAAGGCTGCAGTGAGGTGTGATTGTGCCACTGCCCTCCAGCCTGGGCGACAGAGTGAGGGCCTGTCTCAAAATAAATAAATGAATAAATACATAGAAGTAAAAAGTATAAAAAGAAAAAAATTATACTTGGATTTTTGGCTGCATGAGGGTCGGCTCCCCAATCCCCGTGTTGTCTCAGGGTCAACTGTAGTTGGAAATAGGGCCTCCAGATGAGAACGTCCTGGATTAGGGTGGGCCTTTCTCTTTAATTGTAAGAGAAAGGAGAGCTAAGCCAGGCCCAGTGGCTCACTCCTGTAATCCCAGCACTTTGGGAGGCTGAGGCAGGCGGATCACCGAGGTCAGGGGTCTGAGACCAGCCTGGCCAACATGGCGAAACCCCATCTCTACTAAAAATACAAAAATTGGCCGAGTGTGGTGGCACACCTGTAATTCCAGCTACTCAGGAGGCTGAGGCAGGAGAATCGCTTGAACCCAGGAGGCAGGGGTTGCAGTGAGCTGAGATCGCGCCACTGCACTCCAGCCTGGGCAACAAGAGGGAGACTCCGTCTCAAAACAACAACAACAACAACAAAGCCAGAGGGTGGTGCGATTGTGACTTGGGGGGCTGCTTCTTGAGCAGGGGTGTTGGGGATGCCCTTCTAAGGAGGGGCCGTCAGGCCTTGCATGGGGGGTCAGAGGGGAAAGGACAAGCTGGGGGCACCTTGGGACTTGGGCGGCTGGAGGGAATGAGGCTGGGGAGGCCGGAGGCAAAGCGTGGTTAATGGGGCACCCACTCGCCCTCAGCAGGGCCCTCCAAATCGCCAGTGGGGTCTACTCTCGGCCGGACAGCCAGGACTAGATGCCCATCTATCTGGCCCACAGGCCATGAGTGAGGGGTGCCCTGGGAGCTGCAGCTTTCCCGACTCCTACCGGATGCCTTCTCCAGGCCTCAGCTGTTTCACCTGTGGCCCCGCTTGTTGACAGCCATGGGGATGGTGTGGAGACGGGACACCTGAGTCCCAGGTCAGCCCCGAGCCTCTGTGTGGGGCAGGCTGGAGCTGCTGTGGCATCCCAGGAGCTCCCTCCAGAGCTAGCCGCTGGCTCCAAGTGAGGGTTACACCTTGAGGTAGCTTGTGTTGCCTGGGCCAGCTGAGGAAGTGAGTGGCCAAGCTGCCGACTGAGGCCTCCTGGGTTTTAATCTTAAGTGCTTGTACAGCCTCCAGACGGGCCTGTCACCTGGCTTGTGAAGTCAGCTGTGGAGGGGGTGCAGCAGCGTTCATTCATTCATTCATTCACCCCCTCACATCTTTGTTCACTTGTGGATTCCACCGGCAGGCGCTGCTGAGCAGCAGGCCCTGGGCTGGCTGCTGGGTTCACAGAGCTTGTCCTCAGGGTCTCAGTGGTTTGGGGAGCACAGCGTGGTGGGGGGCAGGGGACTGTGATGTGGTGATGAGAAAAGCTGTGATGTTACCTGCAGGGCAGTGACATCTGGCAGTTCTTCCAGCTGAGGCCAGAGGTCCGCAGGGGCAGAGTCCAAGCTGGCATCCCACCACCCTGAGACCCCAGAGAAAGGAGGACCCTGCTCCCAGGGGTTCCAGCCAGGCCGGGGGGGAAAGTCAGCTCCTGCAGACTCAGGAGTCTCCGAGCCCACCCTCTGGCTAGAAAATTCACTGGAATGACTCCCCAGAAGCCGTTTTGTTCATGCTTATGGTTTATTGCAGCGAAAGGACACATTAAAATTACCCAAGGGAGGCTGGGTGTGGTGGCTCACACCTGTAATCCCAGCATTTTGGGAGGCTGAGGCCGGCGAATCTCTTGAGGTCAGGGGTTCGAGACCAGCCTGGCCAACGTGGTGAAACTCCGTCTCTACTAAAAATACAAAAATTAGCTGGGTGTGGTGTTGCATACCTGTAATCCCAGCTACTCAGGAAGCTGAGGTGAGAGAACTGCTTGAACCCTGGAAGCGGAGGTTGCAGTAAGCCGAGATAGTGCCACTGTACTCCAGCCTGGACGACAGAGCTAGACTCCATCTTAAAAAAAAAAAAAATCACCCAAGGGAAGGGGCAGATGGGCAGGGTCCAGGAGAAACCAAGCCGGAGCCTCCAGTCGGCCCCTCATGTGAACAGTGCGTAATTCTCCCAGCATGGAGCACTGCCAGCCGCAGAAGCTCCCCTGGCCTGCATGTCCAGGGTCTGTATTGGGGGCTGGTCCTGTAGACGTGGCTGACCACCCTCATGGCCAACCTGTCTCTAGTCCCTCCAGATGTCAAGCTGATGTGCCCACACTCCCACCCTAAAACCACAGTGTGAGCAGACTCTGCCATAGCCCAAGGCCTCAGGCACACAATGACACTCTTATCAGGCAGGATATTCTCCTGCAGGTCACCTCCCAGGAGCTGGGGACAAAGGCCAGACCTCTCTTGGGGCCAGCTTAACCCTTTTGCTGTACAACTCCTCATGCAAAACCAAGAATGAGCATGGGGTTCCCCAAAAGAAGAGCAGAGGCCAGGCGCGGTGGCTCACTCCTGTAATCCCAACACTTTGGGAAGCCGAGGCGGGTGTATCACTTGAGGTCAGGAGTTTGAGACCAGCCTGAGCAACGTGGTAAAAAACCTTGTCTCTACTAGAAATACAAAAAAAAAAAATTAGCCAGGCATGGTGCCTGTAATCTCAGCTAGTTGGGAGGCTGAGGCAGGAGAATCACTTGAGCCTGGGAGGTGGAGGTTGTAGTGAGCCAAGATGGCGCCACTGCACTCCAGCCTGGGCAACAGAGCGAGACTCCATCTCAAAAAAACAAACAAACAACAACAACAACAAAAAAGAAGAGCAGAGTCCCCACAGTGTCCACCCCTGGCCCAGGGGCTGTGCTCCGAAGCCTGAGTGCCTCCAGCAAAGTGGACAGGAGCTGGGAATTGTGGGCAAGGTTTGGACAGAGATGGGGCTTGGGAACCATGAGAGTTCTGTGTGTCCCCAGTCCTGTAGATTGTCCCCACATCCCAGGTTTCCTGTGGCCCAGGGACATAGTGCAAACAAAGCTGCTTCAGGGAATTCTTGCTCCTGATGTCTGGCCTCCTGGGAGCTGGCGGCTCAGCCCGTGTAGAAAGCACATGTGGCATGAGTACCTGCTGTGTCACACGTCGTGTGTCCCTCTCACACCTGCCTGTAGCACTCACTCTAGGTGGGGGACACAGGTCCAGGAGGGGTCACAGCCTTTAGGGCCATACAGTCAGTGAGAGGTGAATGTAGCACAGGTTTCTGTCATGCTACTTGGACACAGAAGAGGGTGGAGAAAGTCACAGGAGGCCACGGGCGACCTATGCCCAGGTAGGTGTGGGGTGGGAGCTGTAGGACCCCCACCCTGCACCCCCTCCGCTTGCAGCCCGGAGCTGGCCTGTTTCATCTGGTGTGACTGCTGGGAGGGACACTGTGGACGTTCATTGTGTATGTGTCTGGCCAGCGGCCACCAAGGGCTCCCAGCACAGACCCTGGGCCGGACCCCCAAGCCCTCGAGAGCCACCCAATAACACACAAGGTTAATCTTACTATCGGCTCCACTTCAGCTCACAGGAAACAGCTGTTTACCTGGGCGAGGTGCTCAGCCAGGCAGGCAGCCAGTTCCCGGGCTTTACTTCCGCCTCCGGTGTCCAGGGCCCCCTAGGAAGCTGGGGCGGTGGGGCAGCCAGCTCTCCACGCACTGCCAGGAGCTGTTTGTAAGGAACGAGTCGGCCTTGTTGTGTACACAGTATCCACCCTAGCAACCGCCCCTGCCGGGCCAGAGTGGACAACCACCCCTCCTTCCTGCCTGCCCAGCCCCGCCTCTCTTCACAGTGGCTGCCTCCCCCAGTTGCATGGCGGGCATCATGGACCAGCATCCCCAAGGGCCTTGGGTCGTGCCACCTGGGTCAGGGGCCTCTGTTACTGGCAAATCAGCATCAGCCACATGAAGGGGAGGAGGCCAGGTTCCAGCCCTGTTCAGAGTCAGTGTGACCGGTCAGGGAGCTCCTGGCCCCTGGTTCTGTGCCCCGATGCCCTCAGGGAGTGGGAAGCAGGGATACAGCTGAGATGAAGGCACTCAGCTGGGCCCATCCCCCAAGAGGCTGGGAGGGACCACGAGGAAGGAACATGGGGCTCAGGACCCTCTAGAACTCAAGCTGGGTCTGGGGGACTGACTTGGCTGCCCTGGCTCTGTGTGGGCTGCCATCGGGATCACAAGTCCCACGCTTTGAAGGCCATCACCACGCTTCTGAGACAGCTTCCTCCGATTCAGGCCAGTGGAAAGCCGCCTGGCCTGCCAAGTCACAGCCTCTGACCGTGATAAGAAATGGCTCCCCTGGGCTGGTGAGGGGCCTCCTTGGCAGGCTGCAGGCCCGCCAGTGCCTCTCTTACTCATTCACTGACTGGCCGAGTCAGCAGCAAGGCAGCCAGCTCCCCAGGTTCACAGTCATGGGTTTCTGCACGGTGCATTGCCCTGCCTGGGGAGCCGTCCCGGCACCTCGGGTTTCTGATTCTGCCATTTTTGGTGGAGGGACACCTGGTTTCCTTAAGCATCTGGGTCATGAGGTCCTGCAAACTTCTGCATTTAGGCTGTCGATCCCACCACTTGGGTCTTTTTGTGCCTTTGGGGCTGGCACTCTGAGGTGAGCCTGGGAGGTGACCCCTCCCGCAGCTGGTGGCTTCTCTCTCTCAGCTCCAGCTCCAGAAATCCCAGTACCTGCAACTGGGCCCCAGCCGTGGCCAGTACTATGGCGGGTCCCTGCCCAACGTGAACCAGATCGGGAGTGGCACCATGGACCTGCCCTTCCAGGTGAGTGCCCCACCCCCTGGCCCTGCCCCCATTGTGGGGAGCTTCCCCCAGCCTCCCACTGGGGGCCAGACATTGAGGATAGCTGGGGTCATCAGACAGTTGGTGGAGCCCACCCAACCCCTGCCTTCTCCTTGTCTGCCCTGGGAACCAGAGGAAGCAGAGTGGCCCCACCAGGGTGCACCAGGATCCCCCGCAGCCCATTCCCCATCAGCAGACCCCGAGGCGAGCCCTCCATCTGGCCTCCAGCATTTCGGCAGCCGCTACACCTGTTGGCCGGCTGTGCGGCAGCGGGAACCGCTCGGGGCCACTGGGGCTTGGCTCTGTCCTGCCTCACTAATCCACAAGCCCAGCAATTCTCAGAAGGAGGCCCGGTGGCCTGACCCCACTTGTCTGCAAACGTTTCTTGGCAGAGGCCCACACAGCGCGGCTCCCGCAGGCCACACAGCCGCCGTGCACAGCCTTATCGTAAACAGGAGATAAGGCCCACAGCGGCCCTCTTCCCTGGCCCTGGTCTGCGGGTGGAAATGGGGATGGAGTGGGGCTGAGGGAGCTGGCCTATGAATCAGGGCCACCCCCAGGACGGTGTCTGGGCTCTGCATGGACAGGTCCCCCTGGGGGGGTCACACCTACTCTGTGGCTGAGAAAACCACCTCGGACACAGCCATGGCCACTGACAGGCCAGATGGAGCCAGGGCCCCTCCCGAGTCACCCACCAGCTCCACTGCCACCTGCACCGCCGCTGGACAGGGCAGGGATCCTTGGGCTGGCCACCACGGTGCGCCTCCCCCGGCATACACTGAGTGTGGGCCATCACTGATGCTGGGCGTGTTCTTTGTCACAGCCCTTCCCGGCCGGGTTTTCTCCCCTCCTGCCCTTCTCTCCCTTTCCTGTTTCTCCTGTCCCCTCTTCCCTGGAGGAGAGTCTCTCTGGGCACCTTGTAAGCTCAGCCTGAGTGGGGCTGAGGGGCACAGGACCCTGTTGGGTGTCTGTCGCCCGAGGCCCACAGCCTGGGGGGAGGTCCCACTCATCCCGCCTTTGGGGCCAGGCAAGTCAGCAGCGTCTCAAAGTCTCGGTTCTTTGCATTTTCAGCCCAGCGGATTTCTGGGGGAGGCCCTGGCAGCGGCTCCTGTCTCTCTGGTAAATGAGCCCCCAGGCTGAGGCCGCGGCGTCCCCGGCGCCAGCCTGCAAGACCCCGACCCGTGTGCGGGCGCTGGGGATCCCTGAGCTCCCCAAGCGGCCGCCCCTGCGGCTCCCAGGGAGGTGGAGGTGTCCCGTCTGCCAAATGGAAATGGATCCACTCCGCACCCCCATCTCGGGAAGTGCGTATGGTCGCGTCGAGAGGCCCTGGGGACTCTTGGGGTCCATCTGGGGCAGATGCCATAGCCGCGCATCCCCATCTGGGGTCCAGCAGAGCAGAATCCAAGCATGTGCCCCAAAGCTGCATGGTCCGTCCCTATATACACACACACACACACACACACACACAAACACACACACACACATGTGCACGCATCTCCCAAACCAGGCCAGCAGGCAGGATGTGGCGAGCCCGGGTGTGGCCAGCCCCCACTTCATTCTGCCTCTGACTCGGCTTTGGCTGCCTCAGTTTCCCTCTGGGCTTCAAGGCATCTCTGGAAGGAGATGAATGGCCCCTGCCCTGAGGAGCCTGTGCGCTGGACAGCACAGTTCCCACCCTCATCGTCACAGGCCCACGTCTCCCATGCCCACAGCCTTTTGGGGGCAAGAGCCACAGAAAGACCCAAACCAGCAGAGTTCATGCTGGATCGAAGGAAGACTTGGGGGTCCCCAGGGCTGGGGACAGTAGTCAGCCCTGAACTCTGGCCGAGGCTGGGACAAAGCAGCGATCCTAGCCATGGACAGGCTTCTGGAGAGGAGACTCACTTTAGTATCAGAGTCTCATTTTGCCCGGCTGCCCAGAGAAGGCATAAGGGCTCAGGGGCCAGATGGCCGGACTGGGGGATTGGCTGCCTCCAAAGCTGGCAGAGCCTGCTGATCTCACCCCGGTCAGATGGCAAGTGGGCAACACAGGGTCAGGGCGGGCTCCTGGCAGCCCCGGGGGCATGAGGCCGGGCATGTAGCAGGGCCTGGGGAGGGCCAGCCTGGTGTCAGCCCCAGGTGCTGGGAGGAAGCCCCGTCCAGCCAAGCAGTGGGCCATGGCTCCGGAAGGCGCCTGTACTTGGCTCTGGTGGTGCCTGGAGTGCCTGGAGGAGGCTGCGGGGGAGGGTGTGTGGGGGCCGCGTCTCAATCAAGAGCAGCCCTGGGCTCCACAAGGAAGCCTCCCAGGAACTCGCGCTTGGCCAGGTGGGCCCCGAAACAGTCCTGGGCTGGAAGCCCCTGGGCCGTCTCTTGGCAGGCCCCTCCAGGGATGACGTAGGTGGGGGTAGGAGGCCGTCCAGGCCTGGAGAGAGAGGGCGGAGGCCTGTCTGCACCTGGTGAGGCTGGGGAGGAGGGCTGCCCAGGCCGGTTACACCCCCGGCACCCGGCGGGCGCTGGCCCCGAGCTTGTGCCGCTCTGCCTGGCCTGTGCATGCCAGCTGCACTGCACGCCCCTGCCACCCTGGCTCCCGGGACCCCAGCTCACACCCCCTCCCTTGCCCCCCAGTGCTTGGAGAGCCAGGGAGCTGGGGCTGAAGGAAGAAGCCCATCCCAGGCTGTGGAGCGATGGCCGAGGGTGCTCCGGAGTGGGGGGCCCTGCGATCAGACTCTGGGGCCAGCGCTGGGGCCACAGCTGGTAACCATTGTTTGGGTTTCTCTCTCTCTGTTTCCATCTCCTCCTCCCCCAGACCCCCTTCCAATCCTCGGGCCTGGACACCAGCCGGACCACCCGGCACCATGGGCTGGTGGACAGGGTGTACCGGGAGCGTGGCCGGCTCGGCTCCCCACACCGCCGGCCTCTGTCAGTGGACAAACACGGACGGCAGATATCCTTTTTCCCAGAGGATGAGGGTGGGGGCCAGGCCCTGTCGGTGCCGGCAGGATCCCAAGTTTACCCAGCAGGTTCTGACAGGGCTGCCTGCTTCCAGCTCTGGGGACAGAATCAGGGCAGCACCATCTGGGAGGCTTGATCTCAGGGCAGCCTGGGGGACTTCCTGGAGGAGGCTGTGCCACAAGCCCTAGAGCCTTTGGCCAGACTTGGGGGCTCAAAGGGCACAGGGAACAGCTCCCAAGGCAGGAGTTGAGGAAGGTGATACCTGACCACAGAGGGCTTAGACACCTGGCAGGGCAGTGGGGCCAGGAAGGCCGTGAGCAGGGAGCCCACAGTCAGGGCCGTGAGCTGATGAGGCCTCTCCTACGCGCTGCACGGAGGGCAGCCCAGCCAAGGCAGTGGGGCTAAGGGGGTCTGTGTGAGACCCGGACGCATCCAAGGGAGGCTCCTTCTCTGTAAGACAGGAGTAAAATTCGCCTCTGCGACTCGGTCAAGCAGAGATCAGCCAGAGTCCCCCCCTCCCCCTCAACTCAGCCGCCCCTTGGTGCTCAGCCAGCCGGGCCCCACAACACCAGAGTCTGAGCGGCCTCAGGTTGCTCCCGGGATCCCCCGGCTCTCCAGAACAGAGAAGCTTGTTCTCCGGTTCTCATTTCCGTGGGCTGGGGGAGCTCGACCAGCTGGGCCCCAGACCGAGCCCTTGGGCCCCAGGAGCCACCCCGTCAGCCCAGGATGGAGAGTCCAGTCCAGGGTCAGCTGAACTCAGACTCCCCAGTGCCCCCACAGGCCCTACTTTCACAGCCCAGAACCCCCTCCCTTGGAAGGGGTGCAGCCCGCACGTGCACTCACGGAGCAGAGTGCTGAGTGCTAGGTGGACAGGGCCGTACCCCTGGAGAGCCCCTGGAACGGGGGCTGCTTGTAGCCAGGCAGGAAAGGCCGGCAGGAAACGCCCCCTGCCCTACTGGTCCCAGCTGTTTGCAGGCCCCAGGCCGAACCCAGCCAGCCAGCCGGGGCTTCCTGCCCTGGGCTGAGAGTGTGTTGTTGGAGGCGGGGTCTCGGGCAGTGCCACTGGCCCCCTTAACTCACGCTCACGCCGACAGCTGCCCCTACGGCACCGTGTACCTCTCACCACCCGCGGACACCAGCTGGAGAAGGTCAGTGGCTGGAGCCCCCCCGCCCCCTTCTTGTTGGAAACAAAACCAAACTCTCATCATGGTTACATGTGGAAAAGCAGGACACAGTCGCTTAAAAAATGACCAAACTAAGATGCATCCAGAAGTTTCTAGAAATTAGCCTTCACCCTGAAACACAGGAGTTCCAGCTTTGGGGAATCTTCTAACATTTCCCTTCCCCCCATTTATGACACACAAAAAAAACAAAAACAAAAGTGGGACCAGGAGTGGTGGCTCAGGCCTGTAATCCCAGCACTTCGGGAGGCCGAGGCAGGCGGATCACTTGAGGTCAGGGGTTCGAGACCAGCCTGGCCAACATAGTGAAACCCCGTCTCTACTAAAAATACAAAAATTTGCCAGCGTGGTGGCGCATGCCTATAATCCTAGCTACTCAGGAGGCTGAGGCGGGATAATTGAACCCGGGAGGCAGAGGTTGCAGTGAGCCAAGATCAAGCCACTGCACTCCAGCCTAGGTGACAGAGTGAGACTTCATCGCAAGAAAAAGAAAGTGGGACGATACCGCATATTCAGCACTGTAGCTTGCTCTTTCCTATTTAATGCTGCATTCAGTGCAGGTACCCATGTTACTCAACAGCCATTAAAAATGTGATGATAAAATTATATTAATACATTTAGGATGGAAGATTAGGAAAAATACAGGCCAGGCACGGTGGCTCACGCCTGTAATCCCAGCACTTGTGGAGACCAGCGCAGGCGATCACTTGAGCCCAGGAGTTGAAGACCAGCCTGAGCAACATAGAAAGATCCCATCTTTACAAAAAATGAGAGAATTAGCCAGATGTAGTAGTGCGCGCCTGTACTCCCAGCTACTCGGGAGGCTGAGGTGGGAGAATTGCTTGAGCCCAGGAGGTCAAGGCTGCAGTGAGCTGTGATCATGCCACTACAGTCCAGCCTGGGCCACAGAGCGAGACCCTGTCTCAAAGGCCTAAAATAACAATAATATAGTTAACATAAAAACATACAATAATATAGATTATGGTTGCACAACAATGTGAATGTACTTAATGTCACAGAACTATACACTCAAAAACAGTTAAAACTATGCATACATTCACACATATTTACATACATATGTATACAAACGTGTGTGTGTGTGTGTATATAATTTTTTTTTTTGAGACGTGGTCACGCTGTGTTACTGAGGCTGGAATGCAATGGCGCGATCACAGCTCACTGCAGCCTCGACTTCCCAGACTGAATCGTCCCACCTCTGCTTCCAGCTAATTTTTTTTTTTTTTTTTTTTGTTTGGAGAGACAAGATCTTGCCACGTTACCCAGGCTGGTCTCAAACTCCTGGGCCCAAGTGATCCACCCATCTTGGCCTCCCAAAGTGCTGGGATTACAGGACATGAGCCATTGTGCCTGGCTGTTATATATATTTTACTACAATAGAAATATGTATAACAGGCACAGTGGCTCACACCTGTAATCCCAGCACTTTGGGAGGCCGAGGCGGGTGGATCACTAGAGCTCGGGAGGTTGAAGATGCAGTGAGCCATGATCATGCTACTGTACTCCAGCCTGGGGGGCAGAGTGAGACCCTGTCTCAAAAAAAAAAAAAAGAAAAACCATGTACATACATACACATGGGCACACACCACACACATACACACACGTTAGTAAACAGAAGAAAAGTAAGCAAGCTGTTCAAAATATATATATATACGACAATATTAAATTCTCACCAAGCCCATATCATAGGTCAGGACCTGTTCCCACCATCACATTCATTAACTTATATAAAATGAATGGAGCTTTATGGAATGGGCAGTGTGTTCATCTCCATTGTAGTCCATTTTAGACATGAGGAAATTGAGCACACAGAGGTCAGAACACTTGCTCAGAGACACATAGCTGGTGGTGGCTGTACCCACATTTTGCCTGGCAGCCAAGGAGGCTTTCTGGGGACCCACTCTTGAGGCACCTGCAGCCAGGAGCAGATTGGGTGGCCTTGTGCCTTCTCCCCATCAGTTCCCAGAGGGAAATGGGGTCCCTGGAGGCAGAGGGAAGAGCCTCTCCTGGGCTGGTTGAAGCAAGACCTCCTGCCTCAGGTTGGCTTCCCAACCACGGGGGCCTGTAAGTGGCTTCATTCCTTCCGGGGCCTTCTCCTAGCCCCTTCCACCTATCACACTGGGTTTGTGTGACACTGAGCATCCCAGAGGGCACAGTCACCTGATTGTGTCACTAAGAGGGGACCTGGTGACAGGCTGGAGGCTCGTACCCCAAGGCTGGGCACCTGTGGGGCTCCTTCTTTGGGAGGTTTCAGCAGGAGGGCACTGTCCTTTCCCCAAAGCCAAGAAGCCTTGCTCTATTGCCCAGGTTGGTCTTGAATTCCTGGGCTCAAGTGATCCTCTCACCTCAGCCTCCTGCGTTGCTGGGACCACAGGCGTGTGCCACCTCGCCCGGCTGCTTGGCTGCTTTTTGTTTTTCATGGGCTTTGCAGATGAACACCACAGTCACTCTGGTGGCTCTTTTTAGAATGAGGCCCTGAGAGCTTTGCTCAGGTGCAGCAGCTCACAAAAATGATCCACAGCTGCCACCCTGTCCGTCCAGCATGTCCCAGCTGGGATCAGGACTGTCGCGTTGTCTGCCTTGGGCTCAGGCTCATTGTCTCTTCCTCCCTCCCCACCAGGACCAATTCTGACTCCGCCCTGCACCAGAGCACAATGACGCCCACGCAGCCAGAATCCTTTACCAGTGGGTCCCAGGACGTGCACCAGAAAAGAGGTATGGACAGGGGACTCGGGTGTCTCTGCTGGGGTGAGGCAAGTCCAGCAGGTAACCCCTGTTCTCCAGGAGGTCACAAGCTTGTGCGCAGATGGCCCTTCAAAGGAAGACTCAGACCATGCTAAGGGATTGGGGGAAGGGATCGGAAACTTTCAGAGGTGGTGCTACTTAAGTTGGATTTTGAAGAGTGCATAGGAGTTTTCTAGGCAGAGAAAACAACCCTGCAGGCGCATGTTGGCTCCCATTCCTGGATTGAGGGCGTGGCCATGAAGTCTGGGTGCTGCACAGATGCTTGTTTCAAATGTAGCGGCAGCAAGCCCACGCAAAGGAGCATTTGTCAGCTCACGACAGAGCAGGCCAGGGGTCGACCTCTAGCCACAGGTTCAGCTCCTTCCACTGCTTCCCACTGGACTGTTTCCTGGCTCTGCTGCTGAGAACTCTCCTCGCCTGCAGCCCCTGGGCCTGTCCCAGCTATAGCGAGTGAGAAAGAGGCCGTCTCTTCCCAACTTTTGGCCAGAGTGTCGCCTCCAGCTGAGCCATGCACACCCCTGCGGCGGGGGCAGATCTGTACCCAGGTCCTTGGCTCCAATTTGAAGCCGGGCGTGGAGGCGGCACCCTGGGAACCTTCAAGGAGGGCATATGCTGTCTTAAAAACTGGGGCGGTGCCATCAGAGAAGGGAGCTTGGAGGCTTGAGGCCAGCCCCAGGGAACCTGGTGTGGCCCAAGGCACTGAAGCCAGGGAGTTGCACGTGCTTAGGGCTCACATACCTATGCTTGTATTGCTGCCATTCACCGAGTGGGTGGTTAACACGCAAGGGAGATTCTGCTGATAGGAGGAGGAAGAGGAGGAGGAGGGAGGACTGTTGGCCAGAACCTCACTCTGGGGTTCCGGCTCAGTGTGCAGCAGAGACGGGAGGGAGAGGAGAATATCTCCATAATGAAAATGAGGCTTCTGGAACACCCAGGGGTGCTGAGGACGGCAGTGCCTGGGGCTTCCCTGCTATTCCTAATGAGCAGGCTGTTCTGAGGCTGCTGCCTGTCCTACTAGGTCCCCACAAACACAGGACGTCTGAGGGGTGGGCACCAGGATGTCACCATCCCCCGGGACACTGTAACCCGGGAAAGGAGCTGTGATGTGGGACCCCTGGTGGCCTTGGAGTGGGGGCTTGGCAGGGACACATCATCTATCCCCACTCTCCTAGGAGCGCCTGAGGTGGTGACAGGGCTGGGGTTGGCCTGGCTGCCTCCTCGCAGCCTGGCTTTCAACAAGGAAGGGTTGGCCTGTCTGGCTGTGCTCATCATGGGTCTACAAGTAAAAAAAATGAAATGTGCAACAGGCATAAAGAAAATGGGAAATAGGCTGGGTGTGGTGGTTCACACCTGCAATCCCAGCACTTTGGGAGGCCGAGGTGGGCGGATCACGAGGCCAGGAGTTTGAGACCAGCCTGGGCAACATAGTGAGACTCTGTCTCTACCAAAAATACAAAAAAATTAACTGGGCGTGTTTGCACATGCCTGTGGTTCCAGCTACTCGGGAGGCTGAGGCAGGAGGGGGAATTGTTTGAGCCTGGAAGGTGGAAATTGCAGTGAGCCAAGATCACGCCACTGCACTCCAGCCTGGGCGACAAAGTGAAACCCTGTCTCAAAAGAAAAAAGAAAATGGGGAAATGTTTACTCTTACCTTGACTGAAAGATCCAAGGAAAGGCACCTTCAGGCCCAGCTGGTTCCAGAGCCTTGATTGATGCCCATCCATCCCGTCGCTCAGACTCTCCCTCTCCTCTTCTTGCTCTGGGGCTGGCTGACATTGTGGCTGACTCACGGGGCTGCTGCTGCCACGAGTGCACCGGTCCTACCTCCATCAGCATTGAGTGACAGGGTCTGAACCTCTGTGCTTGGTGCCGGGGGCTCAATAAAGGTTCAGCCACTGGGTGCCAGCAGCCCAGAGCAGAAAGCAAGATCAAGTAGTGGATGCGGAACAGAACGTGCAAGCTAGGGCCGGCCGCGGTCGCTCACACCTGGAATCCCAACACTTTGGGAGGGAGGCTGAGGTGGGCAGATTGCTTGAGGTCAGGAGTTTGAGACTAGCCTGGCCAACATGGAGAAACCCCGTCTCTACTAAAAATATAAAAATTAGCTGGGCATGGTGGCACATGCCTGTAATCTGAGGCTGAGGCAGGAGAATCTCTTGAACCCGGTAGGCGCAGGTTGCAGTGAGCCAAGGTGCCACTGCACTCCAGCCTGGGTGGGAGAGCAAGACTATCTCAAAAAAAAAAAAAAGAAAGAAAGAAAGAAAAATATACACACAAGCTAGGCAGCTGCTCTTGGGAGAGATTCTTGGCTGTTCTCTGTAGCCTGACGCCTCTGAGGCCCACGTTGGTTCAGCCTCTTCTGTGGGAAGCAGAATCCACACATCCTCAGGCTCCAGAGCTGCTGTTTTATATTATTTTATTTTAGAGACAGGGTCTTGCTCTGTCACACAGGCTGGAGCGCCATGGCATGATCACAACTCACTGCAGCCTCTACCTCTCAGGCTCAAGGGAGCCCTCCACCTCAGCCTCTCGCGCAGCTGGGACTACAGGTGAGCACCACCACACCCGGCCAACTTTCTTATTTTTTGTAGAGGTGAGGTTTTGCCATGTTGCCCAGGGCGGTCTCAAACTTCTGAGCTCAAGTAATCTGCCTGCCTCGGCCTCCCAAAGTGCTGTAATTACAGGTGTGAGCCACTGTGCCCAGCCTTGTTTCTCTTTGTCTTTCTTTCTTTTTTTTTTGAAACAGAGTTTCACTCTGTCGCCCAGGCTGGAGTGCAATGGCGTGACCTCAGCTCACTGCAACCTCTGCCTCCCCGATTCAAGCAATTCTCCTGCCTCAGCCTCCCGAGTAGCTGGGATTATGAGTCCCGACCACTATGCCCGGCTAATTTTTGTATTTTTAGTAGAGACGGGATTTCACCACGTTGGCCAGGCTGGTCTCAAACTCCTAACCTTGGGCAATCTGCCCACCTCAGCCTCCCAAAGTGCTGGGATTACAGGCGTGAGCCACCACACCTGGCCTACTTTTTCTTAAGTCACAGATTCTCTGACTTATTTAAAGCTGTCGGGCCGGGCACGGTGGCTCACGCCTGTAATCCCAGCACTTTGGGAGGCCAAGGCGGGCAGATCATGAGGTCAGGAGATCGAGACCATCCTGGCCAACACAGTGAAACCCCGTCTCTACTGGAAATACAAAAAAAAAAAAAAAAATTAGCCTGGCGTCCTGGCGGGCACCTGTAGTCCCAGCTACTTGGGAGGCTGAGGCAGGAGAATGGCGTGAACCCGGGAGGTGGAGCTTGCAGTGAGCTGAGATTGTGCCACTGCACTCCAGCCTGGGCGACAGAGTGAGACTCCGTCTCTAAATAAATAAATAAATAAATAAATTAATTAATTAATAAAGTTGTTGTTGTTTGTCATGAAGCCCTTTTTTGTGGTTTTAGTACAGTCCACAGAAGTTCCCGTTAGGACAGTTGCAGTCTTACCATGGCCGTGACTCCGTGTGTCAGGGACGTGTCCTCCTGTTGCCACTATGCGGCTGCAAAGAAATTTCTTCTCTGATTCTCCTTCTCTCCTCTCCCACCTCCCTAGTCTTACTGTTAACAGTCCCAGGAATGGAAGAGACCACATCAGAGGCAGACAAAAACCTTTCCAAGCAAGCATGGGACACCAAGAAGGTAAGAGCCTATAAGCTTTCAAAAACTTTTTTTCTTCTTTCTCTTCTCAAGCATCACCTGGGCAAAGGTGACAAAATGGCAGGTTGGGGTGGCTTCACCTTCCTGAGACAGGGACCCTCACTCCGATTTTTCCATCTTCAAATTCAGAGAATCTGTGAGGTCTGTTGATCACTAAGATCACTAACAGCAGGCCTTATCCAACAGGCCGGAACTGCACAAAGAATTACAACCCAGGCCGGGCGCAGTGGCTCACACCTGTTAATCCCAGTACTTTGGGAGGCTGAGGCAGGCAGATTGCCAGAGGTCAGGAGTTCAAGACCAGCCTGGCCAACATGGTGAAACCCTGTCTCTACTAAAAATACAAAAAATTAGCTGGGTATGGTAGTGCATGCCTGTAATCCCAGCTACTTGGGAGACTGAGGTGGGACAATTGCTTGAAACCTGGAGGCAGAGGTTGCACTGAGCCGAGATTGTGCCATTGCACTCCCGCCTGGGCAACAGAGCAAGACTCCGTCTCAAAAAAAAAAAAAGAATTAAAACTCGTTGCTGGTCAAGTTGCAGCGAAAGGGACAGCAATGCAAATTACTCCTCCCCTATGGGAAAGTGAGGCACCAGCCTGTGCCAAAATCCTTTCAAAAGGGTTTGCTCCAGGCTGTGCATGGCTCGCGCCTGTCATCCTAGCACTTTGGGAGGCTGAGGTGGGAGGATTACTTGAGCTCAGGAGTTTGGGAGCAGCCTGGTCAACAAAGTGAGACCCTACCTCTACAAAAAATGAGCCAGGTGTGGTGATGTGCACCTGTATTCTGAGCTACTGAGGAGGCTGAGGCAGGAGTATCGCTTGAGCCCAGGAGGTCAAGGCTGCAGTGAGCTGTGACTATACCATTGCACTCCACCCTGGACAATAGAGCAAGACCCCTTCTGGTAGGGAAAAAAAAAAAAAGTATTTGCTCCAATAATTTCTTCTTCAGGAATTCAATCATTGAGAGTTAAGGAACGAATAAGGAGCGATGTGTTTTTTAAAGGTATTTTCCAGAGCTTTTGCAATAAACTAGAAACAGCCTGCACATTTCAGGAGTAAGGGATTTGTTGAGGAAATAGTCCTCAGTCCCTCGAGGAGACAGGATTTTGAAGAAATTTTAAACTCATGAGAGATGCTCCTGATACTATTGTCATGTGGACAGAGTAGGATAAGAATATTGGAAAAGGCATAAAACATGCAGAGATGCGGCTGCACAGATACCAGCAGGCAGACCTGACCGAGCGGCGTCTCACAAGGGTTGTGCGTCTTCTGTCCTGGTGAGTGTGGGTGGCGCTGTCAGCCCTTTATATCCATCTGTGTGTTTCTTTTTGTTTATTTTATTTTTATTTTTAAATTTTATTATATTTATTTTAATTATTTTTATTTTTATTTTATTTTTATTTTTGAGAAAGAGTCTCGCTCTGTTGCCCAGGCTGGAGTGCAATGGCGTGATCTCGGCTCACTGCAGCCTCCGCCTCCCGAGTTCAAGCGAAGTGATTCTCCTGCCTTAGCCTCCCGAGTAGTTGGGGTCACAGGCGTGTGCCACCATGCCTGGCTAATTTTTGTATTTTTGGTAGAAACAGGGTTTCACCATGTTGGCCAGGCTGGTCTCAAACTCCTGACCTCAAGTGATCTGCCCGCCTCGGCCTCCCAAAGTGCTGGGATGACAGGCTCTTTTTCTTTTTTTAGAAATAGGGTCTCTCTTATTCCTAGGCAAGAGTGCAGTGGTGCCACCCTAGCTCACTGCAGCCTTGGAGTCCTGGACTCAAACAGTCCTCTGCCTCAGCTTCCAGAGTAGCTGGGGACTACAGGTGAATGCCACCATGCCTGACAAATTTTTGTTTTTTTTTGTTTTTTTGAGGCAGGATCTTGCTCTGTTGCCCATGCTGGAGTGCAATGGCGGGAACATGGTTCACTGCAGCCTCAACCTCCCGGGCTCAGGCGATCCTCCTGCCCCAGCCTCCTGTGATGCTGGGACTATAGGAGCGTGCCACCAAACCTGGCTTTTTTTTTTTTTTCTGAGATGGAGTTTCACTCTTTTGCCCAGGCTGGAGTGCAGTGGCGCAATCTGGGCTCACTGCAACCTCCGCCCCCCAGGTTCAAGTGATTCTTCTGCCTCAGCCTCCCGAGTAGCTGGGATTACAGGCATGAGCTACCATGACCGGCCAATTTTTAAATCATTTATAGAGACAGGAGCTCACTTCTTTGCCCAGGCTGGTCTCGAACTCCTGGGTTCAAGCAGTCCTCTGCCTCAGCCTCCCAAAGTGCTGAGATTACAGGCATGAGCCACCTCGCCTGGCCTATTTTTTAATTTTTGTTAAAGATGGGGGTCTCACTGTGTTGCCCAGGTTAGTCTCAAACTCCTGGGCTCGGTCTCTGTGTTTCAGTTTGGCACAAGGAGTCACTGAGATTTCCACTCTTGCGGGAAAAAAACTTTAAAAAAGAACTCTAGGCCAGGTGCAGTGGCTTACGCCTATAATCCCAGCACTTTGGGAGGCCAAGGCCGGTGGATCACCTGAGGTCAGGAGTTTGACACCAGCCTGGACAACATGGTGAAATCTCGTCTCTACTAAATACAAAAAATTAGCCAGGTGTGGTGGCACTTGCCTGTAATCCCAGCTACTTGGGAGGTTGGGACACGAGAATCGTTTGAACCCGGGAGGCAGAGTTTGCAGTGAGCTGAAACTGCGCCACTGCACTCCAGCCTGGGCACCAAGAGCAAAAACTCCATCTCAAAAAAAAAAAAAAAAAGAACTCTGGGCTGGACGGACACAGTGGCTCATGCCTGTAATCCCGACACTTTGGGAGGCTGAGGTGGGAGGATTGCTTGAGCCCAAGAGTTTGAGACCAGCCTGGGCAACATACTGAGACCTGGTCTCTGCAAAACATTTTAAAACAGTTAGCTAGTGTGATATGTGTGTGTGCCTGCTACTTGGGAGGCAGGAGGATCACTTGAGCCCAGGAGCCCAGGAGTTCAAGTCCAGCCTGGGCAACAGAGCAAGACTCTGTCTCTAAAAAAAAAAAAAAAAATTCTAACAACAAACAAAACTAGAAAACAAATGTCCGGCAGCAGAGAGGTGGGTAAGTAGGCCACGGTCCACCCACACAGCTGGATGTTCTGCCGTTACTCAAGAAAAGGAAGATGGCGACAGTTACCTTGCAGAGGGAGACACACACCTGATAGTGGAGTGGGGTGGTGGGTGAATTTTTAATACTGCTCAGAAATCCATTAATGTCTCCATAATGTTGGTGGAATGCTTTTCAAAGTATTCCTGAGAACGTGATCGCCAGTGCGCTTTGCAGAAATCCGGTAATGAAGCGAATGTTTACTCTCAGAATGAAGGAGGCTCTGGCCAAGCAGAAACCCGTTCAGCCAGCATTCCCCGCTGAGGCTTAACGCCCACCGGTCGCACGCCACCCCTTGGGCACCCCAGTGGCTTAGGGTTGGGCATTGCCCCCTCACGGTGTGTGCATTTTGAGGCCAGCCCCACCCTCTGCCGTACGTTCGCCTTTTTCATCTGATAATCCTGAAAGAACTCAGCCAGAAGTGTTTGCCCCAGGGCCCCAGGGGCGGAAACGTGTCACGCAGGGAGGCCTCATCCATGGCTGGGGTTCTGTCTGGTCATGCCTGCCAAGAGCAGAAGACGGTCCTGCCTTTGTCCTTGAACAGGAGTCTCGGAGGCCCCTACCTGGAGCCTGTAGTTCCCCAGGGCCTGCAGCGATCCCATGTCTTGGCTGGTGTTAGTGCCCCCAACTCACAGGGGAGGAAACATTGGTCCTCCAAGAAGGTTTTCCTGGGCACCCCCTCCCCAGGGCCAACTCACCGGACTCTGTCTGTGAGCGGTGGGGGCTTGGAGGCTGCCCTGCTACCCTACTGTGTCCTCACAGCCAGAGTCAGACCCCACCCTGCCTCAGAGGCCCTCGGAGGTAGCCGGCAGGTCTTTCTGCTGGGATTATGATTTTCTTTCCCATTGCTGTGAAAGTCCATACTTCAGTCCGGGTGCCATGGCTCACGCCTGTAATCCCAACACTTTGGGAGGCCGAGGCAGGAGGATCGCTGGAGTCCAGGAGTTTGAGGCCAGCCTGGGCAACATGGTGAGCCTCATCTCTTAAAAAAAAATTAAAAAATAAAAATTAGGCCGGGCGCAGTGGCTCACGCCTGTAATCCCAGCACTTTGGGAGGCTGAGGTGGACAGATTATGAGGTCAGGAGATCGAGACCATCCTGGCTAACATGGTGAAACCCTGTCTCTACTAAAAATACAAAAAAAATTAGCTGGGCATGGTGGCGGGTGCCTGTAGTCCCAGCTACTCGGGAGGCTAAGGCAGGAGAAAGGCGTGAACCTGGGAAGCGGAGCTTGCAGTGAGCCGAGATTGCGCCACTGCATTCCAGCCTGGGCGACAGAGCCAGACTCTGTCTCAAAAAAATAAATAAAAATTAAAAATTAAAATTAAACATTTTTTTTAAAGGCGGAAGAGGCCGGGTGCCGTGGCTCATGCCTGTAATCCCAGCACTTTGGGGGCCGAGGTGGGCGGATCATGAGGTCAGGAGATCGAGACCATCCTGGCTAACATGGTGAAACCCCATCTCTACTAAAAATACAAAAATTAGCCGGGCTTGGTGGTGGACACCTGTAGTCCCAGCTACGTGGGAGACTGAGGCAGGAGAATGGGGTGAACCCGGGAGGCGGAGCTTGCAGTGAGCTGAGATCCTGCCACTGCACTCCATCCAGCCTGGGAGACAGAGTGAGACTCCGTCTCTAAAAAAAAAAAAAGGCAGAGGAGCCCTTCCCGAGACCCTGAACTTCAAAGGCTCTGTGGGCCACAGTCCAAGAAGAGCCTATTGTGGGCCCTTTCCATACACCATGTCCACATCCTGAAAGTGTCCTGACAGTGCTCCTCAGCCAAGCAGAAAAACCAGTGTCATGCTGAGGGCTACCCAAGCCCTAGTCAGTGGCGAATGAGTGTGGCTGCCCACATAGCAGAGGGACGTCTCAGGACTCTCAGGAAGTAGCAGACCCTGAGGGTCCCCGGGGAAGTCATATGTCTAGGTCTCTGCTGCAAAGCTGGTCAGCCCCAAGACAGGGGCAGCGACCTCTGAACTGAGTTTAGGGCATCAGGTCCAAGCCTCCTGGGTCTCCCCTGACTCAGTTCTTCCCTCCTTTGGGCCTTGGGCTTGATTCATTCCCTGGAGACTGGTGGCTGCTCACAAACTTGCCTGGTGGGCACTGGACAGAGGCAATTCCTGCCCCCGGAACCCCTGCCACCATGATCTGGGAACGGCATGGATGGTTGGGGACAGCTCTAGGGACATTTAGCCTCGGGTACCGGGGCTTAGGGCGGCCAGCTTAGCAGAGGCCCCTTTACTGTGCTGGCCGCTGACTGCTGTGGTACAGCCTTGGTAGTGTCAAGAGGCGCTTTACACAAAATTTAAAAAGCAGCCGGGCGCAATGCAGTGACGCGTGCCTATGGTCCCAGCCACTCGGGAGGCTGAGGCGGGAAGATCACGAGCTCAGGAGGTTGAAGCTGCGGCGAGCTGTGATCACACCACTGCATTCTAGCCTGGGTGACAAAGTGAGATCCTGTCTCTATGAAATAGAATAAAAATTTAAAAAGATCTGCATGCCGTGTTCTCCCCAGACTCCTCTGAAAAGAGACTGCCCACTGAGGGCAGGAGCAGGGGGAGGGGACCCATAGGGAGACCCTCTCTGTGCAACTCTTGGCTTCGCCCTGGGCATGTCTGGGGCCCGCCCCTCCACCCTGGGGAGTGCCCCTGTCCATCTGTGGGGCTCTGTGGCCCCAGCAAGCTTGGTTCTCATGGTGCATCTGGGCTTTGTGGGAAGATCAGCCGTTTCAAGGAGGCCCAGTGCCCAGGAAGAGGGCCCCACAGGGTGTGCCCCAGGGCTCAGGCTCTCCTGTCTTCTCTTTCAGACGGGGTCCAGGCCCAAGTCCTGTGAGGTCCCTGGAATCAAGTAAGTCTCCACAGGGCCCATCCCGCACACTGCAGCTGCTGCGCTGCTCCGTCCACCCCGGGGCATTCTGTCCACTCTCTTGAGGTTGCAAGTCCCTGCAAGAGGGACACCGTGTAACCAGAGGCCAGTGACAGAGTCCCCACATGCCCACCCCTCAGGCATCTCATTCCCAGGGATGATGCCCTCTCCTGGGTTCAGGGAGGTTGCTGCCCCCGGGCCCCCACCGTCCTCACCGGATGATAGGCTGTTTTCCAAGGTCCCAGCCTGGTGCCAGCCGACAGTGGTTTCCCAAGCACACAGCACCTGATGGGGGGTGTCCTTTTGCACCCGCTGATTTTCTCCCGCCAGCCCCCTGTCCCCACCACCAGCCCTGCCCCGTGAGCTCACCTCCTGCCTGCCTCTGACCTTTTCCCAGCATCTTCCCGTCTGCCGACCAGGAAAACACTACAGCCTTGATCCCCGCCACCCACAACACAGGGGGCTCCCTGCCCGACCTGACCAACATCCACTTCCCCTCCCCGCTCCCGACCCCGCTGGACCCTGAGGAGCCCACCTTCCCCGCACTGAGCAGCTCCAGCAGCACCGGCAACCTCGCGGCCAACCTGACGCACCTGGGCATCGGTGGCGCCGGCCAGGGTAAGGCAGGGACACTCCGCCCTCAGACAGAGCACTGGCTTGTGGAGACAACATGGGCATCTGCAGGATGACTTGGCAGAGTCCCGTCCCAAATACCAGGGCATGGGGGACAGGGATGGGGGACGGCCAACAGGCTGACCCAGCGGGCACAGGCATCCCAGGCAGGGGTGGGGCCTGGGTGCAGGCCTGGTGGAAAGGAGCGCGTGGTGCCCCCAGACACCAGACAGTGGGTTTGAGGGTGTGTGATGGTGCTTTGGGGAGTCTAGGAGGGTAGCCCTGGGGGTTTTAACCCAGCTGGGGTGGGCCAGGCCTTCCCTCCGCCCCTCCTCACCCCAAGCCCCTCACTGGGGGCGGGACCAGGCCTGACCTGCTTCCTCCACCCGACATCTGACAGTGACCACCTACTTGTCACATCCCAGCACCACCACCCCCACCCGTCTCCAGCTCCACACTCCTTTCTTCCTCAGCCACATCCACAGGGACGTCACACAGGCCCCTTGCCTGTCCCAATAGCTCCTGGTGCTGCTGCTACCCTGCTCCCCCGGGACCCCCCTCCTGTGGCTGCACCGATTGCAGAGGCGTCCCCCAACTCTTCTGTCCTTTCCCGGACGTGGAGCTGACCCATTGTCAGCATGTCCTGTCGGTTCCGCCCTCAGGACCTGGCCTGACCTGGCCCCTCTCCCCAGGCCCCCAGCCTCCTCCCCACCCAGAACAGCCACCAGCCATGGCTTCCTCCACCTGGTACCTCGCATGGCCCCCAGCTCCCTCTCAGTGAAAGCCTGAGGCCTCCAGGGTCTGGGATGTCCACCTTGGCCCACCCTCCACCCTCTGACCTTAGCCCCAGTCCCACCTCAGGGCCTCTGCACATGTAGTCCTTCCTCTCCAGGAGGCTGCAGGCCTCCCTCCCTCCCCTGCCCTGCCCTGCCCTGCCCTGCTCAGAGCTAGTCCCCTTGGCAAGGCCATCCCAGCCCTGGCCTCTACTGCCGCGTTGCTTTCCTGCACCCCTGCCCTGGCCCATGTTGCTGCTCCGTCCTTAGCTGTTGCCTGCGTCCCCATTGGCTGTGCAGTGTGTGACCTGCATCCCGGGGGTGGCAGGCACCTGGCTTCCAAGGAGGAGAAATGGCGTGGCCCCAACTAGGCCTGGGGGGTAGGACAGGCTGGAGGGGCCGTGGGGGATGCACTGGGGGTGGGGGTGACAGATGCCACCTCGCTGTGCTCTGTCCTGCCCCAGAGCTGGAGAATGAACCGGCCCCGGCCCAGTCCACCAGCCCGTCCTGCCTCTGCCCCAGGCTGGGAAGGCAGCACCAGGCAGGGCTTTCCATGAGACAGTCACATGCTTACATTTGTAACTGGTGGAGTCCCCCTGGCTGCCCTGGAAGAAGGAGCTTTTGGGAGGGGCGGCCGCTGGAGCAGGACAGCACCCCAATCGGGGGCTCTGCTGGGAGACTCCAGGGTGAAATTGGCCAGCCTGGGAGCCGGGTTGACGCAGGGAGTGAAGGAGAGGGAGGAGCCTGGAGGCGCTCCTGGCTTTGGTGCCAGCAGGGCCAGGGGCAGGCAAGGGGCGTGGAGGGTGGTGTGAATGTTCCTGGGTTTTTTGGAGGAGGGCATGGGGACCAGAACAGTGAAGAGGGGACAGGGCCCCAGTCCGAGCGCATCGAGGCTGCATTCTGACTCCCGCACCTGGGCCCTGGGCCCTGGGCCCGCGGGGCTCTGCCACTGGACAGAGGGCACCAGAGAAGGCCCAGAAAACACAGCCGATATGGAGGAGCCCTCTTCATTGTCTCCAGATAGACAGGGCCAGGCAGGCGGCATCCACACACACCTGTGCAGAACCGGAAAGCCGAAGGTCAGCGCTGGGGCTGCAGGTACCCCTGCCCCGCATAGAAGCCGCCATCTCCCAGCCCCTGCTTTTCCCCTCACATCTCTTCATGGCCACCAGAGCACATAGCCCCCTTCCTGCTGGAGGGTCCTTGGCAGGTCCCCAGCGCCCGCCCGGGAGCTGTGCACCTCCAGCCGGCGCCCAGTCTAAACAAGCACAAGGAAACACACAACATGTGGAAGCTGGAGCCAGCGCTGGCCGGAGCGGCCCGGTAATGCCTGACATGTGTTGGGTTGTTTGTGAACCTGCCGCCCAAGCAGCTCGCCTGGAGGGGGCTTTGCTTTCTGGATGCCTTTTAAATCAAGCCGAGCTGCCGGCCCCTGGCACACACGAAGGCGGCCCCCTCCCTCCCCACAAGCCCACCCGCCAGTCAGAACGTGAGCTCCCTCAGGAAGGAAGACAGAGGCCTTCGCAGCCGGGGAGACAGTACTCCGCTTGGCTCCATCTACATTTCCCATATCCCTGGCTGCTAACCAGAGTGCAGGAGGAGGGCAGGCCCTGACTCCTGCTTCCTGGCCCAGCTTTGAGGCCGGGCGGGCCCTGACACCTGGCCCGCCCTCCCCTGGCAGCTCTCCCTGCCCGCTCCAGACTTCCCCTCCAGCTGGCTCTGTGCCTGTTCCCGAAGGTGAGCCAGGTTGCCAAAAGTAATTCAACAGCAAGGCGCCCGTCCGCCCTCCTGGGCCAACTGGCCTCTCTAGGGGTGGCCGAGAGCTCACTTTGCAGCCAGTGGAAGATTAAAAACCCCCTTGTATTCAGGGCAGACGTTAGAGACTGGCAGCCCGAGGGCCAAATCCAGCCCATGGTATGTTTCATGTGGGCCCACAGTTGTGCATCTGTGATACAGCCACACGCCACATCTTGACGTTTCTGACAACAGCAAACCACATACTCGGCAGTGGCCCCATCAGAGTATAATGCCGTGTCTTACTGCTCCTTTTCTAGGCTTAGACACACAAGTCCTTACCATTGTGCTACAGTTGTCTACTGTTTTCTTTTCTTTTTTTCTTTTTTTCTGAGAGAAAGTCTCACTCTGTCACCCAGGCCGGAGTGCAGTGGTGTGATCTTGGCTCACTGCAACCTTCGCCTCCCAGGTCCAAGCGATTCTCCTGCCTCAACCTCCCGAGTAGCTGGGAGTACAGGTGCCCACCACCATGCCTGGCTAATTTTTGTATTTTTAGTAGATACGGGGTTTCACCACATTAGCCAGGCCAATCTCAAACTCCTGCCCTCAGGTGATCCGCCTGCCTCGGCCTCCCAAAGTGCTGGGATTACAGGCGTGAGCCACTGCGCCTGGCCGACGGTATTCAGGACAGTCACGCTGTACAGGTTTGTAGCCTGGGAACAAGGGCCCTACCATCTGGCCGAGGTGTGCAGAGGCTCTGCCATCCAGGTTTGTGTAAGTTGCCCTGTGATCCTCATGCACAGCCATGAAATCGCCGGACAACGCGTTTTTCAGAAGTCACCCCCATTGTTAAGTGATGCGTGACTGTACTTACAATCAACATTGAAAAACCAGGGGAATGCCAGTAGAACACCAGATTTCTGGCTGCTCTTGAAGAATCAGACAGCCCAGTGGCCATGGCCGGTGTCCTGCACCTCGAGACGGGCCACAGTGCTCTGGTTTGCCTCAGGCCCCACCTGCCCCTGTCGTCCCACATCCGTACCCTCACACGCTCCTGACATTTGTCCCTACTTTGTACCGAGCCCGACCTCTGCTTCTGACTTGGGCACTGAGCATCTCTCGGCCTGCTGGATGCACGAAGTGGCGGACACTCAGGAGAAGATGAGGGAGTGGCCCAGGGTCGTGACTCTGAGTGTGCTCTGAGCAGGCTTCCCCCACATCCTGCCGCCCAGGCCTCTGTTGGTGCCTCCCTGGACACCAGGGTCTGCAAAGGGTGCTTGCTGCCTGGGGAGCAGTCGACAGCACCAGGCTTCCTCCCACAGTGCACAGCCAAGCAGAGCTGCCAGGGCATCCGAGGGGAAGTGCAGGCGTGACTGAGCTCGCCCCGGTGAGCAGCTGCCCTGGGCACAGACAAGGCTGTCTGTCATCTCCCCTCGGCGCTTGTCGGGTGTGTTCCCATGGGCCCACGCACCCGCCATCACATCTGCCGGAACAAGGTTAATCTGGTGCCTGGATCTCCTGGGGTGAGTCAGGTGGCTTCACCCCCGCCTTGACTGCAGGCCAGATGCTCTTCAGAGCCTGCTCCTGACCTCACCAGGGCCTCACTTTGAACCGGAGAGGGTGGCTGTTATCGTCGCCGTCTCACCAACCAGGGAACCGAGTCTCCAGAGTGGATGGGGGTCAGGCCAGGCCTGCAGGGGTCCTCCTGCCATCGAGGGGCCTGTTGCCTGCCTGGCATAGTGCCCACAATAACCCAGCCAGCCCCAGCTACTGCCACATTGAACTTGACCTCACCCAGCTTCATCACTGCAGCAGAATCCAAGGATTGAGTTGCTCAGGGCAAGGGCCTTCGGGGCTGGGGTGAGGGAAGAGGTGATGAGGCGGCCCCTGGCAGGACCTCCAGCAGGAATGATGTGTCAGACCCCAGGGCAGAGATGGGGAAGGATGTTGAGGAGTGACATTCTTTAGTTCAGACAGCCTGATGGGTGGCACTGCAGCTTGGGGAATGCACCAGGTCTGGGGAGGAGGAAGTGGATGTGGGACACGGGGGATAGCAGGTGCTCAGGTCTGGGGGCCGAGAGAAGCAGCTGCAGGAATGGGCACATTGACTGAAGGAGGGCAAGATCCACGAGGTGGTGGGCAAAACCACAGCATCGGGCAGGGTCTGCTGGCTTGAAGCTAACCACAACCCAAGCCATTGTCAGCCAAAAAAAACCATTTATTGTCTCCTGAAAGTGGGAAGCAGCCTCAGATGCTGCCTCTCCCCCATAGCCCTTCAGCTGGTTCCTCCCCTTGCCGCAGGATGCCCCACACACGGCTTCAGACAGCCCTTCCTGGAATTTCATCCAAAGTCCCTGGGAAGGCTCTCATTGGGCCAGCTTGGTTACATGCCCATCTGGGGGCCAATCTTATGCTCCAGAGATGGGGACGTGCTGGTTGGCTGGCTGTGAGACACCCCCTTCCTGGAAGGAAGGAGAACAGACTATGCAGGACTGTGGGACCCTTGGGTCAGGGATCAGGGCCTTCGGGGGGTGCCCAGGTTTGGCAGTTGGGACATGTCCATGGGCTTCTGTCTGAGCAGTTGAGCTATTC
This sequence comes from Pongo pygmaeus, assembly GCF_028885625.2. Classification (NCBI taxonomy): domain Eukaryota; kingdom Metazoa; phylum Chordata; class Mammalia; order Primates; family Hominidae; genus Pongo; species Pongo pygmaeus. The sequence continues at coordinate 19,205,320 of NC_072393.2, forward strand.
CCATGCAGTGTGACTGTGGGTGTATAAGCAGCCCTTTCTCAGTGATCAGTCTCACACCCGCTCTCCCTCCCTCCTACTTCCTTTCCAGGAATGAGCACACCTGGCTCCTCTCCACAGCACCGTCCAGCTGGCGTCAGCCCCCTGTCCCTGAGCACAGAGGCAAGGCGTCAGCAGGCATCGCCCACCCTGTCCCCGCTGTCACCCATCACTCAGGTGCGAGGGCAAGGTGGGGGGCAGGTGGGAAGGGGAAAGGGAAAGGTGGAGGCCTGGCTCTACCTCTCGGAAGGCTTCCTGCTCCTTCCAGGAGGCCACGAAACCTTGAGAATGCTCCCAACACTTTTAGTTTTTATTATCCAATTTTCAAGCCGGGTGCCGTAGCTCATGCCTGTAATCCCAGCACTTTGGGAGGCTGAGACGGGCGGATCACTTGAGGTCAGGAGTTCAAGACCAGCCTGGCCAACATAGTGAAACCCCGTCTCTACAAAAAATACAAAAATTAGCTGGGCATGGTGGTGTACGCCTGTGGTCCCAGCTACTAGGGAGGCTAAGATGAGAGGATCACTTGAGCCCAGGAGGTGGAGGCTGCAGTGAGCCATGATCACACCACTGCACTCTACCCTGGGAGACAGAGTGAGACTCTGTTTCAAAAAAAAAGAAAAAAGAAAAAACTCGAGATTAGCTTTTGATTTTTCAATTTGCTGTATTTGCTTATCTACTTTTTTGGGTAGTTTGTATGTGTCTAGGAATTTGTCCATTTCGTCTTTGCTATCCAACTTGATGGCAGAAAATTTTTCATAATACTCTTTTGTAATCCCTTTTTTTTTTTTTTTAAAGACGAAATCTTGCTCTGTAGCCCAGGCTAGAGTGCAGTGGCACAATCTCGGCTCACGGCAACCTTGCTTCCTGAGTTCAAGCCATTCACCTGCCTCAGCCTTCCAAGTAGCTGGGACTACAGGCATGCGCCACCATGCCTGGCTAATTTTTTTTTTTTTTTTTTTTGTGTGTGTGTGTGTGTATTTTTAGTAGAGATGGGGTTTCACCATGCTGGCCAGGCTGGTCTCGAACTCCTGACTTCAAGTGATCGGCCTCCTTTGGCCTCCAAAAGTGCTGGGATTACAGATGTGAGCCACCGCACCTGACCGTAATCCCTTTTTTTAAAAAATTTTTGAGACAGAGTCTCGCTCTGTCACCCAGGGTGGAGTGCAGTGGTGTGATCTTGGTTCATTGCAACCTCCGCCTCCCAATTTCAAGCAATTCTTGTGCCTCAGCCACCTGAGTAGCTGGGATTACAGGTGCCCGCCACCATGCCTGGCTAATTAAAAATAATAATAGAGATAGGGTTTTGCCATGTTGGCCAGGCTTGGTCTCGAACTCCTTGCCTCAGGCAATCTGCCCACCTCAGCCTCCCAAAGTGCTGGGACTATAGGCGTGAGCCACCACTCCCAGCCTTGTAATCCTTTTTATTTACGTAAAGTTGGTAGCAAAGTTCCCACTTTCATTTTCTGATTTTAGTAATTTGAATCTTCCCTCTTTTTTACCTAATCAATGCAGCTTCATAGAATGAGTTAGGAATGTTCACTTCTCTTCTATTTTTTGGCAGTATTTTTAATTCCTCTTTAAATATTTGGTAAAATTAGGCAGGTGTAATGGTAAATTCCTGTAGTCCCAGGTACTTGGGAGGCTGAAGTGGGGATTGCTTGAGCACAGGAGTTTGAGTCCAGCCTGGGGAACATAGTGAGACCCCATGTCTTAAAAAAAAGAAAAAAAAAAAGAGTTTGGTAAAATTCACCAGTGCAGCCACCTGTGTCTTAGCTCAAATCTGTTGGGAAGTTTCCAATCTCATCTCCTTCTTATAAGGCTATTCAGGTTTTCTGTTTTTTCTTGAGTCAGTTTTGGTCATTTGTGCATTTCTAGAAATTTATCCATTTTGTCTTTTTAAAAACAAAACAAAAAAACCCTAACAGAGAACTTTGACATTTTTAAAATTTTTTTATTTTTTTATTTTAATTTAATTTTATTTTTTTGAGACAGAGTCTCACTCTGTCGCCCAGGCTGGAGTGCAGTGGCGTACTCTTGGCTCTCCTGCAGCCTCTGCCTCCCAGGTTCAAGCGATTCTCGTGCCAGCCTCCCAAGTAGCTGGGATTACAGGCGTGTGCCTACCACGCCCAGCTAATTTTTATATTTTTAGTAGAGACAGAGTTTCGCCATGTTGACCAGGCTGGTCTCAAACTCCCGACCTCAAGTGATCACCCCGTCTCAGCTTTCCGAAGTGCTGGGATTGCAGGTGTGAGCCACCGCGCCCGTCACTTGTTTGTTTTTAATGTAACCACAGTGGCATTGTCCACCTACAACGAAGTTAGTTCCTTGGTACCTGGCAATGCCCGGCCCGGACTGCATTTCTCCCCACCCCTCGGCCCCCATGTCTCCTGTCTACTTACAAAGTTGTCTTATTCAGATCAAGATCCAGACAGAGCTGTGGGCGCTGGCTCCTGGCAGCTGTGTCTTCAGCCACTTTGTGAGCTAGGCTGTCTTAATCTGACACCTGCCCCTTCCCTCTATCTGGAAACTCCTTTCTCTTCACAAATGACCCACTGGTCCTCAGAGGCCGGGCATCCTGCTAAGTGGTTTTTGTTCCATAGCTCCTGGGCATGCTCAGCCTTTCTTAGAGGGCAGGGACCCCACCTTTCCCAAGGACTGTCAGCTTGGTAGCACCTGGCTGTGAGTTTCCACACAGACAGCGAACGTCACACGCTTCCCTCTTACTGATTTTCCTCTTTCCAGCTCTGCAAAGGCCTGAGCCTGCCCTTAGTGAGGGGCCATGCTGGTATCTCCAGCAACCCCAGCCTCTCCAGCATCCCCAGAGTGGGCAAGGCTTCAGGAGGGGGGGTAGGCAAGTGGATCACTTGAGGTTTCCCTGCGGCACCCACAGGGGCTGGGAGCTGCTGGCTGCTCACTGAGCCACCAGGGATGGCCATCCTGGGCTTGCCCTGCAGCTGGTGGACTGGCCTGAGCTGCGCGGCGTGTAGTGCAGGTGCAGGCACAACAAGCTGGAGGAGGTCAGGTCCTGCCCAGCTCCAGCTGACCCCCTGGGGCCCTGGGTGAGGCCCACCCTCTCTAGCCTGGGCTCCCTCATTGTAAGGAGCACCCAGTCCAGGGGCTGCCTATGATCACAGGGCCCTTCCACCTCACCTGCTGAGCATGCCAGGCTGTGGGGGCCCGAGGGGACCAGGCACTGACAACCAGGGCCCACCCCGCCTGACGCTCTCCTCTCCTGCAGGCTGTAGCCATGGATGCCCTGTCTCTGGAGCAGCAGCTGCCCTACGCCTTCTTCACCCAGGCGGGCTCCCAGCAGCCACCGCCGCAGCCCCAGCCCCCGCCACCTCCTCCGCCCGCGTCCCAGCAGCCACCACCCCCACCACCCCCACAGGCGCCCGTCCGCCTGCCCCCCGGCGGCCCCCTGTTGCCCAGCGCCAGCCTGACTCGTGGGCCACAGCCGCCCCCGCTTGCGGTCACAGTACCGTCCTCTCTCCCCCAGTCCCCCCCAGAGAACCCTGGCCAGCCGTCGATGGGGATTGACATCGCCTCGGTAAGCCCAGGGTGGGGTCCCTCGGGGCCTGGCTGGGGGTCTTGTGGAGGACAGCTCGGGGGCTGCAGAACAGTCGGGTTACCTGCTGCATGGGCCAGGGGTCAGGACCCCAGCGAATGCTGCCCGGGCCCAGCTCTCCACAGGGCTACCCCTTGGAATCAAACTGAGACTGTCACTCCCCGTAGAGATGGAGAAACTGAGGCATGAGCAGGTGTCTGGCCCCAGACTCCACCCAAGGTGGGCCACCCCATGTTTAACTGCCGAGCACCCCCTCTTGGCCTCTCTGGCCCCTCCCACTTGAAGCCAGGCTTCCTAGGAGGCAAGAAGAGTACAGCGTTCTCAGGGCCAGGGCGCAGGCCGGGGGCCGGGGGTGACATGAGCTTATCAGAGAAGGAAAGACGAGGCCAGCCCGAGAGGCGGCAGCCTGTTGGGCACAGCGCCTGGGGCCCGGGGCTGGGGGCTGCAGCTCAGACCATTGGACTTTCTGCCCAGGGCCGGCTCAAGCAGACAAAGGCTGGGCTTTGACCCCGTACCCACAAACCTTCCTGACTGTCCAGACCACCTGCTTGCTCCAGTGGTGCGGGCTGGGTGGGAAACAGCTGCATTGGGCCACATCCAGAGAAACAGGGACTTGTGTTCGGGGCACAATGAGTCCTCCCACTTGACCCCAGCTGCCAGCCCCAGGCTAAATGTCCTCCAAACATTGTGTGCTCTGCAAAGAACAGCCGCGTGAGCTGGGTGGGGCAGGCAGGTGAGCCTGTGGGTAGAGACCCATGTTCCCAAGCTGCTCTGACCTCATGGAGGGGACCACCTATGGCCCCTGGGTGGAAGAGTGCCCAAGTCCTTCCTTTGGTGGAAACACAGCAGGTCCTGGGGGAGGCTCCCAAGGTGGAGCCTTGCCGTGGAGCTGGGTGGTTCTTGGAGGCACAGGGTGTCTGGGCCAGGTGCAGGAACGGCCCTTTTGGGCTCTTAGGTCAGACTGTCCATGCCCAGCACCCCCCCACAAGAAAGACGGCTTCCTGCCCCCACTTCAAGGACTTCTCGCCTCCTGGGGTTGAGGGGGGACTCTGAGTTTTTGCACAGACTCACCCAAATGAGAATCTCCCTCTGATCCCTTTGTCCTTTCCAACTCCAGGAAGCCCTAAGTCAGCCATCCCTAAGTAACAGTGCTGGCACCTCCGTCACCCACACAGGCGAGCTCACCGTCACCCCCCGCCCTACCCCACCCCGCCCCACCTGGACTCAAGCCCTACCCCAAACTGCCCAGAAGGCACCACCAAGGACATGGGGGAGACAGCAGTTATAGGCCCTGGACCGGTCAGGCTGGGCCTCATTCGGTGACCGGCTCAGACAGGTCAGGCAAGTTGTCTGCAGGCACACAGCATGGCTGGGCCGTGCTAGGACAAGAGTGTGGTCGGAATCCAAGGCCTGGCCTGGCCCGACCTGCCTCTGAAAGTTCTGGGTCATAGCAGTGAGATGCCCGGGCCTTTCGTCCCTCAAGCAGGTGGAGGAAGTGACTGCCTCTTGCAGGTCTCAGATGGCATAACCCAGGCAGGTGTGTCCTGCAGCAGGGCAGGGATAGTGACTGCGCCATGCTGGGAGCCTGGGCTACCAGCAAGATGGCTTTCACTCAGTCCCCACCCCCAGAGGTGGGCCAGACCTGCTGGGCTGCAGACTTAGGGGCTTAGAGAGCCAGGGGACCTGCCCAGGGCACACAGTCAGGGAGAGCCGGGAACAGGAGGCAGCCTTGAGTTTTCCTTGCCCATGGGGGGGTGTGTGTGTGGGTTGTGGATGTGCACAAGTGGGTGGGTGCAGGTGTATGTGGTGTGCACCTGCATGGGTGTGCACGCATGTGGATGTGTGTGCACGTGTGCATGCGTGGGTATGTACATTTGTGGATGTGTGGACATTTGTGGATATGTGGACATTTGTGTGTGGATATGTGTGCATGTGTGGGTGTGTGCACACGTTGGTGTGTACATTTTGGCGTGTGAATATATGTGCGTGTGGGCGTGTACATGCGTAGGTGTGTGGGTGTGGGTGTGCATGCGTGGGTGTGGGTGTGCATGTGGGTGTGGGTGTGCATGCGTGGGTGTGTACATATGGGTGTGTACATTTGTGTGCATGTGTGCATTTGTGGGTGTGTACGTTTGTGTGTGGATGTGTGCATTTGTGGGTGTGGGTATGCGTGTGTGTGCATGTGTGGGTGTGCATGTGTGGGTATGTACATTCATGTGTGGATATGTGCACGTGTGTGGGGGTGTCCGTGTGTGTGTGGATGTGTGTGCATGTGTCTGGGTGTGCATGTGTGGGTATGTATATTCTAGTGTAGATATGTGTACACGTGGGTGTGTCTCTGTGTGGGTGTGCATGCATGAGAGTGCACACGTTGCTATCTGGCTCTGAGCCTGCTGAGTCAGGGCCAGCCCTCTGATCACCCTCCTGTAGCTCCAAGAAGGAGGGCAGTTCTTCACCCTCCACGCCGTTCTTTCCTGGGTTTGGGGGCAGCTCCCCGGAGGGCTTAGGTACCCATCTTTCCTGCAGGTGTCCAGGCTCCTCTGCTTACCAGTGGGGTGGCGACCATCACCAAGGTGTGAGGGGTGGGGGGACCTGCCTGGGGGCTGATCAGGCTGCTCCCGGGAAGCAGGGACTGGAGCCCGGGCCTGGGCAGCTGGGCTGCGGCGTGCTGACCTGTCTGTCATCGTAGGCGCCGGCTCTGCAGCAGTACCGCACTAGCGCCGGCTCCCCGGCCAACCAGTCTCCCACCTCGCCAGTCTCCAATCAAGGCTTCTCCCCGGGGAGCTCCCCACAAGTAAGGGGCGCCGCCTCCCCGTTGGCCTGTGGGCTCCACGCTCGTCTTGTTCGTGCCCCGTGTGTTCCCTGCCCACTGTCTGTCCTCATGCATCCCATCCCATCCACGCCATCGGACCTGAGCTGTGCACCCACCAGGCTGCACCAGGGCAGGAACCCCACAGGCCCCTTCCCTGGAGCCGCCAGAGCCTGCCTCTGCTGAACACTAGGTCGGGGAGTGCATTAGTGACATTAGTGATGGCTGTGGCCCTGCGGTGGCCCTGCCTGGATGTCCCCATTGAGTGGCCCAGGGACAGTGCCCTCCACACCCAGTGTGCCACCCAGAGCGTGAGCTGGAGCTTTAGGGGCCCCCCCGACTCGGGGTGCAGCTGAGATGGCTGGCCCACCCGCAGGGAAGGCGCTGACTCTGCAGCCTTGCTTTCCTCTTCACCCTATACGCAGCTGTGTTTCTCCAGAACCACTGGCCCAGAAGGCTTCTCTGAGCCGCTCTGCAGTGTCTCAGGGCCCTTGTCCCCATTCCACAGACGGGAGACTGAGGCCAGCCTCAGACCTCACCCATCAGCCCTGGGTTTTCCTGCTGCACCCAGCACCATAGGACCCTGGCTTGCTGATGCCCCAGCCCCTCCCAGGTTCAGGTTCCTCGGAATGCCCCTTCATTCTGCCTGGCCGGTGGAAGTGGCCAGCCTGGCTCCCCACTCAGCCTCCTCGTGTTGTACTTGGACATCAGGTGTGGCCAGTAGACCCCACATTCCATCTAGAACATTTGTCCGGGAGAAGGGGTGCCCACAAGGCCAACATCCAGTCGCCAACTTTTTTTACCTTGGCAGCAGAGCCTCCCCAGAACCCCGCTATCCTGGGACCATCTCATCCCTGAAATTTCACCAAGCTGAGAAACCCCTAGCAGCCACTGCTGTGGCCAGGGCCCTGAAACCATCCCTGTCCCTTGTAGAGGGGATGATCTCGTCCTACTTCCCAGCTAGATAGAAGAGTCGCCCCTCCAGGGCTGAGGTCAGGCTCCCTTGTCCCAGGGCAAACCGTGAGCGCCACACACAAGGACAGTGAAGCCCTTCTGCCCCCGTCTCCAGCTCTCACACGTGTATAGGGACATCTGCCCCATCAGCCAAGGGCCGTCTGGGACCACTGCCTGTAGCCCCGTGTTCTGGAGGCAAGTTGGTGGGCAGCAGTGGTCTCGGGGAGGCATGGGGGAGTCAGCCTGGTGTCTGCGCATGTTTGGTCTGCCCACACCAGCTCTCTGAGCTCTCAGGCTCTGGCAGCATGTCTGGTCTCGTCGTGTGGTGCTGTTGGGGATGGGGCTGGAGGGGCTGGAGAAGCGGCAGGTGAGGCCTGTCCCAGGTGGGCAGCCCAGGTGGGGCTGGTTCCTGAGTGAGGTCCCTCTTGCGTGTGAAACAGGACAGGACAGGAATTAGGGGTCGAGCCAGTTTCTCTCAGGAGAGAGTCACTGGAATGGTTGGTGAATTTTTGGGCCCCAAGCCAAAGCGGGTTATTCTGCCGGGCAGCGAGCAGGTGGCAGTGTTGTCAAGCCCATGTCTGTGTGTCTGGTGTCCGTCGTGCGCTGATGCGGGAGGCAGGCGGCTCATGGAGGTGTAGGGACATCAGTATGGGGCTCTCAGGGGCAGATGGTTCTAGGTGGAGCCCAGACCTGCCTTCCCTCTGCACTGGGTCTCTGAGGACTCACCCATCGGTCCCACAGGCCCAGACCACCCCACACCTGCTGTGCCCTGCCTTGAGTAGGCACTGTGTGCACCCCAGCCAGGCCCTGGGCCGTAGGCAGCTACCATTTGGTCCAGTTTGTGGCTCTCTCCCGACTTCAAGCTCACCTTTCTGGCAAGCCCTCATGGCAGGCTCACAGGGAAACCTCAGCCTGTGTTCCCCTGCGTATGTCAGGCCTTTTTGAGCCCAAGCCCACAGGGACAGGATCAGGCACTGTCCTGGAAGCCTGGTCCCACCCCACACCCCGAGCCCCAGGACAGACCCAGCTTCGGACCAGCTCTACGGCAGCCAGGACATTACCTATTGCCTGCCTCCCTCGCCTCGGGCAAACCAAGCCGCAAGCTTGCGGTCCTTGTTTCCAAAACCCGAAGCCATTGATTTTTAGGGCCAAGATAGCATTTTTGCCACACATGCTGGCCTTCCCTTCCTTGGCTCACCTTTTTACCTCTTCTCTGGCGTTCGAGTGGGACGTCCAACCTCACAAGCCCCCTCGCCCCAGGGTGAGCGTGTCTGTCTCTGTTGTTGCCCACTGACCACCAGGAGCAGCTGGTGGGTTTGTGGCCAGCCCCTCTCTGGGATTGAGGCCAGAGACTCAGGTGTTGGGATCTTCCTGGAACAAAGGGGATCGCTCTAGAACAAAGCTCAGATGGGGAGCTCCAAGGGAGAGGGCCAGGGCTTTGGGTCTGTGGAGATATTCACCTGGATGCCTTACAGGGCACATGCCTTACGCTATAGCTCTGAGATTGGCTGTGGGGCAGTGGCTTCCTGGGGACAATAGCCATAGCTCCCAACCCCCTGGATGCTGTCAGGCCTCCAGCAGCCGCAAGGTCACACTGCAGCTGGGGTTCCCAAGGCCTCGTCCATGGCCACCCTCTCCTCGCCTCCACACCCCAGCCAGGCTCATCCCACCATCTCTTGGGCAGGAGCTCCGAGTGTCTCCTTTCTAGTGTCTCCACCACCCATAAGGTCCTGTAGCCCCCTGCTCCTGTCACAGGGACAGCCCCTGTCACCCTGCCTCTGAGAGCCCTGCTGGCCTCAGATAGCAGGAGTAGGGCCCCGGGTCCCGCAGGCCGGCAGCCCTGGGCAGGGGCTCTCCCTGTGCCTGTCCTGTGCTCTCTCAGCTGGTGGCTGGCTCTGCGCGCCCATCCTGTCCATGTACGTGGCCTGCGTCGTGTCCTTTGTCTCCTGTCAGGAGTCACCAAGTGCACTTTCTGTCCTGAATGTAACGTCTGGGCACTTCCCACCTTGGCCCCGGTGACAGGTTCTCCTCTGGGGCCTGTTGGGTAGGGGTTCCTCATCCCTGTGGCCCCCAACTTCCCTGTGATGGAGATGGAGGCTGCCTTACCCAGGCTTGAGGAGAGGAGATGGGGATGGGGCCTTGGGAAGGGGCTTTCGGGTTGCAGAGGCCTCCCAGGAGCAGGTGGTGGAAAAAAAGTCATCCAGGATTGGGGGGCACTTCTGGAACCCCAAAATAATAATCATCATCAGCCTCCTGCCGTCCCAGGCACCGTCTGGGAGGTTCCAGGGGCCTCTTGTCTTCCAGCCGGGCTTGGGAGGTGCCGACTTCCCGCCTGGCCTTGGGCCGTGACCACAGCAGGCCTCTCTTCTGTCTGCAGCACACTTCCACCCTGGGCAGCGTGTTTGGGGACGCGTACTATGAGCAGCAGATGGCGGCCAGGCAGGCCAATGCTCTGTCCCACCAGGTGAGCGGGCGCCCAGGCTGCCAGCCAGCCGGTGCCCAGGACAGATGCTTGCTGGGACCCTCGCTGGGACCCGGGCCTTGCGAGTCAGAGCTGCACGTGCTCGGGGGGCCCGTGCCTGCCCCTCGGCCCCTGCCCCGTCCCATCTGCGGGCCATGGAGGCTGAGTCCCCGGCAGGGGTGGCCTAGCGCTGCCTCCCCTGGCATCTGTGCCCGCCCACAGAGCAGAGGCCGAGGGCAGAGGGTAAAGAGGGGCAGGCAGCAAACGCCGGGCCAGACAGGGATGGGACCATGGCTGTGGACGCGGTGCCTCGGCGTGGACCGTGCACGCGGGTTTGCCGGGAGGTCGTGCTGGCTTTGCGTGGAGGCCAGGATTGGGGGCATCCAGGGGGCTTGGTGGCAGCCTGGAGCTGCTCACTCATTTGCTCATCAATTCATCCATTCATCCAGCCAGTCTCTAGGGTGGCAGGGAGGCCCCAGGTGGGGGGCGGAGCGGGTTTCGTGCTTGGCAGCCTGGGTGCCGAGCATCCTGCAGGGACAGAGTCCCCAGCTGCGGGCAGGCCAGCCACAGCAGCCAGGGGCCTGGGGTGGCCAGCTGGTCAGGCCCGCGGTGGCCCTCACAGCCCGGTGTGCCTCCCTTCCCAGCTGGAGCAGTTCAACATGATGGAGAACGCCATCAGCTCCAGCAGCCTGTACAGCCCGGGCTCCACACTCAACTACTCGCAGGCGGCCATGATGGGCCTCACGGGCAGCCACGGGAGCCTGCCGGACTCGCAGCAGCTGGGATACGCCAGCCACAGTGGCATCCCCAACATCATCCTCACAGGTGAGGCCAGGCCGGGGGCGCGTGTGCGGCGCCCCAAGGGGGCCTCAGCCCGTGCGGAGACAGCCAGAGACTGCTATCCCACAGCAGGAGGGTTGACAGGGCCGGGGCTGTGACCCAAGCTTGGTGGGGGCCTGAGGAGGCCACACCCCCTCTCCCCCGAATTTGACTCACTCCTGGGCTTCGGGCCAGGCCAGGCCAGGGAGATGCCCCTGGACCAGACGTCCCATGCATAGGATAGAGACGGTCACTCTCCCTTCTCGGCGGCCTCCTGTCTGGCCGAGCAGCCCGGCTAAAGATCAAGCAGCCGGGTACACGGTGCCCACTGCCCAGGCCACTGACCTGTCAGCTGAATGTGCACCAGGGTCAGGGACAGCTATGGGGTGGGCCCTGTCTGGTGCGCCCAGCCCGGGCAGCCAGCTAACAGGTCAGGGCCGTGATGCACCGTGACAACCGCGCCCAAGCAGTCTGAGCACGGCGCTTGGGCTCCTGGGGACAAGGCAGCCCTGTCCTGCATGGCACATATCAGGAAGACCCGGCTCCATCTAGCACAGAACCCAGACCCTCCCACGGCCACCCAGACCCTGTCTCCTTGCTGAAGAAGATGATTCCCTTATGAGTCAGGGCTGCTGGATTGAGGGTGACGCCCCCCCGGCAGTCCTCACTGGCCTCTTCCAGGCTGGAAGTGTCCGTATTTAGTGCCCCGCACTGTGGCCTGGGCTCTGAGTGCAGAATCCAGCACTTCCTTCCCACCCCGCGGGTGTAGGCAGCAGTTGGCGAGAAATTCAAGGGTGGACGCACCAGCCTCAGACTCAGGAGAAGAATCAGAATCTGACCCCCGCAATGGCCTCAAGAGCCCAGAAAGACAGGGCCTTTCAGACCCATTTCTCAGACCTGGAACCTGAGTGTAGGTGGAAGCCTAGGTTTGAACCTGGGTCTTTGTGGGGGAACTGAGGATTCCCTCCAGCCCTAGCAGCAGCTGGGTCCCCACAGTCACTCCAGCCTGCTTCTCAGTGACTCGTGCCGAGCAGACCTCATGGCAGAGCCGGGGAGGTCCTTGCTCCCGCCAGGTCACGCTGACATGCGTCAGTGACACAGCCCTTGGCCTGAGGCTTCTCCTTGGTGCTCCTGACATCTGGAGCTGACATCTGGGGCCAGACTGGTCTCTGGGGTCCAGGCACTGTAGGGTGCTGAGCAGCATCTCGTGTGCTGGCCCCTCCCCCAGTTATGACAGCTGGAATGTCCCCAGACATTGCCAGCATAGCCAAGGGACAGAGTCGCCTGGCGGGCATGCCTGGTCCGACGCATGGATGCGAGCGATGGAGCCAGGGCTAAGCAGTGCCTTTTGTCCCCACCCCATCCCCCAGTGACAGGAGAGTCCCCCCCCAGCCTCTCTAAAGAACTGACCAGCTCTCTGGCCGGGGTCGGCGACGTCAGCTTCGACTCCGACAGCCAGTTTCCCCTGGACGAACTCAAGATCGACCCCCTGACCCTTGACGGACTGCACATGCTCAACGACCCCGACATGGTTCTGGCAGACCCAGCCACCGAGGACACCTTCCGGATGGACCGCCTGTGAGCGGGCACGCCGGCACCCTGCCGCTCAGCCGTCCCGACGGCGCCTCCCCAGCCCGGGGACGGCTGCGCTCCGTCCCTCGCCAACGGCCGAGCTTGTGATTCTGAGCTTGCAATGCCGCCAAGCGCCCCCGCCAGCCCGCCCCCGGTTGTCCACCTCCCGCGAAGCCCAATCGCGAGGCCGCGAGCCGGGCCGTCCACCCACCCGCCCACCCAGGGCTGGGCTGGGATCGGAGGCCGTGAGCGCCCCGCCCCTGCAGACCCTCCCTGCACTGGCTCCCTCGCCCCCAGCCCCGGGGCCTGAGCCGTCCCCTGTAAGATGCGGGAAGTGTCAGCTCCCGGAGTGGCGGGCAGGCTCAGGGGAGGGGCGCGCATGGTCCGCCAGGGCTGTGGGCCGTGGCGCATTTTCCGACTGTTTGTCCAGCTCTCACTGCCTTCCTTGGTTCCCGGTCCCCCAACCCATCCGCCATCCCCAGCCCATGGTCAGGTAGAGAGTGAGCCCCACGCCGCCCCAGGGAGGAGGTGCCAGAGCGCGGGGCAGACGCAAAGTGAAATAAACACTATTTTGACGGCTGTCTTTTATATTTCTGAGCACACACAGAGCCCTGGCGTCCACCGGGGCAGGCGCAAAGTGGACAGAGCATGCAGGGCGGCGGACCCCCCACGACCCTCCTCGCCCTGTCTCCATCCCCTCGAAGCCCTGCCTCACCCCAGGCAGGCCCACCGGTGGCCACCTTTGCCAGGAAGTGACCGGAAGTCCCCGTGAGGGGTCACACGTGGAGGCAGGGTTACCTCTTGGGGCGTTACAATCCACGGCCCCTCCTGTCCTGCACTGTGGTCACCGGTCCTGTCATAGATGCTGTTAATTTAAGGTACAGGCAGAGGTGGCCAGGGGAGTTTCATTGTGTTTTTTTTTTCCTTTTAGTTTCTAGTTACATTTTGGTTGTAGATGAGTCGCTTAATCTTTTAAGCCAACACTTGCCTGAGAGCATGTTTTTATGTCAGAAATCCAACTTTACCTATTTTTTAAGCTAACTGGAAATGGAGGCCATGCACCCCAAAGCAGCCCGCCACCCACCTGAGTCTAAGCAGTGAGTCCGGCTTTTGGGTTTCATCCCAAGTTGTCTCAAAACAAAAGGGCTGGTCGGGCCGGGCAGGGCCTTGTCAGGAGCTCACGGTAGGCATAGGTGCCTCTGCCAGGGCCACAGAACAGACTTCCGGGAAGGGGCCTTGGCTTTTATTGAGGGTCTCTCAAAGACCCAGCCCCGCCAGCCTCTCCCAGAGGTGCCTGCTAGTCCTTCGAGTGTGTGTGTGAAGATGCCATGACCAGTGGCAGCTGAGACCTCTCTTCCCCAAGAGTGTGGAGGACTGGCAGGGAGTGAGGGTCCCCAAGATGAGGACCACGGTCCTCCTTGAGAACCTGGGTGGAGCTGGCATTTCATCCCCTCTCCACCCTACCCTCTGGCTCCTAGCCCACGCCCCCTGTTCTGGGCAGCGTGGTCTGCTGGCTGCCCCTTCTTGGCAGCTCAGGGTTGTGGCAGGTGGACTTGGAGACACACAGCAGTGTGCGTTTTAGTGGCAGGTTTCAGGAGCACCTCCAAGACCAGGGTGACAGGGTACTTGGGAGCCGTCCTGGACCCTCCCCATACCACGGGCCCTGTGAGGGAGGCATCAGGGCTGGCTTTGTTTTCTGCTGTTCTTGGAATAGGAACTGCTGTTCTGATCCCCCCAAAACTGCATTGAGGCTCTCACTCACCCCTGCCTGCCGGGCCAGCGCCTTCCACTGAGTCCGTTTATTTGTAGTGTCATGGCCGCTGCTTTCACTGGAGTCCTGGGCACCCTGGCTTCTGTCCTCAGAGCTGGGTTTGATCCTAGCAACCATCCCTCCCTCTCTTTGCCCGGCAATGCCTTTGGCATGTGTCTGAGCAGCCAAGTGGCCACTCATAGGAGAAGGCTCCCTGGTCACGTTGCTCCTGCTGCCGTCTTGTTCCAAGGTGCGGAGGGGACACTGTCGGTCTGTCCAGGTCAAGGTCCCTTTCTTTTACCATGACGGGGGCTGGGGGCAGACAGCGGGGACTTTTTTTTTTTTTTTTAAAGGAAAACTACATGTACATAGGAGAGTTTGATTACCATTAGACTTGTATGTAGGACTTTAAAAAAATGGCCTTAATAAAATTACAAGCAACCCGCCTGGATGCGGTTTTCAAAAGAAGGCATTGAGGACCATGCTAGGAAACCTCATTCCCCATCCGTCCAGCCTCTGGCGGGTGCCACTGCTTGTCCTCTGGTCTTTGGTGTAGACAGACAGGAGAGGAGGGATGCCCACCTCGGGGCATCCCAGGCCCATGGCCCATTTTCAGCATCCTGAAGCCAGATTCACAGTGACATTGTGTTAACGTGACGACCTTGGTCCATTATGGAGTTCTTTTTCCAATGAGAACCTGGTGGACCGAGGTCCGAGCTTGCCAGGGAAAGGGGCCCACGCGAGTCCCCGGGGCCCAGCCAGGAGCCAGCAGCCAGGCGTCCCTGTGTTCCAGAAGGATTCATGCCCCTCCTGGACCTGGGCGGGCCTCCCAGGGGGTCTGTATCATGGGCTTTGGTGTGTGCGTACGTGTGGTTTTTTTAAATATCACTACTACATATTCGTGAATTGCCAAGACTTTCTGAAACAAGACAGCTTAAGGGAATCAGCCATTTGCTTTGTGATGTGAAAATACTGTGATTTGACGAGCCGCTTCCTGAGGGGCAGGCCCACGTGGGGAGGCTGCGGCGTGTACATAGACCCGCCGTCTGTGTCCTTGGTCAGGCCCGGATGCTTGGTCTACGCTGGGTTAGAGGCTGCTTTCCCCATGCACCCATGTGCTCATGGCTTCTGCAGACCCTCTGCTGGGCACATCGGTCCCCTACGGCGAAGTTCAGCCAGGGCTCTCCCTCCTGAGAGCATGGCGTCCCCACCTTCCTGTTTCGCCAGCGTCACTCCCCAGGGTGGCAAGTCTTGCAGGCAGAGGGTGTAGCCCAAGTTCAGCCTCTCTCTGTGTCCTCCAGAGAAGAGGGTTCTTTGCCCCCATCAGGGCCCTGCTTGTGGGTTTTCGGCTCTGGGGAGGAGAGTGTTGGCATCAGTGTTTTTGGCCTGATTTCTTCAGGGGGCCAAGCTCCCGGGAGGACCCCTAGCCAGGAGGGCCCCCCATGTCCATCCATCCTTCCTGCTGGGGCTTGGATGTCAGGCTTGGGGGCTGTGAGCTGGGACCTCGCCTGAGCCCGGTCAGGTGGGACAGGAGCCTGCCAGAGGCCCATGGGGGTCCAGGCCGGGTGGCTTCTATTTTATTTTTTTAGAGATGGGGTCTTGCTGTGTTGCCCAGGCTGGTCTCGGACTCCTGGGCTCAAGCAGTCCTCCCTCCTCAGCCTCCCAAAGTTCTGGGGCTACAGGTGTGAGCCACTTCTGCCCAGCATCCCAGGCCTGAACAGCCTTGGCAGGACCCGTCCCTAGAGGGGGCTCTGGTGCCTCCCTTAGGTGGGCCTTGAGCTGGTTTTTAACCAAACATCCTTCCAAACTCAGGCTGCGACCTGCTTCCTGAGGTTTCTGTATTTCCAAGGAGCCCTCCGACCAGGGAGAGGCTGGCGGAGTAAGGTCCAGCGGGATTCGGGGGTCCTCTGTCACCTTGCCCTGAAAACAGCAGCTCCCATCACCTTCAGTGGGTCCCAATGGAGCCGTCTCAGAGGCCGAGGGGCCCTCCGTGTGGGGGTGGGATGCAAGGGCTCTCAGAGCAAGGGCCACAAAGCCGATGGCACAGATGTGCCCCTGGGCCTGGCCCGTCACCCTGCATGTGGTGCCCTGGGCCAGGGCGTGCGGGCGCCAGAGCCTTCCCTACACAGCCTAAGAGCAGGGGCAAGACTCGGCCCTTCACTCACCCTGGGAGGCCTGCCTGGGCTACATGGACACCTGGGTCTCTTTCTACCCCCATTCACCATGGACCAGGGGCCTCCATTTCCTGGGGGGTCTTGCGGCATGTGATTTGGGGGTCCCTGGGACATTCCCCAGCCAGCTCCACCTGAGCCAAGTGTCCTGTTCCCTGTGGCCCTTGGCCTTCCAGGGTCCTGGCCAGGCAGGGGTCAGGCACCCCATACTCTTCCGTGTGGCACAGGTGTCCACCCATCCCCACTGGCCACAGACACCATTCTCCCCCTGGGAGTAGGAGGTGGAGTAAGTTGTACCCCCAGGCCTGGGTGCTGGGGAGTTCCTGAGGGCATGGGTGGGGCAGGAGCGAGTGCCTCGTGATCCCAGCCTCAGTTTCTCTCCTGTCACTTTCTCAGATCTGCAGGTCTCAGGGCCCCGGGCTCCTCCTGGACAGGATGGGGGGCAGAGGCTGGGCCTTGGGGTGGTGCTGGCTCTGATGATTCCAGAGGCTGTATCCACCTTCTGGGCACCTGGCCAGCACCCCACCCCCAGGAGCCAGGGACAGGTGGCATGTGCTGGGGTCAGGGGATGGCCCCCATCTCAAAGTGTTCTGGAATTTGGGGGCAACCCTTGCCCAGCCCAGCCATCAAGCACTTCTGACCTCCTGCCCACCAGGAGGGGACTTAGCCATGGCCTTGGCCAGCAGGCCTGGGGAGGGAGGGCTTTGGCAGCCAAAGTCCACTGGCCCTGCCGTGCCTCTGAGTAGGAAACTGTCCCCTAGGGGCTGGGTGGCCCCACTGATATATGCAAACCCGCCGGTCCGAGCCCTGTACCTGCCTGTGCCCGTCTGTGCCCAGGCTGGCTCTCCCCCAACCCCAGCATGTATACTCTGCCACGGACGTCCCGTGGGCCATGATTGTGGGCGGCCACGGCGGGCGGGGGCAGGCGGCTCAGGGCACACTCGGCCGTCCCTGCCCCATCCTCTGGCGCGGCCGCTTTTGTCTTTGTACCTTTGCATCCTTTGTAATGAAACGTAATAAAAATCCAACGTTTTCGTCACTGGCTTTTCCTCTTTTTTCTGAGCCCCTCCCTCCTCCCTCAGGGGTGACACATGGGCGTGGCAGGTGCACTGGCAGGTGCCTCAACCCTTCAGAACACACACACACACTCCCCCCAGACCAGGCAAGGGAAGGGGTCCCTAAAGCTGGGACGACTGCGAACCTGCCCCCCAGAATCCTGGGGCAGACACCGTATCAGGGGTCTCAGCTCTTCCATGGCTGGCATCCAGGCCTGTGACCATGAGGTGGTGGGTCGTGGAGGCGGACCCAGGGGCCTCCCCAAATCCCACATCACAGTTGGACAGTCCCTGGCAGGCCACTGGCACTCAGCAGCAGCTGCAGCACTGAGGCTTTGGTTTGGGGTTCCCTGGCCCGACCCCCCCTCAGAGGCCCGTCCCTACTGGCTCCATGCAGCAAAAACCACAGCCGCCACTCCCCGCACACACACTTTATTTTGTCCTCTCTGAGCCCTTCTCGCTTCCCCCTCAGGACGGCCACCCCTTGGAGCTGGGTGCAGAGCCCCCATCCAGCCGCGGTGAGGGTGGCTGTCATCCAGCGGGTCCTCACCCTGGGCCCTAGGCTCGCCGCAGCTGATGGGTCTCATAGTCCTCTGGGATGGTGTCTGCAGGGAGAGGGCGGGCAGGTGAGGGCTGAGAAGGCCGGCAGGGCCTGTGTGCAGACTCCCCACCCATGGCCCACTGGCCCTCGGCTCACCATTGCAGCGGTAACGCAGGTTGGCCCAGATGATGTTCTCCTGGGAGAAGCAGAAGACCCCCAGGCGGCCACCACGCATGGTTGTGTCCAAGACCACGTTGCTGTCGGCCACCAGCTCAGGGCCCTCATAGAATCGCACCCTGAGGGTCAGACATGGTGAGGGGTGGGGAACCTGGGCCGGGCCCTTCCCTCTCAGAGCTTCAGTGGCCAGCCCTGGAAGATGGGTACCCCTGACTGGGCTGCACTGGGAGCAAGTGAGGCCTCTGCCCTGGGCCTCAGTTTCCTGGTGAGGTGGACATCAAGGGCCCTGGACATAGTTGGTGCTAAACAGAGCACCTGGGCTTGCTAGCAGCATGGAATGGAGACTGAGAAACAGGGACTGAGTGAGGCCCCATTTCTAGCTGGATACACACTGTGTGCTGTGTCCTGGCCAGGGTCTCGCTCTGTCACCCAGGCTGGAGTGCAGTGGTGCAATTACTGCCGCCTTAACTCCAAGACTCAACTGACCTCAGCCTCCCTAGTAGCTGGGACCATGAGCACGTGCCACCACGCCTGGCTTTTTTTTTTTTTTTTTTTTTTTTTTGAGACAGAGTCTCACTTTTGTCACCCATGCTGGAGTGCAATGGCATGATCTCAGCTCACTGCAACTTTCGCCTCCCAGGTTCATGCAATTCTTCTGCCTCAGCCTCCTGAGTAGGCGGGATGACAGGCCCCCGCCACCACACCTGGCTAATTTTTGTATTTTTAGTAGAGACGGGGTTTCAACATGTTGGCCAGGCTGGTCTCAAACTCCGGACCTCAGGTGATCCACCTGCCTCGGCCTCCCAAAGTGCTGGGATTACAAGCATGAGCCACTGTGCCTGGCCTAATTTTTTCTTTTTTATAGAGACAGGGTCTTACTATGTTACCCAGGCTGGCCTCGAACTCCTGGGCTCAAGCGATCCTCCCATCTTGGCTTTCCAAAGTGATGGGGTTACAGGTGTGAGCCACCACGCCTGGACCAGCATAGGTTCATTCTAATTGCCCTGTATCTTTCCTATTGTACAGATAAGGGGACCAGGGTCACAGCCCCTGCCTGGCCAGGGCACTCCCACCTGGGCCTACATGTCCCCAGCCCAGCCCACAGCAGAGGGTGGAGTCCCCACCTGATGTAGCCCACTTGGGGCCGGTGCTGCAGGAACCAACGATAGGACTTCTTGTCCTTCCAACCCACGTTTCGCGGGTCCTTCCACAGCAGCCGCACCTGGGACTCTGTGTCTCCTGTATGCCACAGAGCGTTCCGCAGCTGTTCCCCGGGGCCTGTAGAAGACTTCACAGCCTGCCAATACCCAGGAAAGGTAGTCAGAGACCTCGCGGGCCACCAGAGCCCCCCTAGACACCTTCCTGGAGAGACAGTTGGGAGCAGCAGGTGGTGGGCGGCCAGGGGGGGTCTGGATGAGAGACCCACAAGGAAGCCTTCTTCAGGGGCCAAGTGGCAGCTTGTGGATAGGTCACAGGGGGCAGCAGCGGTCTGCAGGTTCATGAGAGGATTTGGGAGTCTGTGGACAGGTTCAGGGTCTGGGAGGATGGGGAGCTCTGCAGAAGGACTTGGAAACTAAGGAAAAGTTTAGGGCTCTGCGAGAGGGTTTAGGGTCCATAGGAAGACTGGGGGGCCCTGAGAATGTTTGAGAGCTTGTGCAAGGAACTGGGAGGATTTGGGGACTCCAGGAGCCCAGAGGAGGGCTGGGACAGCTCTGAGGTCCATAGTATGAGGCTGGGGGGCTCTAAGGGCTGTAAAGGGTTGTAGGGAGGGGCATGAGAGGGCATGAGGACCACAGAGGTCAGGCACGGACGGCCCTGGCACCTTGAGTTGGATGCCGGGCTCGGCCACAGCACGGAAGGGGTTCGCCTGCCAGTACGTTTGCTCCATCTGCTTCCACATGACCACGTAGAAGCTGGAGCTGTCCTGGTAGCCAAAGATGAAGCCCGCATAGTCGTCATCCGTGACCGTGTTCACATGGAACGTGCCCTCGAAGTCCACGCCATTGAAGGCAGTGTAACCTAGGGATGGGGAGAGAGCAGTGGCCTTTCCGAACGCCAGCCCCAGCCCCCGGAACCTGGCACCCAGAATCCAAACCTGCCCCCTGGGTCCCGATCTCCCTGCAGACCTGCACCATCCCCACTCGCGGAGCCCGGACTCAGCCACGCCCCCATCTACCATTGGCCACGCCCCTCCAGAGTCCAGCTCCACTCGGCCCCGCCCTTCCCGAGCCCGCCCCTCCTCTGGCCCCGCGCCTTCTCAGCCCAGGCCCGCCCATATAACCCCGCCCCTCTGGCCCCGCCCATTCACAGCCCGGGCCCGCCCCTTTTCTGGCCCCTTTCCCTGAGCCCGCTCCGTGCAGGATTGCGCTGCTCCCCGCTTCTCACCCACAGCCAGGCCTGGGTCGCTGTTCATTGTCTGCACGATCTCCCTTCCCTGATGGGGTCAAAGAAAGGAGGGCCTCAGGCTGGCCGTGACAGCCCTAGGCACCCCGTCCTCAGCATAGGCCTCACTGTGGGGGTTCTAGGGTCCCATCACCCCCCACGTGGACTCCGCTCCCACCTGGTTGAGCACCACCCAGTTGGGGTCAATCTGCGCGTCACCCTCCGGGTCCAGCACGACTGTCTGGAAGGCCCGGAAGTCGGTGAGGGTGACTTCAGCGTTCTCTGGACACACGTCGATCTTGTCTACCACCTTGTCTGCATCAAAGTCGTCCTGGCACACGTCGCCCACGCCGTCCCCTGAGAGGTGGGAGACCCCCTCGGTGGGCTCAGGTCAGGGCCCGCCCACCGTAGACCCTGCGTCCGGAGCCCCCACTGGCCCCGCCCCCACCGCAGGCCCCGCCCCCGCCGTACTGTCCACGTCCTCCTGGCCGGGGTTAGGCACCAGGCGGCAGTTGTCCCGACTGTCAGGGACTCCGTCATTGTCGTCGTCGTCGTCGCAGGCATCACCCTGGCCGTCGTGGTCTGAGTCCTCCTGGGCGCTGTTAGGCACCGTGGGACAGTTGTCCCGAGAGTCCTGATGTCCGTCTCCATCCCTAGAGTGGATAGGTGGGATCCAGAGACAATGAGCTCTCCAGAGCGTTTTGTCAAAGGCTACCCGGACACCCAGCCCGGTGGCCTCCTTACTGGTCTTGATCGCTGTCGCAAGCATCTCCCACAAAGTCGTGGTCCACATCCGCCTGCGGGGGGCAGCATGCGGGGGTCCACAATCAGACAGAGGAAATCAGAAAGCCTCCCACCCAACCCAGCCGCACAGCCAAGGTCCTCCTGACCCCAAGGAAACCCCCACCCCAGGCTGCTCGGACCGGGAGGTCATTTCTCTGGCAGTGTGAAATGCTCTAAGCTGGGCTGTAGGCTGGGTAATCCAACTTGCAGTTCACCCAGAGGGCTTACCCAGCTGGAGTCTGGCCTGCCCTCACCTGATCCGGGTTGTTCTTCTGGGGACAGTTGTCACAGGCATCCCCTATACCATCGCCATCACTGTCCTTCTGGTCTGAGTTGGGTACCCTAGGGCAGTTGTCGGCCTGGTTGCGGATCCCTGCAAAAATCCATGGGACCAGAGGCCCAAGATTGGGACCAGGCCAGGATGACTTCATTAGGATGAGGCCAGCCTGAGGCTGGCCTGGAACAGAGTCCCAGCTTCATAGTAGCTTTTTTTTGGAGACGGTCTCATTGTGTCACCCAGGCTGGAGTGCAGTGGCATGATCTCAGCTCACTGCAACCTCCACCTCCTGGGTTCAAATGATTCTCCTGCCTCAGCCTCCCGAGTAGCTGGGATTACAGGTGTGCGCCACCACGCCCAGCAAATTTTTGTATTTTTAGTAGAGACGGAGTTTCACCATGTTGGTCAGGCTGGTCTCGAACTCCTGACCTTGTGATCCACCCGCCTCAGCTTCCCAAAGTTCTGGAATTATAGGCATGAGCCACCGCGTCCGGCCCACGGGAACTTTAACAATGGATGGTCCCATCCAAGGGAAGGCTAGTGAGGGGGACGGGCTCTCATTCCCAGGGTGGCTCAGCTGGGTGCCTGTGTGTGCCACCCTGAGCCCCTATGTCCCCATCTGTAAAGTTGTCACCTCCCAGGTCCTAAATCCCAGGCTCGAATCTCTGTCCACTTAATTCCTGCCTGCGGCATTTGACACAGGGACCACCTTCCCTTCCAAATATTCCTGCCTTTTTCCTGGCCTTGCAGCCCAGCTTGCATTTTTCTGGCGCCCCACCATGGTCTTTGGTCCAGGGCGCCCTAGTCCAGCTTACCCCATCCGGCTTCCAAAACCAGCCAAGCCCCGCCCCGGAGCCGAATCCCGCCCTTCGGTGCCCGCCGCCTCTTCTCTCCCCCCAACCCCCATCGAGCTCACGGTCGCCGTCGATGTCGTCGTCGCACGCATCGCCCCGGCCGTCCTGGTCTGTGTCCTTTTGGTCGTCGTTCTTCTGGGACCGGCAGTTGTCGCACGCATCGCCCCACTTGTCCTCGTCCGTGTTGCGCTGGTCTGGGTTCCGCACCAGCGGGCAGTTGTCCTGGATGACAGGGTGGGTTAAGGGTGAGATCAGGTCGAGAAGGAAAAGGTCACACTCCTCAGATTCCCAAATCTCCGAAGTCCGGTCTCCTCTGCAAGGAACCTTGCGCCCCTCCTAGACCACGGAGGCCACGCCCCCATCCAAGCCACGCCCCATCCCACTTCCCTAGGCCCGCTCACAGCTCTGCCTTTTCTTTTTTTTTTTTTCTTTTCTTTTTTTTTTTTTGAGACGGAGTCTTGCTCTGTCGCTAGGCTGGAGTGCAGTGGCGCGATCTCGGCTCACTGCAACCTCCGCCTCCCGGGTTCAAGCGATTCTCCTGTTCTCCTGCCTCAGCCTCCAGAGTAGCTGGGATTACAGGCGTGCACCACCGCGCCCCGCTAATTTTTGTATTTTTAGTAGAGAAGGGGTTTCACCATGTTGGCCAGGATGGTCTCCATCTCTTGACATCGTGATCCGCCCGCCTCGGCCTCCCAAAGTGTTGGGATTACAGGCGTGAGCCACCGCGCCGAGCCGTAGATCTACCTTTTCATTGGGGACCCCGTCCCCGTCGGCATCCGGATCGCAGGCGTCTCCGATGCCATCGCGGTCCACATCCTCCTGCCCTGAGTTGGGCACCGTCACGCAGTTGTCCTGGGGGCGGGCACAGAAGGTGTGAGGGGCGTGGTCATGAAGTCCCGCCCTCCCTCCTGCCCGGGCCCGCCACGCTCCGCCCCCACCCACCTTACGGCACTGGCGCTCCGGGCAGCGCAGCTTCTCGTCCGGGAAGCCGTCCAGGTCAGTGTCGCGACCACAGAGGATCCCGTTGCCGGCCCAGCCGACGGCACACTGCGGGAGAGTGTAAGTGGGTGCCCTGGAGTGGCCGCCCCCCAACCCCGCCTCACGCCCAGCCCGCCCGCACTCACCACGCACGACCGCGAGCCATCGCGCTCCAGGACGCAGTCTGCATGCTCGTGGCACTCGCTGGGCGAGCCGTCGGGGCAGAAGCGCTGTGCGCGCCGCTGGCAGCCGGACTCCTGGTCGCCCACGAAGCCGGGCTGGCACGGGCCGCACTGGAAGGAGCCCTGCGCCCGAGCCGCCGGAGGTCAGCTCAGGCCGCCCGCCACTTGCCCCACCTCCCGCGATCCTTTCTTCCTCCCCAGCGGGCCTTACCCGGGTGTTGATGCACACGGAGTTGGGGACGCAGTTATGTTGCCCGGTCTCACACTCGTTGATGTCCGTGCAAACCTAGGGGAGGGGAACTCAGAGGTCACCACCCCACGCAGACACCCCCGGACCTCCCACCTCCTCCACACTTCCTCCGCATCCTGCCTCTCCCCTCCATCCTACCCCAAACCGATCAGCCCTGGCGCAGCGGACCCCTCCTCTCCCCACTCCTCCCGCTGGAAGGAGGCTGGAAGAGGAGTTTACTGGTAAACAAAATGGACGCCCCCTTCCCTTCTGCTGCAAAAATGGGGCCCCCACACCCCTCACCTGCTTGTTGGCCTTGGCGAAAGCCAGCCCCACGCCCTCGTGGGTGGGGCCGCTGTACCCCGGCGGGCAAGCCTCGCAGCGGAACCCCGGGCTGGTGTTGATACAGCGGACTCGGGGGAAGCAGGGGTGGGCGTTGCACTGGGGGAGGAGGGGCCACAGAGGGTCAGAGGGCTTCGAGCTGGGCCCTGGGGGCCGCACCTCGTAGTGTCTCGGATGTGGACAGTTCAAGGGCCATATGCCAGTGCTTGGAGCTCTTCGCCACGTGAGATGGAAGCAATTGTCGCAGGGGTCAGGCACGACTTTGCCTTGATGACGGCAAGGGCGCAACCGGGAGAGGAGAGGAGAGCGCCTCCAGCGGGCTGTTACCTCATGGGCGAGGGGAGGAAGGATGAGGGCGGGCATCCCCAGCAGAGGGGGGCAGGGGTCGTCGGGGCGTGCGTGCCTGGCGGTGGCGGGGGGGTCTGGGCGTGCGTTCCCTGGCTGTGGAAGGGTCGTTGGGACTGGCGATCCCCTGCGGCGAGGAGGGTAGCTGGGGCGGACCCTCCCTGGCGGTGAGGGAGTCGTCGGGGCGGGCGTCACTAGCTATGGAGGGGGTTGTGGTGGCGGGCGTCCCGGGTGGTGACGGGGATGGTCCTCGGGTTGGGCGTCCCCCCGCGGTAAGGAGGTAGTCTGGCTGTGCGCCCCCGGAGGTGAGAGGCTCTTCGGGGCGAGCACCCCCAGTGGAGGAAGGAGTCTCCCGGGCGGCGAGAGATTGGGGGGCGGTAGAGGGAGTCGTCAGGGCGGTGGAGTGTCGGGGCCAGCGCACCTCGTTGACGTCGGTGCAGTGCGAGCCGTTGCCCGTGAAGCCCGCGGGGCAGGGGCCGCAGCGCGCGCCGCTCTCCGTCTGGATGCAGGCCACGCCGGGGAAGCAGAAGCCGGGCGCGCAGTGGAGCAGGGGCCGCACGCTGGGTAGGCCGGTGCGTGCTGACTGCTGCATCCCTGCCGCGGGGGAGAGGGGGAGACGGGGCGGGGCTGATCGGTGGCTCGCCCGGGGGCAGAGCCTATCATGGCCACGCTCCGGGGCTGGAGGCTTCCCCTTCCCCCCCACCCCCGCCCGGGGCGGCCCGAAATCCTGCACTGTCCGCGATCCCGCCCCAGAGGCTGCGCGCTCTGACCTCAGGGTCTCCCCGGTCTCTCTCTGAGTCTCTGTCCCGCTTTTCTGCCCCGTGGCGTCTCTCACTTCCCCAAAACTATCGCACCGCCTCTGTCTTTTTGTCTCTGTTTCTACCTCCGCCATTCCCGTTAGTCTCTCCACCTATCCTTCAGCCTCCATCTCCTTCCGTCTCTTTTCCTCCCCAACTTTCCCTGGCTCTCTGTCTCTGTCTCTGTCTCTGTGTCTCTGTCTCCGGTCTCTTCTCTCTCCCGACCGCCCCGCCGCGCTCACCGCACGCGTCACACTCCATCACCGTGTTTTTCAGGAACGTGATCTCCCTGACCTGCGGGGTGGGGTGGAATCAGCAGGGTCCCAACCTCTCCTCGTCCCTCGGGTCTCCCCTCTCTCCACCCCGGGGTCCCTTTCCACAGCCTCTTTTCGCCGAGGACTCCCTACCCGCTGACCCCCTTCCCTCCCCATCTCCTCTCCACCTTCTCGGGTACTTCCTCTCTCCTCGCTGGGAACTGAGACCCCCTTCCGTTCCCTAGCACTCCCTGCCCCGCACCCGGGCCCCGCACCTGCTGCCGCAGCAGCTCCCGCACGTCCTGCAGCGCCGCGTTGGTTTCCTGCAGTTCCCGAAGCATCTGCGGGCCCACGTCTGAGCCTGCGGCGGCAGGGGACCTGGTGAGGCGTCATGGGGCCGGGGAACCCCACCACCAACTCCCACTGTCGCAGCGAACCCGGACCTCCGACGCCCCACTGCGCTCCTCTAGTCTTGGTCCCGCCACCTGCTTTCTGCGCCCGGCACGTCCCCTACGAACAGTCCGTGAGCCCCATACAGCCTGGATACCGGGCTTCTCACGGGTCCTACAGTCCGTTGTGGGGCCGTGGGCACGGCGCGGGTGCTAACGCGGCTTACCCAACGGGCTCTGGCCCTGTCCGGACGCGCCGAGGGCAGCCAGGGTGAGCAGAAGAACGCAGGCGGTGTCGGGGGCCATGGCGGTGGCGGGGAGCTAGCTGGGTGGCTGCTCGCCTTCTACCGCCCACGAGGCCCGCGGGGCCTATTTATCCCCAAGACACGGCCGGCCCCAGGGACGGCCCACCACAGCCCTGCCCAACGTCCAGCCTCAAGGTAAACAGATGGTGCTGGCCCCTGCCTTCAAGTCCCCGCCCGGAATGCCCCGCGAAGTCGCCCGCGGCTGAATCCGACATGGTGGGGAAACTGAGTCCCGGGGTCTGTGGAGAGAGCTGGTGGGGCAGGGAGTCAGGGGGTACTGCCCCCACTTTCATTCACTGTGCGTGTGCGTCTGTTTGTGTGTGTGTGTGATGGGGTGTGGCTATATCGCATCCTCTTGCTTCAGTCTCCCATGTAGCTGGGACTACAAGCGGGCACCACTAAGCCCAGCTAATTTATTTTTATTTTTATTTTTAGAGACCGGGTCTGGCTATGTCGTGCAGGCTAGTAGTCTCAAACTCCCGGCCTCAAGCGATACTCCCCACATAACTGGGATTACAAGATCCAGCCATAGCATTTAGCTCATTGATTGATTGATTGATTGATTGATTGAGTGAGTGCTTGCTGTATGCCAAACCTGAGTTCCAGTTCCAAACAAGGCAGGCTCCATGGCCACGCTCTCAGCTCACACTTGGGGAAACAGAGTCACCAGTGTCTGAAAAAATAGGCCCACCCACTATGGATCAGACTGACTGGCCCTCCACTCCTCCTGAAGTGCTTCAAAACTGGGTAAATTGCCGGGTGCGGTGGCTCACACCTGTAATCCCAGCACTTTGGGAAGCCAAGGTGGGCAGATCACCTGAGGTCAGGAGTTCAAGACCAGCCTGGCTAACATGGTGAAACCCCATCTCTGCTAAAAGTACAAAAGTTACCTGGGCGTGGTGGCAGGCGCCTATAATCCTAGCTACTTGGGAGGCTGAGGCAGAGAATCGCTTGAACCTGGGAGGTGGAAGTTGCAGTGAGCCGAGATTGCGCCACTGCACTCCAGTCTCTGTGCGATAAAGCCAGACTCTGTCTCAAAAAAAAACTGCGTAAATTATGCCTGTGCCTCAGTTTCCTCCCTTGCACAATGGAGGTAATAAGTTAATAATTATTAATTAATGATTAATAGTAATGATGATCATGATGATGAATGGAAAATAGGGGAGGGGCAGTTGAGACCGGGGACTCTCAATTTTCCTGCCTCTGTCCAAGGAGGCCGCTTCTGGCCCCAATGCTGGAGGGCTGCAAATGACTCCCCCCGACCCAACTCATTGCTGGTGTTCCCTCCCCTCCCCGTGGTCCCTTGGCTGGTGGAGCAGGGGACAGCTTTCAGGATCTTGCCCTACCCCCTGTCCAAGGGGACAGGCCCACTTGGTTTTCTAATCTGTGCAATGGGGTGTGAGGCCCCATCTGGGGGGGAGCAAGTTAAAGGGCTCTAGCAAGGGGAGGCCCGAGGGTGGAGGCCGGGGCTTCTGTTTGTCCAGGCTGTGCCATACCTTCCAAACTGTGCTCCAGCTGCTGTGGGAACAGCCTGTAATAAAAATAAAAGTTACCGCTAACTGGCCAGCCACACTCTGGAGCTACAAAACCCCTTAACCTCCTGGAATCAGTTAACCCTCTCCACTCCCACCTTCCAGTACTCACAGCCTCTATTCTATAGACAGGGAAACTGAGGCCCAGAGAGAAGAAGCGACTGGCCTAAGGCCACTGCCTGTGGGCAGGGGTGAATCTAGACTCAGAGCCAGATACTTTCTGGGGAGCCTACAAAGAAGTCACCGAGGGCTTCCTGGAGGAGGTAGCAAGGAGACAGACATAAAAGAAAAGGAGGACTTGGATCAGCAGACGGAAAAGGTGAGGGCAGTTTTGGTGGAGGGAAGCGTGTGAAGCTTGGAGGTGGGGACATTTCCAGACACATTAATTATTCCACAAACATCAAGGACTATTGTGTGTCATGTCTCCTGTGCTGGGCAATGGGCACACAGGGTGAAGAAGCCAGACCCAGTCTCTCCTTCAAATGGGGAGCCCAGTGGGCTCATGGCTGTGATGGGACACACAGACAATGTTAGGAGCCCCCAGGAAATTGATCTGTTTGAAAGGGGATGGGTCAGGGTGGGCTTCCAGAGGAGGAGGGACCACCAAGCTGAGGACCGGATGATGAGGAGGACACAGCCAGGCAGAGGTAGCAGAAAGGCATTCCAGGTAGATGAAACAGCATAGGCAAAGGCCCTCAGGCAGGAACCAACCTGGCCCGTTGGATGGACTGACCTCAAGGTGACAAGCTCTTGGGGCTCAGTGAGAAGCAGGAGATGAGGCTGTGTGTGAAAGGGCAGTGCTGGTGGTGTGGGGCTCCAGCAGTCTCCCGAGGGTAATGGGGAGCCACAGAGGGTGAGTGAAGAGAGACAGGCCTATAAGTGGAGTGTGGGTGGAAGCAGCTGGTCCCAGCCAGAGCATTTCCAGTGAAGCCTGTCCTCAATAGTGCCTGCCCTGCCTGCTGCCTGCATTGGGGCCATGAGCTCACCTCCTGTTTTCCTTGGCCTTCAGCACACCTGGGGGCCACTCCCGGCAGCGCTGGAATTCTCGGGAAAACCACAGCTCCAGTGGGGCCTGTGGGCTGGCATATGCTGCACACAGCTAGGACAGGAGCACATGGAAGCCAGGCCCCTGCCACAGGCCAGTCACAGTGCTGGGGCTTGCTTGGACACACGTGGCCTTATCCATGGCTGGGCCACGGGGAGTTGCGGGGAAGGGCATTCCAGGCGGAGGGAACTACAAAGGTGGAGTTCCTGAGGGTGTCCCAAGATCGGACAACAGAGGCCCGGAGAGGGACTGTCTGGGGTCACACTCCTGCCTCCTGGATCTCGCCAGCCCTGAAATCCCCCTTCTAGGCAGCAGTCCCCTCCTCCTGTGCACACCACACTTGCCTCACATTACAGAATAACTCTCTCTAGGTGTCCTTCTGGGCCTTTGTACCTGCTGTTCCCACCACCTCATACAACGTCCTCCATCCTTCAAGGTCCAGCTATAATGCCCCCTCCCCCAGGAAGCCTTCCCTGCTGATATTCTCCAGATAACCCTCCAGCCTAGCCCTGATCCTGGGGACTGTGAGTGTCTGTGGTTTGCTCTGTCCCTCTGAGCCTGAGGGGCTCCCACCCAGGGGCCTGGACTGGTGTAGAAAGGTTAGGTTGGAGGGTTTGGTGAGCCGGGACAGCATCCCTATGATTCGTGTTCATTACTATTTTTTTTTTTTTTTTTTTTTTTGAGATGGAGTCTCACTTTTGTCGCCCAGCTGGAGTGCGATGGTGCAATCTCAGCTCACTGCAACCTCCGCCTCCTGAGTTCAAGTGATTCCCCTGCTTCAACCTCCCGAGTAGCTGGGATTACAGGCACCTGCCAGCACGCCCAGCTAATTTTTTTTTATATTTTTAGTAGAGACGGGGTTTCACCATGTTGGCAAGGTTGGTCTCGAACTCCTGACCTCAGGTGATCCACCTGCCTCGGCCTCCCAAAGTGCTGGGATTACAGGCGTGAGCCACCGCGCCTGGCCATTACTATTTTTTATAGTTAATGTAATGTCATTACTATTTTTTTTCTTTTTTAAAATAGAGATGGGGGTCTTACTATCTTGCCCAGGCTAGTCTCGAACTCCTGGGCTCAACGGATCTTCCTTCCTCGGCCTCTCAAAACACTGGGATTTCAGCCACTGCACCCAGCCAACATTATCATATTAACCCTAGTAACCCCTGCCACCTCTGTACTTGATATGGCAGGGAAGGGGGCCACACAGCCTGGATTCAAATATTGGTGAGCATGGCCTTACTGTGTGACCTAGGACAAGTCACTTAACCTCTCTGTGCTTCAGTTTTCTCACCCATAAAATGGGGATGATCACTGTTGAGAGGATTGAATGAGCTGACCCATGGAAATCCTTCAGCCCAGCACCCAGTTCCAGCGCTACTAGCGTGCTTATTCCATATGAAAGGTACACACCGTGGGCCAGTGTGGTGGGTCACACCTATAATCCCAGCACTTTGGGAGGCCACGGCAGGTGGATCACCTGAGGCCAGGAGTTCGAGACCAGCGTGGCCAACGTGAAACCCCAACTCTACTAAAAATACAAAAATTAGCTGGATGTGGTGGCGTGTGCCTGTAATCCCAGCTAATCGGGAGGCTGAGGCAGGAGAATCGCTTGAACCGGGGACGCAGAGGTTGCAGTGAGCCGAGGTCACGTCACTCCACTCCAGCCTGGGCGACAGAGCGAGACCTCGTCTCAAAAAAACAAAACGAAACAAAAAAACTTATACCCTGTGCCTGTCGCTTATACCTCAGATCGTTCTTATTTCTGTCTTACTCAGAGAGGAGAGGAGACAGTCTGAGGTCACACATCCAGAATTAGAACTGAGGCATGCGAGACCCTCAAGCCCTGCTTCGTACCCGCCCTCTGTCCCTGCTTCGTACCCGCCCTCTCTGTCCCTGCCACGGAAACAGAATCCAGCATTTCGCTGGCCGGAGCCCCTCATTAGCTGGGATGTCTTCTCGGCCCAGGACCTCCTGGCCGGAGCATCTGGCGGGCGCCCCAGCCAGCCCCACACCAGGCCCCGTGGTTCCAGGAGCCCGGCCAGGCTGGGGAAGAGGGACGGGTGCCTGCATGATGGGGCCCCGGGGCCTTTCCTGGCAGACGCCTGCTCGGCCAGGAGACGTGTGGGCGCCCCGGCTCCCTGCCTCCCGCCCCCCCCCGCCCCCCGTTGCCTGCCTTTGTGAATGCAGAAGGAAAGTATGTTGTGAAGGCAGCCGCCCTGCCCTGGGCGTGCCCAGCTGAAGGCCCCCAGTCTGCGGAATTCATCAGGGCGGCAGGGGAGGGCAGCTTGGAGACCTCTGCATCCTCAGCCTGCCTTGAACTGGGAGAGACGTACTGGAGGCATCTCTCTAGAAGGAACAAAAGGCAGGGCTGGGATGGGGGCTCTGAGCATTGAAGTCCAGGAGATGCCCCCCGACTGGACGTGTGACCTTTGGCAGGTGCCACTTCCTCTCCCATTCTCTTTTTTTTTTTTTTTTTTTTTGAAACAGGGTCTTGCTCTGTTGCCCATCCTGAAGTACAGTGACAATCATAGCTCACTCATTGCAGCCTCCAACTTCTGGGCTCGAGTGATCCTCCCACCTCAGCCTCCCAAAGTGCTGGGATCACAGACATGCACCACTGCACCCAGCCCCATTCTCCTTTTACTCAGTCCCTACCCCCATTGCATCCCAGGCTCTACTGGATGGTGATAAAGGAAGAAGACAACAATAAATATAGTGGCTACAATTTCCTTGAGCAGGTGCCCAATGCTTGAAACCTTGCCACTCAGCCTTTGTGGGTTTTCTCTTTCTGTCATCCCTGGAGTCCCAGAAGGCAGGAATTTGTCATCATGGGAGACAGTGGGGCACCGTGATGAAGGCCTCAGTCTCTGGCATCAGAGCCTGAGTTTCATATCCCAGCTCTGCTGTGGTACATGAGGCAAGTTGCTTAACCTCTCTGTGCCTCAGTTTCTTCTTTTTTTCCTTTATTTCTTCTTTTTTTCTGCCACCTTCAAAAGTTTCTTATAATGTAAAATTTTACTTCTCAGGTTACTATACTGAAGAGTTGCTTCAGGAGAGAAAGAATTTCACAAGAGGCCGGGCGTGGTGGCTCACATCTGTAATCCCAGAACTTTGGGAGGCCAAGGTGGGCAGATCACCTGAGGTCAGGAGTTCAAGACCAGCCTGGCCAACATGATGAAACCCTGTCTCTACAAAAGTACAAAAATTAGCCGGGCATGATGGCGGGTGTCTGTAATCCCAGCTACTTACTCAGGAGGCTGAGGCGGGAGAATTGCTTGAACTCAGGAGGCAGAGGTTGCAGTGACCCGAGACTGCGCCATTGCACTCCAGCCTGGGCGACAGAGTAAGACTCTGTCTCAAAAAAAAAAAAAAAGAAGTTCACTAGGAACAGATAGGAATTTCACAATATTCAATAGATACTGGTTTCTTTCTTTCTTTTCCTTCCTTTTTTCCTTCCCTCCTTCCTCCCTCCCTCCCTCCCTTCTTCCCTCCTCCCTGTCTCTCTCTCTTCCTCTCTGTCTCCATTTCTTTCTTGTTTTTGAGATAGGTTCCTGCTCTGTCACCCCAGCTGGAGTGCGGTGGTACAAACACAGCTCACTGTAGCTCAAACTCTTGGGCTCAAGCTGTCCTCACACCTCAGCCTCCTGATTAGCTGGGGCCAAAGGCATGTGCCACCACACTTGGCTAATTTTTTTTATTTTGTGGAGACAGGGTCTTGCTATGTTGCCCAGGCTGCTCTCTAACTCCTGGGCTCCGGTGACCCTTCCATCTTAGCCTCCAGGGTAGCTGGAATTACAGGCATAACACCTATATTTAATGAAGGTTTTGTGCAGTGAAATGAACTAGTGTCTGTGTTCTGAGGGGAGGAGAGTGCCTTCAGGGCTAACTGTAGAAGCTTTGTTCTCTCCTTCAGTCTCTCTGTCTAATGAAGTAAAAAATGGAAATGTGTAAAGTTTTACGCAAGGTAACGGTAGCAGTAAAAACCAAGGTGAAAATGAGTACGAGAAGAATCCTCACCTCTTAGCGTCCATGTAAGAATTGAATGAATTAGTGCCCAGAGAGTGCACAGCCCTTACTTCGGAGGTGGAAGTGCGAGGATCGCTTGAACCTAGGAGTTCAAAACCAGCCTGGGCAATATAGCAAGACCCTGTCTCTAAAAAAAATAATAATAATAAATAAATAAATAAATAACAACAACAACAACAAAATTTAAAATTAGCCAGGCGTGGTGGTATGTGCCTGTAGTCCCAGCTACTCAGGAAGCTAAGGTGAGAGGATGGCTTGAGCCCAGAAGTTTGAAGCTGTAATGAACTATGATTGTACCACTGTACCCCAGCCTGGGTAACAGAGTGAGACCCTGTCTCAAAAAAAAGAAAGGCCCAGGCATGGTGGCTCACGCCTGTCATCCCAGCACTTGGGAGGCCGAGGCAGGTGGATCACTTGAGGTCAGGAGTTAGAGACCAGCCTAAGCAACATGGTGAAACCCCATCTCTACTGAAAATACAAAAATTAGCCAGGCATGGTGGTGCTTGCCTATAATCCCAGCTACTCAGGAGGCTGAGGCACGAGAGTTGCCTGAGCCCAGGAGGCAGAGGCTGCACTGAGCTGAGATGGTGCCACTGCACTCCAGCCTGGGGTGACGGAGTGAGACTCTGTCTCAAAAAAAAAAAAAAAAAAAAAAGAAAGAAAGAAAAGAAAAGAAAGAGCTGAGCCCTCAATCAATGTCAGCTATTAACATCCCCATTTTACAGGTTGGCAAACTGAGGCTCAGCAAGTCTGTCCTGTCTCCTCAGTTTGGTCACTGGATGCTCAGAGAGGGAAGTCACCTCCTACCCCTGCCTAAGTTTCCAGGAGAGGGTCTCCCAACCAGGCTTCTGCAGTTCCCGCTGGAGAAAGTGGGGTGGGCTGTCAGCAGAGAAAGCAGAGAGTACAGGGACCAGAGCGCTGCTGCAGTTCCTCAGTACCCCTCGTGCCCCTCCCAGCCCCTACCTGGGCTCATTAACAGGAGGCCCTTGTTCAGTGGAGTAATGGATGGCGTGGGAGGCAGAGGGCGGGGTGTGTTTACCCACCGGCGGCTGCAGACAGGAGCCCAGGCCAGGGCCGGGCCAGTCGGGGAGGGAGGCTCTCAGGTAGGGAGGAGCCCAGCCCCAATACTGCTGCAAGGAAAGGGGCCAGCTGGGCCCCTTCTGGAAACAGAGGCCAAGTGTCAGGGAGGCCATTCTGCTGGGGAAATTGGTGCTGAGAGTTGAACAAGT
The DNA here is from genome assembly GCF_028885625.2 of Pongo pygmaeus. Taxonomy (NCBI): domain Eukaryota; kingdom Metazoa; phylum Chordata; class Mammalia; order Primates; family Hominidae; genus Pongo; species Pongo pygmaeus. Next base: position 19,239,182 of record NC_072393.2, read on the forward strand.
GAACAGGTGCCGGCAGAGCAGAGCCCCAGACAGAGGGCACAGCAGGGGCAAAGGCCCAGAGGTGGGTATGTGCTTGATGTGTTGGAGGTTCTGCGAGGCAACAGGAGTGGCTGCAGCAGGCGGGGAGGGGAAATGGAAGAAATGGAGGAAATCTTCCAGCTGTGAGCCATGTTTAGGCTCCGTGGGCATGCCCATTCCCACATCTTTCTGCACACCAGGCCCTTACCTGGGCTGTGACTGCTCCCTGGTGCCCTGTCTCCTTTCACGTGGCTCACTCCTCACCCCAGCTGGCTTAGAGGCTCCCTCTGGCCTTCACAGGCCCTTGGTGTGCTCCATCAGAGCTGTGACCATGCTGTATGGGCACTGCCAGGTTACACGGGTCATGGGGCTGCCTCCTCCATCAGACTGAGCTCCACCATCTTGTTCCCCTCTGTGTTCCCTGCATATACACATGATGGAATATTCCAATAACAGATGGATGGGTGGATGGATGGATGGATGGATGGATGGATGGATGGATGGATGGATAAGTGGATGAATGGATGAGTGGATGGATGGATGGATAAGTGGACGGACGGACGGATGGATGGATGGATGGATGGATGGATAAGTGGATGAATGGATGAGTGGATGGATGGATGGATAAGTGGATGGACGGATGGATGGATGGATGGATGGATGGATGGATGGATGGATAAGTGGATGAATGGATGAGTGGATGGATGGATGGATAAGTGGATGAATGGATGAGTGGATGGATGGATGGATGGATGGATGGATAAATGAATGGATGGATGGATGGATGGATGGATGGATGGATGGATGGATGGATAAGTGGATGGATGGGTGGATGGAGGATGGATGGATGGATGGATAGGTGGATGGATGGATGGCTAAATAGGCAAATGGATAAATAAGTGAATGGATTGATTAATGGATGGATGGATGATGTATAAGTGGATGGATAGATGGATGGATAAGTGGATGGATGGATAGATGGATGGATAGGTGGATGGGTGGATAGATAATGAATTGATGAATAGACGGATGAATGATGTATAAGTGAATGGATGGATAGGTAGATGGATGGGTGAATGGATGGATGGATAAGTGGATGGATGGATAAATGAATGGATAAGGAGATATATTGTATGGATGAATGAATAAGTGGATAAATAATGGATAAAAGGATACATTTATACACGTGAATGGATAATTATAAATGGATGGATAAACAGATGAATGGATGCATAAGTGGATGGATGGATAAATGAATGGGTGGATGGATAGATAAGTGGATAGATAGATGAATAAGTAGATGGATGGATGAGTAAGTGGATGAATGGATGGATGCATAGGTGGATAGAGAGCTGAATGGATGGATGATGTAGAAGTGGATGGATGGATGGATGGACAGATAAGTAGATGGATGTATAGATGAGTGGATGCATGGATAAGTGGATGAATGGGTGGATGGATAGATGGATGGATGGATGATAGATTAAAGAAAAGCTACAAGACCACAAAACAAGGATCCACATGACTAAGAAATGACAGAATCACATCACTGGTTAATGGAGCAACTGAACTGTGGAGTCCTAGGGCCACGGGACCACAGAGTTAGAGATCCACATAGCCCAGTCAACAGAAGCACAGAACCAAAGGGTAGTTGGAAGCTATAGGACCCCAGTGGGGGCAGAGACAAGCCATTGGGGCATCCCACATCCACGGTGCCACCAGGATAGAGTCTCAGAGTTGACCCCAACAGAACCACCCTCTGGCCACACCCTCACCTCTCAGCTCTCCAAGGAGGCTCCCAGGGGCCACTGAAGCCACAGGCTGCTTTTTCCCCCAATCTGTGGAGCAGCCTTGTGGGACAGGACCATGCTATCGCCAATGCCTGCAGCCAGTCAGCCTCCAAACACTCAGTGAGTCCCGGCACCAGGGCCAAGTGAGGCTGTCCAAGTACCAGGAAACACTGCCAGCCTCTGGCCAGGCTCCCCTGGACGCCGAGTGCTCTGCAGCCAGGGGCAAAGGAATCAACGGGTAACGTTTACATCCATGTCCCTTCCAAAGCCAGCAGCAACATAGCATGGAGGGGAGGCCATGCCCCAGCTGCGTCCCCTCCGGGCCATGGTGCACTGACTAGCTGCCTGCTCCATCACCAGGAGTCACAGCTCAGCTCGAATTTCTCGATACATCCATGTATTAATGAGCTCTCCCGAGACAGCACCCGTTTGCCCAGCAGAACTTGCACCCGATGCCCAGAACAACCAGCCCATTTGAGATGGGGGAAACTGAGGCCCTTGTCTCAGAGGTGAGCCCAGGAACACAGCAGGCTGGAGCTGAGTCTCAATCCCAAGCCTGCAGGATGCTAAACCTGAACTTATCATCACCCAGTTGGGCTGACTCTCAGGCCCCAGCCCCTTGTCCTGGGACCCTCCCCCCTCCGCCCGCAGATGTTTGCTTCCAAATGTGGTGCATTGCAGAATGCCAAGAGCACGGGCTGCAGCAGTTTCTTCCCTTCCATGGGCTCAGAATATCTAGCTCACAGGGCTGTGGTGGGGACAAACTGTGGTCATAGCACAGAAAGGGGACCTGATTGCTGGCCTGATAGGAGCCTTGCCCACACCGTTTCCCCCCTCCCCCTTCTTCTTCTTCTTCTTTTTTTTTTTTTTTTTTTTTTTTTTTGAGATGGAGTCTCTCTCTGTTGCCCAGGCTGGAGTGCAGTGGCATGATCTCGGCTCACTGCAACCTCTGCCTCTGGGTTCAAGAGATTCTCCTGCCTCAGCCTCCCAAGTAGCTGGGACTACAGGCATGAGCCACCACGGCTGGCTAATTTGTGTATTTTTAGTAGAGACATGGTTTTGCCACGTTGACCAGGCTGGTCTCAAACTCCTGATCTTAGGTAATCCGCCCACCTCAGCCTTCCAAAGTGGTGGGATTACAGGCCTGAGCCACCGCCCCTGGCCTATTTTTTTTTTCTTCTAGGTTTCGCTTGTGTGATTACCTCATTCCATCTTACATATGAAAAAAGTAGAAGGCAAGAGAGTGAGGTTCTAATCCTCCCGATACCCACCCTGGCAGCTTCAGGGAGGGTTTCTCTCATCTGCAGTGTAGTAAAAACATGGCATTGCTGGGCACCGTGGCTCACACCTGTAATCCCAGCACTTTGGGAGGCTGAAGCAGGAGGATCTCTTGAGCCCAGCAGTTCCAGACTGGCCTGGGCAACATATTGAGACCTCATCTCTACAAACAAACAACAACAAAAAAAAGGCTGGAGTACAGTGGCACAATCTCAGCTCACTGCAACCTCCACCTCCCGGCTCAAGTGATTCACTTGCCTCAGCCTCCCTTGTAGCTGAGATTACAGGTTCTTGCCACCACAACAGGCTAATTTCTATATTTTTAGTAGAGACGGGGTTTCACCATGTTGCCCAGGCTGGTCTTGAACTTCAGATCTCAGGTGATCCGCCTGCCTCGGCCTCCCAAAGCGCTCAGATTCCAGGCGTGAGCCACTGCCCGGTCTGCCTGCCCTTTCTGAATAGCAAGGATGCACTCCTGAAGTGCCAGGCTGAAATTCCGCCAGCTCATTGAGTAGGGAAACACCCTCTCCCTGACGAACTCAGCAAAGATCTCAAGGCTAACTCTCATAGGCTCAGCCCTGAACCAATCACTGTAGTCGGTGGGTGGAGGGCTTTGATTGGCTGGGCCAGGAGCCTGAGTCCCCTCTGGGGGTTGCAGGGGCAGGGGCCAAAGGAGGATGGTGTCAGTAACTCGTGGTGCAGGCAAACTTGATGGAAACTGAATCCCCACCCAGACTCTTGCCTTAGTGGGTCTCTGGCACCACGGGCTACTCTGAGTGGCTTTTTCTGGGGGTAGGGGGAGGGACGGAATCTTGCTCTGTCGTCCAGGCTGGAGTGCAGTGGCGCAATCTCGGCTCACTGCAACCTCGGCCTCAGGGGTTCAAGCATTCTCCTGCCTCAGCCTCCCAAGTAGCTGGGATTACAGGCGCCCACTACCACACCCTAATTTTTGTATTTTTAGTAGAGACGGGGTTTCACCATGTCGGCCAGGCCGGTCTCAAACTCCTGACTTCAGATGATCCGCCCTCCTCGGCCTCCCAAAATGTTGGGATTACAGGTGTGAGCCACCGTGCCCGGCCTGAGTAGCTTTAACGGGGTGACCCTGGCCATGTGCCAAGCTCCATCCTCTGTCTCTACCTCTGGCTGCTGTATTTGAGGCCCCTTCTTACTGCCCTCTGCTTGCAGGAAGGTGGGTTCTTCCTTACTCTGCTGGCCTCCCGACCTCCCCGCGGTACCATGCCACCTTAAGCATCACAAGGAAACAGGCATTACCTGGAAAAGTCCTCACCACCAGCTTCTTTCCAAATTGCTGCCAGTGGGCCAAGGTGCGGAGGCTCACACCTGTAATCCCAGCACTTTGGGAGGCCAAGGTGGGTGGATCACCTGAGGTCAGGAGTTCGAGACCAGCCTGGCCAACATGGTGAAACCCCGTCTCTACTAAAACTACAAAAATTAGCTGGGCGTGGTGGCGCCTGCCTATAACCCCAGCTACTCAGGAGGCTGAGGTGGGAGGATCACCTGAGCCTAGGGAGGCAGAGGTTGCAGTGAGCTATGATCGTGCCACTGTACTCCAGCCTGGGTGGCAGAGTGAGATCCTGTCTCAAAAACAACAACAACAACAAAAAAAAAAAATTAAGGAAGGGAATTCCAGGCAGAGAGGTGAGCTTGTGCAAAGGCCCTGGGGTAGGAAGTAATTTTCTTGTTGGAGGAGGTGAGGAGGCCGATGTGACTGGAGCAGAGTGAGGGAGGAGGGGGGAGATGGGTTAGAGAGATGGGCCAAGGTGAGATCACATGGGGGCCTTGCAAGCTGCAGCAAGGAGGTGGGTTTTATTCTGAGAGCAATAGGGAGCCATGGAGAGTGTGTGAGCAGGGGAGGAACATGATTTATGATTTTAAGACATCTCCTGTGGCTGCAATGGGGAAGAGGCCAGGCAATGTCAAGGCAAGAGCTGGTGGGGCCAGGGCCAGGGCACGGCCACAGGGTGGGGAGGAGAGGTTAGATTTGTTTGTTTTGAAGCCTGAGAGGACTAGAGCTACTGATGAGCTTGGGAAGGAAGGGAGGTAGGAGTCTCAGACGCCGCCCAGATCTTGAACCCATCACAGGGTGCTTGGTAGGGTTGTTGCCCGACACAGGAAGACTTGGCGGAAAACCATGAACCCCACCTTGGCCATGTTGTTGCTGAGGTGTCTGGTCTGGGCTGGCCGGGCTCCAGATGGAACCGTGGACCTTGTGGGCAAAGAGTGGCCTGTGACTTCCAGGCCTGGGCTGTGTCTGTTGCAGGGAGGTGGGCAGGGGGCTCTGGCTGCGCCCTTGATCCCCATCCTTTGTGCAAACAGGCGGGGTGGGGCAGGGGGAACTCATGTTTTCCCCATCCCGGGTCCTTTTGTTCCAGTTGGAAACCACCACCAATTCGAAAAGTCCAGATGTGGAGTTGGATGCAACCCTGGGACCGTGCGATCTAGGGAGGCCAGTGGCCCGTCATCCAACAGGTCAGGCCTCCATGTGGCCTCGCTGGCTGTGGCCTGGCTGGGGCTGGGGGGCAGAACCGTTTTGGTTTCTAGTCTGTGGCTGAAACTGCAAAGGTTAAAAAAATAATCACCAGCACCAAGGCGTGGCCCCTTCAAGACGTCAATCCCAGCACCAGGCGGAAAAAACAGGCCCTGGGGCCCCCGCCAGCCCACAGGCCTGAGACCTGTGGAGGGGCCTGATCAGAAGGTCAAAAAGCTGGGTCCCCACATCTCTCTGGGCACAAGGGGAGACTCAGCTTCCCGTCTGGAACACAGGGCATTGCTGTAGAAGCGTATCCACGTTCAAGGTCAAGTGCAGCATCTACCTGCCTGCCAAGCCCTGGCCCAGGCAGTGGGGACCCATGAGGCGAGTCAAGGTTGGCCCCGGTCTGTAGGGCTCCCAGGCCAGAGATGGGGTTTCCCCATGCTGGTCAGGCTGGTCTTGAACTCCTGACCTCAAGTGATCCACCCACCTTGGCCTCCCAAAGTGCTGGGATTATGGGCGTGTGCCATCGTGCCCAGCCCCTTCCTTCATATTTACATAATACCCGTCTGTGACCCAGGGCTTGGCTTAAATGTCAACACCTCAGGAGACCTTTCCCAACCCATGGGCAAAAATACCTACACCCAGGTATTTCTTTCAGAAACTTCTCACTCTTGGAAATGATCTTCTCGGCTACATTTTCATGAGGTTGGGAACGTGGTTTATCCCCAGTTCGTGCCATTGTACCTGGCATATACTAGGTGAGATTGTCTCCTTGGGGACAAAGGAGGATGCTGGCCATCACAACAAAGTTTCACAAACATATACGCTCTGAGACCCCCAAACCTCCCCCAGCAATGCCCCAGGATTTACAACCAGAACTTTATTTATTTATTTATGAGCTGGAGTCTCGCTCTGTCACCCAGGCTGAAGTGCAGTGGTGCAATCCCGGCTCACTGCAGCCTCGACCCCCTGGGCTCGGGTGATCTTTCCACCTCAGCCTCTTGATTAGCTGGGACCACAGGCACACATCACCCTGTCCAGCTAATTTTTGTATTTTGTAGAGACAAGGTCTTGCTATGTTGCCCAGGCTGGTCTCAAACTCCTGGGCTCAAGTGATCCAACCACCTTGGCCTCTCTAAGTGCTAGGATTACAGGTGTGAGGTACCACACCCGGCCTACAACCCTGAAATTTGCCCTCAATAAATGGCAGAGTGAGGCTGGTTACAGCGGCACACATCTGTAATCCCAGCACTTTGGGAGGCCATGGTGGGAGGATCGCTTAAGACCAGAAGTTCGAGACCAGCCTGGGCAACATGGTGAAACCCCATCTCTACTAAAATACAAAAGAAATTAGCCAGGCGTGGCGGTGTGTGCCTGTAGTACCAGCTACTCGGGAGGCTGAGGCAGGAGAATTGCTTGAGCCTGGGAGGCAAAGATTGCAGTGAGCTGAGATTGCGCCACTGCACTCCAGCCTGGGTGACAGAGCAAGACTCCTTCACTTAAAAAAAAATAATAGTAATAATAATAAGGCCGGACCTGGTGGCTCACGCCTGTAATCCCAGCACTTTGGGAGGCTGAGGTGGGCGGATCACAAGGTCAGGAGATCAAGACCCCATCCTGGCTAACATGGTGAAACCCCATCTCTACTAAAAACACAAAAAATTAGCCAGGCATGGTGGCAGGCGCCTGTAGTCCCAGCTACTCAGGAGGCTTAGGCAGGAGAATGGCGTGAACTCGGGAGGCGGAGCTTGCAGTGAGCCGAGATCGCACCACTGCAGTCCAGCCTGGGCGACAGAGCAAGACTCCATCTCAAAATAAATAAACAAATGAATAAATAATAGGCAGGCACAGTGGCTCATGCCTATAATCCCAGCACTTTGGGAGTGCTGTGGTAGGAGGATCATTTGAGACCTGGAGTTCAAGGCCAGCCTGGATAACATTACGAGACCTCACCTCTTTTTTTTTTTTGAGACAGTCTCTCTCTGTTGCCCAGGCTGGAGTGCAATGGCATGGTCTTGGCTAACTGCAACCTCTGCCTCCTGGGTTCAAGCGATTCTCCTGCCTCAGCCTCCTGAGTAGCTGAGATTACAGGTGCGTGCCACGACGCCCAGGTAACTTTTGTATTTTTAGTAGAGACAGGGTTTCACCATGTTAGTCAGGCTGGTCTTGAACTCCTGACCTCATGATCTGCCTGCTTTGGCGTCCCAAAGTGCTGGGATTACAGGCATGAGCCACAGTACTGGGCCGAGACCTCATCTCTTAAAAAAAAATTAGGCCAGGCATGGTAGTTCATGCTTGTAATCCCAGCACTTTGGGAGGCTGAGGAGGGGCTGAGGTCAGGAGTTCAAGACCAGCCTGGCCAATATGGTGAAACCCTGTTTCGGCTGGGTGCGGTGGCTCACGCCTGTAATCCCAGCACTTGGGGAGACCAAGGTGGGTGGATCATGAGGTCAGGAGATCGAGACCATCCTGCCCAACATGGTGAAACCCCATCTCTACTAAAAATGCAAAAATTAGCTGGGTGTGGTGGTGCGTGCCTGTAATCCTAGCTAATCGGGAGGATGAGGCACAAGAATTGCTTGAACCCGGGAGGCGGAGGTTGCAGTGAGCCGAGATCGCGCCACTGCACTCCAGCCTGGCGACAGAATGAGACTCCGTCTAAAAAAAAAAAATGAAACCCCGTTTCTACTAAGAATACAAAAATTAGCTGGATATGGTAGCCGGCACCTGTAATCCCATCTACTTGGAAGGCTGAGGTAGGAGAATTGCTTGAACTCAGGAGGTGGAGGTTGCAGTGAGCCGAGATTGCACCGAGCCGAGATTGCACCATTGTACTACAGCCTGGGTGACAGAGCGAGACTCCGTCTCAACAATAAATAAATAAAATTAAAAAAAATAAAATAAATAAATGGCAGAGTGGTTTGAGTCATGCTGGAGGCACACAGGCAGCTATGGAGGGTCAGCAGGAGGGACTGCTATGCTGCGACTGAAGGAGAGATGAGAATTAGCCTGGTAAGAGGCCACAGAGGGTGATCGGGTGGGGGACCAGCGTGTGTAAAGGCTTGGAGGCGACAGAGAACAATGGAGTGTTTCTGGAACTGTGTGTAGAGGGGCCCAACTCACACAGGGTGAGGGGAGAAAGGACCATACTGCTGGAAGGGCCCAGAAGCCCTGGGACGATGGGACTTGGACTCCATCCCATGGGAGGTGTGTGAGCAGAAGGCACATCAGACCTGTACCCCCTCGTCCTACGCCAGGTGCTGAGAGGCTCCCTCCCAGACCTGGGAACCCCGTGGGCTCAACACGCGTGGTAGACACATCTCAAAGCAGTTTTATGTGAATTCCTGAGGCGAGCTGTCTCCAACAGGCCAGGCCACCCGCTGTCCTCACCACCACGGGGCTGGGGAGGTCCATCGTCCACAGGAGCCTCCCAGACCCAGAAAATGCGCTGACAGCTGCCTGGCCCTGCCTGGGCCTCGAGACCTCCCCCCAGCATGGCTGGGTTCTCCCGAGGCCCGGGTCTGACTACCCCTTCCCGGCCTGACCACCCCTTCCTGGCCCTTGGTGGATGCTGAAGACATTTCTTCTTATTCCGCTGGAATTTTCCTCGTGGACCCTGCCAGCGCCTCCAGAAACACATGAAAGGAAAATGTTTCCAGTCCGAGCAGGGCTGTTTTATGGCTCTCCAGGCTGGGAGTCTGACCACAGAGTGGAAAGGGCTCGTCATACCACTGTTCCTCCTGCTGAACGGCTCGGATCCGGCCCGCCCTCCCATGCCTTCCTTGGAGGCCCGGGTTCTGCAGGGTTGTTTTTTTTTTTCTTTTTTTTTGAGAGAGGGTCTTGCTCTGTCACCCAGGCTGAACAGGCTGGAGTGCAGTGGTGCCATCTCAGCTCACTGTAGCCTCCACCTCCTAGGCTCAAGCGACCCTCCTGCCCCAGCCTCCTGAGTAGCAGGGACTACAGTCTCTTGCCACCATGCCCGGCTAACTTTTCAAAACTTTTTGTAGAGATGGGATCTCCCTATGTTGCCCAGTTTGGTCTTGGATTCCTGGGCTCATGTGATCCTCCTGCCTCAGCCTCCCAAAGTGCTAGGATGACAGGCATGAGGCGTTGCTCCTGGCCTCTGCAGGGTTTTTCCAGCTAAGGAAAGTTTCCCCTGCCTTTGTCCCCCTGACCAGGGAGCAACTCCCTCAAAAAATAGAGGTTGGGGGCCGGGCACATTGGCTCATGCCTGTAATCCCAGCACTTTGGGAGGCTGAGGCGGATGGATCACCTAAGGTCAGGAGTTCGAGACCAGGCTGGCCAACATGATGAAACCCCATCTCTACTAAAAATACAAAAATTAGCCTGGTGTGCTGGCACATGCCTATAATCCCAGCTACTCAGGAGGCTGAGGCACAAGAATCTTTTGAACCTGGGAGGCGGAGGTTACAGTGAGCCGAGATCTCACCACTGCACTCCAGCCTGGGTGACAGAGTAAGATTCTGTCTCAAAAAAGAAAAGGAAGAAAAGAAAAGAAAAGAAAAGAAAAAAGGAAAGGAAAGGAAAAAGAAAAATAGAGGTTGGGAGCTCAACCTTGGAGCTGATGCGTTTTTCCATTGTTTATTCATCCAACAATCTGCTTTTTTCCCAGAGTGTGCCCATTTCTGCATCGGGTGCTGGGGCACAAATGGGAACAAGGAGGATCTGTCACTATTCTTTGGGAGCTCATGGAAAGGTGGAAGGGGGGCTTCATGTGACCTCATTCCCAGAGCTGAACATGGAGGCTTGGGAGGAAGCTGCTTGCCTGAGACGGTGCAAGGGAATAAGTGACAGGGTCAGAACGCAACACACAGAGTGGCTCCAAAACTGGTTTTCTGGTGTGGTGGCCCATGCCTGTAATCCCAGCCACTCAGGAGGCTGAGGCAGGAGAACTGCTAGAACCCAGGAGCTTGAACCCAGGAAGCTGCACTCTAGCCTGGGCAACGGAGTGAGACTCAGTCTCAAAAAATATATAAAATAAAATAAAATAAAGTGCACAATTCCATGGCATTCAGTACACACACCATGTTGTGCAATCACTACCTCGATCTACTTCCAGACTATTTCGTCACCCCGTAAAGATGCTCCGTTCCCATCAGCGGTCACTCCCCCTTCCTCTCCCCAGGCCCTGGCAACCACAAATCAGCTTTCTGTCTCTATGAATTTGCCAGTTCTGGCCATTTCCTACAAATGGAATCTCACACTATGTGACATTTCGTGTCTGGCATCTTCCACTTGGCACGTGTTTTTGGGGTTCGTCCACGCTGTAGCAGGGAGTAGTGCATCCTTCCTCTTTTGTTTTGTTTTGTTTTGTTTTTGTTTTTGTTTTGTACTTCATTCCTTTTTGTGGCTGAATCATATTCCATTGCATAGATGGACCACATTTTGTTTATCCATTCGTCTGTTGAGGGACATTTGGATCATTTCTACTTTTTGGTTATTTAATTTCCTCTTATTTATTTTATTTTATTTTTGAGACAGAGTCTCACTCTGTCGCCCAGGCTGGAGTGCAGTGGCGTGATCTCGGCTCATTGCAACCTCCACCTCCTGGGTTTCAGAAATTCTCTTGCCTCAGCCTCCTGAGTAGCTGAGACTACAAGTGCGTGCCACCACACCCCAGTAATTTTTGTATTTTTTTTTTTTTTTCCTTTTAGAGATGGAGTCTCGCTTTGTCACCCAGGCTGGAGTACAGTGGCACAGTCTCGGCTCACTGCAACCTCCGCCTCCCAGGTTCTAGTGATTATCCTGCCTCAGCCTCCCGAGTAGCTGGGACTACAGGTGCATGCCACCACGCCCGGTTAATTTTTGTATTTTTTAGTAGGATGGGGTTTCACCATATTGGCCAGGCTGGTCTCGATCTCCTGACCTCATGATCCATCTGCCTCAGCCTCCCAAAGTGCTGGGATTACAGGCATGAGCCACCACGTCTGGCCCTAATTTTTGTATTTTTAATAGAGACAGGGCTTCACCATGTTGGCCAGGCTGGTCTCGAACTCCTGACCTCAAGTGATCTGCCAACCTTGGTCTTCCAAAGTGCTGGGATTACAGGCGTGAGCCACTGAGCCCAGCCTTTTTTGGGGGGCAGCAGGGTAACTCTCTGTCACCCAGACTGGAGTGCAGTGGCGCGATCATGGCTCATGGCAGCTTCGACATCCTGAGCTCAAATGATCCTCCTGCCTCGGCCCCCAAAGTAGTTGGGACTGCAGGTGCGTGCCACTATGCCTGGCTTATTTTTAATTTTAATTTTTATTATTTATTTATTTTTTGAGATGGAGTTTCGCTCTGTCACCAGGCTGGAGTGCAATGGTGCGCTCTCAGCTCATCAAAACCTCTGCCTCCCAGGTTCAAGTGATTCTCCTGCCTCAGCTTCCCGAGGAGCTGGGATTACAGGCATGCGCCACCACACCCGGCTAATTTTGTATTTTTAGTAGAGACGGGGTTTCTCCATGTTGGTCAGGCTGGTCTCAAACTCCCAACCTCAGGTGATCTGCCCGCCTCAGCCTCCCAAAGTTTTGGGATTACAGGCATGAGCCATCACGCCTACTTCCTTTCTCACAATTTTAAACAGTGCTGTTATTGGCCTGGCACCGTGGCTCATGCCTATAATCCCAGCACTTTGGGAGGCCGAGATGGGTGGATCTCTTTGAGCTCAGGAGTTTGAGACCAGACTGGGCAACAGGCTGGTTATGTGAAACTCTGTTTCTACAAAACATAACAAACAAACAAACAAAATTAGTCCGGCTTGGTGGCTCATGCCTGTAGTCCCAGCTACTCGGGAGGCTGAGGCTGGAGAATTGCTTGAGTCCGGGAAGCAGAGATTGCCGTGAGCTGAGATCGCGCCACTGCACTCCAGCCTGGGTGACAGAGTCCTTGTCTCAAAATAAACAAACAAACACACAAACAAACAGTGCTGCTATGTTTTGTTTTTGTTTTTATTTTTGAGACGGAGTCTTGCTCTGTTGCCAAGGTTGGAGTGCAGTGGCGTGACCTCGGCTCACTGTAACTTCGGCCTCCCGGGTTCAAGCGATTCTCCTGCCTCAGCCTCCTGAGTAGCTGGGACTATCGGCACCGGCCACCCCACTGGGCTAATTTTTGTGTTTTTAGTAGAGGAGGGGTTTCCCCATGTTGGCCAGGCTGGTCTCAAACTCCTGACCTCAAGTGATCCACCCGCTTTGGCCTCCTAAAGTGCTGGGATTACAGGCGGGAGGCACCATGCCCAGCCTGGAAGCTGTTTTCTGCAACAAAGCTGGGTTCATTGCAATGAGTTTGGCCATTGGGATACACGGCCCCTCTTTGGACAGCTTGGCCAGTAGAAGCTGCCTGGTACCAAGCCCAGGAAATCAGCTGATGTGCTCAGGTGTGTCCGAGGAAATTGCCTTCACCCTGAGCACAGATTCCTGCCGAAACCCTGGTGGCACAGGCAGGTTTCAGGCCTTGGTGGTCACCAACCTCTCCCACTGACTGGGGTCTGGGTCCCCTGGGGTCAGTGCAATGTGAGGCCTAGAACAAGACCCTAGCTTGTCTCCCATCTGGGCACCACGGGGGTGCTTTCTACATGGGGTTGCTCCTGCAGAGGGCGCTTGGACCTGTGGTTTGCTCATTCCCATCCCTTCCCAAGAAGGAGTCACTTTTTTTTTTTTTTTTGAGACAGAGTCTCACTCTGTTGCCCAGGCTGTAGTGTAGTGGCGCGATCTCGGCTCACTGCAACCTCGGCCTCCCAGATTCAAGCAATTCTCCTGTCTCCTGCCTCAGCCCCCCAAATAGCTGGGACTAATCTCGAACTCCTGACCTCAGGTGATCCACCCGCCTCCACCTCCCAAAGTGCTTGGATTACAGGCATGAGCCACGGTGCTGGGCTCCAGACCTGATTTTTGTTGTTGTTGTTGTTTTGAAATGGAGTCTCACTCTGTCGCCCAGGCTGGAGTGAAATGGTGTGATCTCAGCTCACCGCAACCTCTGCCTCCCAGGTTCAAGCGATTCTCCTGCCTCAGCCTCCTGAGTAGCTGGGATTACGGGGGCCCACTACCACGCCCAGCTAATTTTTTGTATTTTTAGTAGAGACAGCATTTCACCATGTTGGCCAGGGTGATCTTGAACTCCTGACCTCAGGTGATCCGCCAGCCTCAGCCTCCCAAAATACTGGGATTACAAGCATGAGCCACTGTGCCTGGCCTAGACCTGATATTTTTAAAAGCAGCTAGTCAGGGTTTTTTAGAGAAATACAAGCAATAGGATAGGTATGTATTGATAGAAAAAGATTGATTGTGAGGGATTGGCTCACACACTTATGGAGGCTGAGAAGTCCCACGATCTGCTGGCTGCAAACTGTGGACCCAGGAAGCCAGTGATGTCTTTTTTTTGTTTTTTTGTTTTTGTTTTTCTTTCTTTTCTTTTTTTTTTTTTTTTTGAGACGGAGTCTCACTCTGGCCCAGGCTGGAGTACAATGGCGCAATCTCAGCTCACTGCAACCTCCACCTCCCGGGTTCAAGTGATTCTCCTGCCTCAGCCTCCTGAGTAGCTGAGATTACAGGTGCACACCAACCACGCTCCGCTAATTTTTGTATTTTTTAGTAGAGATGGGGTTTCACCATATTAGCCAGGCAGGTCTCGAACTCCTGACCTCATGATGCACCTGCCTCGGCCTCCCAAAGTGCTGGGATTACAGGCATGAGCCACCGTGCCTGGCCTCATTGTTTTTCTTGAGACAGAGTCTCACTCTGTCACACCGGCTGGCGTGTAGTGGCACAATCTCGGCTCACCGCAACTTTCACCTCTCGAGTTCAAGCGATCGTCCTGCCTCAGACTCCCGAGTAGCTGAGATTACAGGCACGCACCACCACATCCCACTAATTTTTGCATTTTTTTGTAGAGATGGGTTTTTGCCATGTTGCCTAGGCAGGTCTTGACCTCCTGGGCTCAAGCGATCCTCCTGCTTCGAACTTACAAAGAGTTGGGATTACAGGTGAGAGCCAGAACATCTCTCGTTTGATCTTGTTACCTTCTAACGCATGACACCAGTTTCTTATTCGTGGTGGCTTTGTTATTGTCCTTCTCTCTACTAGAATGTCGGTTACATGAGGCCACATGGTTGTCTGTGAATTGGGGACAGTGACACCCACCTCGATGTGTATATAGGGTGGGGGTCCACAGGGCCCACAGGGAAGTGTATTTGGTTTCCCGCCATCACACCTTCCAAAACAGCCTCGGTAGCCAGATGTGGTGGCTCATGCCTGTAATCCCAGCACTTCGGGAGACTGAGGCAGGAGGATTATTTGAGGCCAGAAGTTTGAGACCAGCCTGAACAACATAACAAGACCCCTGTCTCTACAAAAAAGTAAAAAATTAGCCAGGTGTGGTGGCCCATGCCTGTAGTCCCATCTACTGAGGAGGCTGAGGTGGGAGGGTCACTTTAGCTCGGGAAGTCGAGGCTGCGGCGAGCTATGATTGCGCCACTGCACTTCAGCCTGAGTGACAGAGTGAGACCCTGTCTCAAAAAAGCAAACCAACAATAATAAAACAGCCACAGTGAACTTCCATCCAAAATATATCCCAGGCTGGGCACGGTGGCTCATGCCTGTAATCCCAGCACTTTGGGAGGCCAAGGTGGGTGGATCACTTGGGGCCAGGAGTTTGAGACCAGTCTGGTCAACATGGTAAAACCTCTTCTCTACTAAAAATACAAAAAATTAGCTGGGTGTAGTGGTGCACGCCTGTAATCCGAGCTACTAGAGAGGCTGGGGCAGAAGAATCGCTTGAACCCCGGAGGTGGAGGTTGCAGTGAGCTGAGACTGTGCCACTGCACTCCAGCCTGGGAGACAGAGCACAACTCTGTCTCAAAACAAAAACAAAAACAAAAACAAAAAACAAAATATATCCCAGCCTGAAGCCTGGCTCGGGAATTCCAAGGGGTCCGCAGGGGCTACCTTCCTCTCCAGACACTGTCAGCATCCTTTACCACCCTCAATAGCAGCCTTGAGTCTCTGCAGCAACCAAAGCTTTGAGGCCAAGCCAAAACCCACCTCCCTGACATGCTAGCACATCCCCAAAAAAGCAACCTGTGATCGTAGAATCAAGGTGGCTGCCGGCTTGCCCCCGCCACCTGAGGTTTACACAGACCCACCATCCCCTTCAAAGACACTGTTCAAAGCAAGGAGAGCTCTAACACAGGCACACACACACCTATTTTTCTTTTCACTACCAGCATGCCCGGGTGTGCCTGAGGCTTGGCTGTGTATCCAGATCCCACAAGGGGCTCCTTTGAAACAGGAATGGGGCCACAGAGGAGGGGCCCACAGGAACCCACAAGCGCCCACTGTTGCTAGGGAGAAGTGCCGTACATAGAGGGTCCCGGGTCCACCCAAACTGGCCACACCTCTGCAAGGGCAGCCACCGCGAGGGCCACGTCTGTGGAAGCTGAGAGCTCAACAAAAAGGGTTTCTTTTTCTTTTTTTTTTTTTTTGAGATGGAGTCTTACTCTGTCACCCAGGCTGGAGTGTAGTGGCGCGATCTCGGCTCACTGCAACCTCCGTCTCCCTGGTTCGAGCGATTCTCCTGCCTCAGCCTCCTGAGTGGCTGGGATTACAGGCACCCACCACCACACCTGGCTAATTTTTATATTTTTTAGTAGAGACGGGATTTCACCATGTTGCCCAGACTGGTTTCGAACTCCTGACCTTCAAGTGATCTGCCCACCTCAGCCTCCCAAAGTGCTGGGATTATAGGCATGAACCACCGTGCCCTGCCAACAAAGTGGGTTTTAAAGAGACCCAAGCCTGGGCTGGGAGAAGCCACTGCAATATCCCAAATATCCTTTTCCCAAAGCCGTGGAATTTCTCTGCAGCGGCCAGGGCCAACGCTTACTCTCGAGGGACCTCTCTTGGTATGAAGGAAAAATTCCATTTTCCTGGACCTGGGGAAGCTGATGTGGAACTCGAGAAGGAGCCAGCCTACGTTGAGAGCAGACACAGGGCACAGGGTAGGTTATAAATTTAGGACTCCAGGCTCAGGGGCGTGACCAGGCTGATTTAGGTCTTCAAGCAGGACAGTGCTAGGGATGGCCTCATTCAATATTTTTTCTTTTCTTTTTTTTTTTCTGAGATGGAGGCTTGCTCTGTTGCCCAGGCTGGAGTGCAATGGTGTGATCTCGGCTCACTGCAACCTCTACCTCCCGGGTTCAAGCGATTATCCTACATCAGCCTCCCGAGTAGCTGGGACTACAGGTGAGCGCCACTAGGTCTGGCTAATTTTTTGTATTTTTAGTAGAGATAGGGTTTTGCTGGGTTGGCCAGGCTGGTCTTGAACTGAACTCAAGTGATCCACCCATCTGGGCCTCCCAAAATGTTAGGATTACAGGCATGAGTCACAGTGCCCAGCCTCATTCATTTTTTTTTGAGATGGGATCTTGCTATGTTGCCCAGGCTGGTCTAGAATTCCTGGGCTGAAGGGATCCTTTTGCCTCAGCCTCCTGAGCAGCTGGGACTACAAGTGCATGCCACCATGCCTGGCAAGGTTGGCCTCATTCTATCTGGAAGCTGGCCTAGACTGGGAGAGAGAGACACTTGCAATAAAGACTCATGGAGACTTCAGTGTTCTCTGAAACTTTTTAAAAGTTTCAATAATGAGCCGGGTGCAGTGGCTTATGCCCGTAATCCCAGCACTTTGGGAGGCCAAGGCAGGAGGATCACTTGAACCCAGGAGTTTGAGACCAGCCTGGACAACATGGTGAGACCCTGTCTCTATAAAAAAGTAAAAAATTGGCCAAGCACGGTGGCTCACACCTGTAATCCCAGCACTTTGGGAGGCTGAGACGGGTGGATTACCTGAGGTCGGGAGTTCAAGACCAGCCTGACCAACATGGAGAAACCCCATCTCTACTAAAAATACAAAATTAGCTGGGCGTGGTGGCGCATGCCTGTAACCCTAGCTACTCGGGAGGCTGAGGCAGGAGAATCGCTTGAACTCAGGAGGAGGAGTTTGCAGTGAGCCGAGATCTCACCATTGCACTCCAGCCTGGACAAGAGGGAAACTCCGTCTCAAAAACAAAAAAAGTGAAAAATTTAGCCAGGCATGGTGGTCCATGTCTGTAGTCCCACCTGCTTGAAAGGCTGAGGCAGGAAAATTGCTTGAACCCAAGAGGTCAAGGCTGCAGTGAGCTATCATGGTGCCACTGCACTCCAGCCTGGGCAACAGAGCAAGACCCTGTCTCAAAAAATATATATTCAATAATGAATTGTCACAATTTAGACAAAGAAAAGAACGCAAGCATTCATAAATAGCTGCTGCTCAGTGGCAGCTGGTCAGATGCCAGGTGCCACCATATGCCCCTCATGTATCACTCTCTGGGGTGTTGGGGGTGTCACTAGATTCCATTTCTCAGGTGAGACACAGAGAGGCCAAGACATTGGAGAGAGGTCACACAGCAAGCAGATGGCTGGGCAGACATGTGAATTCAGACGTGATGTAGTTGACCCAGACTCACTATCTCCATCCTCTGTGGTTTGAACACAGTCATGTGTCATATGTCTGCCAGCACTTTCATCTTGAACTTCCCAGGCTCAAGAACTATGAGCAACACATTTCAGTTTTTCTTTTTTCTTTTTCTTTTATCTTTTGAGATGGAGTCCTGCTGGAGTGTCGCCCAGGCTGGAGTGCAATGGTGCAATCTCGGCTCACTGCAACCTCGGCCTCCCAAGTTCAAGTGATTCGCCTGCCTCGGCCTCCTGTGTAGCTGGGAATCACAGGCACTCACCACCACGCCTGGTTAATTTTCGTATTTTTAGTAGAGACGGGGATTTGCCATGTTGGCCAGACTGGTTTCAAACTCCTGACCTCAGGTGATCCGTCTGCCTTGGCTTTCCAAAGTGCTGGGATTACAGGCGTGAGGCCACCACGACTGGCCCAGTTTTTATTTTTATTTTTGAGACAGGGTCTCGCTCTGTCGCCCAGGCTGCAGTGCAGTGATGCGATCTCAGCTCACTGCATCCTCGACCTTCTAGGCTCAAGCAATTCTCCCACCTCAGCCTCCTGAGTAGCGGGGACTACAGGCCCACATCACCATGCCCAGCTAATATGTCAAAATTTTTTGTAGAGACAGGGTCTCACTGTTGCCCAGGCTGTTTTCAAACTCCTGGGCTCAAGCGATCCTCCTGCCTTGGCCTCCCAAAGTGCTGAGATTACAGATGTGAGCCACTACACCTGGCCCCTACCAAATATTTTTAATCACCACTTGGTTGCGTCTGAAGGTGCAGGGCCCACTGATACAGATCACTGTATTGTTTGTTAGGTTTTTAAAAAATAGCTAGAAAAAAAATCAGCACCATAAGACAGGTTGAGAAAAAATAACTAGTAGCCAAGTAAACAAAAGTGGTCACGGACCCTCCAGTGATGACTAGACCAAGCATTATTTTTATTCTCAGCCTCTCCATATGACATACTAGAAAATCCCTCTGGAGAGGGGATTAAATGCAGATGCTAGCCGGATGCGGTGGCTCATGCCTGTAATCCCAGTACTTCGGGAGGCCGAGGTGGGCAGATTACCTGAGGTCAGGAGTTCCAGACCAGCCTGACCAACATGGCGAAACCCCTTCTCTACAGAAAATACAAAAAATTAGCCAGGCATGGTGGTGGGCACCTGTAATCGCAGCTACTTGGGCTGAGGCCCAAGAATTGCTTGAGCCTGAGAGGCAGAGGTTGCAGTGAGCCGAGATCACGCCATTGCACTCCAGCCTGGGCTACAGAGTGAGACTTTGTCTTTAAAAATATATATATACAAAATAAAAATAAATAAATGCAAATGACTGGGCCCACCTAGGACTCTCTTAAACTGAGTGCCTGGGTGGAGGTGGAGGGTGATCCTCGGAGACTGTGCCCCTCGAATCTGAGATGTCTGCATCCAGGGGATGTCTCGGTGCCTTTGAAAGTCCTTTTGTCCCTACTGGGACAAATTATCCCTTTTTTGTTTTTGTTTTTTGAGACATGGTCTCGCTCTGTCACCCAGACTGGAGTGCAGTGGCTCGATCTCGGCTCACTGCAACCTCCGCCTCCCGGGTTCAAGTGATTCTCCTGCCTCAGCCTCCCAAGCAGCTGGGATTACAGGCATGTGCTACAACATCTGGCTAATTTTTGGATTTTTAGTAGAGACGGGGTTTCACCATGTTGGCCAGGCTGGTCTCGAACTCCTGTGCTCAAGCGGTCCTCCCTTCTTGGCCTCCCAAAGTGCTGGGATTATAGGCGTGAGCCACTGCGCCCAGTTGACAATTTCTTTTGGGTGATTTTTTTAGAGTCTCCAGTTGAATCCCACTTCCCAAGCCCCATGCCAGATTCAAAGACAGCTCACGTCTCTGCCCAAGCCTCAGTCTCCCCCTCTGGAAAATGGGTTGATACCACCTGCTCTCAGAATTGCTGGGCACTGCTTGTTAACCGATGGTGTCCTGTTTTTGTTTCATGCTAAGGTTTCGCAACCTCAGCATGTTGACATTTGGGGCAGGGTAGTTTAGTTTTTGTGGGGAACCGTCCCGTGCATCATAGGATGTTTAGCAGCATCCCTGGCCTCTACCCACTAGATGCCAGTAAAGAGTTGCTGGATTCGGCAAATACAAATATAGAAAACCCCATTAAACATAAACTGCAGATAAACAAATACTGCTTCTGCCTAAGTATGTCTCAAATGTTGCATGGCACATACTTATACTAAAAAGACATTTGAGCCAGGCGCATTGGCTCACGCCTGTAATCCCACGACTTTGGGAGGCCAAGGCGGGCGGATCACGAAGTCAGGAGTTCAAGACCAGCCCAACATGGTGAAACCCCTCTCTACTAAAAACATAAAAATTAGCCAGGTGTGGTGGCAGGTGCCTGTAATCCCAGCTACTCAGGAGTCTGAGGCAGGAGAATCGCTTGAACCCAGGAGGTGGAGGTTGCGGTGAGCCGAGATCGTGCCACTGCACTCCAGCCTGGGTGACAGAGCGAGACTGTCTCAAAATAACAGACAAACAAACACAACTCACAGAATAGGAGGAAACATTTGCAAATCATGTATCTAATAAAAGATTTGTATCCAGAATAGAAAAAGAACTTTTTTTTTTTTTTTTTTTTTTTTGAGATGGAGTCTCGTTCTGTCGCCCAGGCTGGAGTGCAGTGGCATGATCTCTGCTCACTGCAAGCTCCGCCTCCCGGGTTCACACCATTCTCCTGCCTCAGCCTCCCGAGTAGCTGGGACTACAGGCGCCCGCCACCACGCCCGGCTAATTTTTTGTATTTTTAGTAGAGACAGGGTTTCACTGTGTTAGCCAGGATTGTCCCAATCTCCTGATCTTGTGATCTGCCCGCCTTGGCCTCTCAAAGTGCTGGGATTACAGGTGTGGGCCACCGTGCCCGGCTGAGGCCCTATCTTCTAATACCATCACACTGGGGGTTTAAAACTTCACAAGATGCAATTTTTTTTTTTTTTGAGATGGAATCTCGCTCTGTTGCCCAGGCTGGAGTGCAGCGGTGCGGTCTTGGCTCACTGTAGCCTCTGCCTTCCAGGTTCAAGCAATTCTCCTGCCTCAGCCTCCCCAGTAGCTGGGATTATAGGCATGTGCCACCATACCTGGCTAATTTTTGTATTTGTAGTAGCAATGGGGTTTCACCATGTTGGCCAGGCTGGTCTTGAACTCCCAACCTCAGGTGATTTGCCTGCCTCCTAAGCCTCCTAAAGTGCTGGGATTACAGGTGTGAACCACCGTGCCCAGCCACCATATGCATTTTATGGAGACAAGAACATTCTGTCCTTAACAGGCACCAAGATCATTCAACAGGGGATAGAAGGGCATCTTCAGCCAATGGTGCTAGAATGACTTTGCATCCACAGGCAAAGGAATGAAGTTGGATCCCTACCTCCCACCATGCTCAAAAATGAGCTCAAAATGGATCAAAGCCCTAAAGGCAATAGCTAAAACCATAAAACTTTTTTCTGTTGCCCAGGCTAGAGTGCAGTGGCACGATCTTGGCTCACTGCAACCTCTGCCTCTTGGGTTCAAGCAATCCTCCTGCCTCAGCCTCCTGAGTAGCTGGGATTACAGGCGTGCACCACCACACTTGGCTAATTTATGGTTTTCTTTTTTTTTTTTTTGAGACGGAGTCTCGCTCTGTCGCCCAGGCTGGAGTGCAGTGGCGTGATCTCCGCTCAGTGCAAGCTCCACCCCCCCAGGTTCGTGCCATTCTCCTGCCTCAGCCTCCCGAGTAGCTGGGACTACAGGTGCCCGCCACCACACCCGGCTAATTTTTTGTATTTTTAGTAGAGATGGGGTTTCACCGTGTTTGCCAGGATGGTCTCGATCTCCTGACCTAGTGAGCCGCCCACCTCGGCCTCCCAAAGTGCTGGGATTACAGGGGTGAGCCACCGCGCCTGGCCTAATTTATGTATTTTTAGTAGAGATGGGGTTTTGCCATATTGGCCAGGCTGGTCTCAAACTCCTGACCTCAGGTGATTCGCCCACCTTGGCATCCCAAAGTGATGGGATTACAGGCATGAAACACAGCACGTGGTCTTTTTTTAAAAAATGTTTTGAGGCAGAGTCTTGCTCTGTTGCCCAGGCTGGAGTGCAGTGGCATGATCTCAGTTCCCCGCAACCTCCCCCTCCTGGATTCAAGGGATCATCCCACCTCAGTCTCCCAGGTAGCTGAGACTACAGGTGCATGCCACCATGCCCGGCTAATTTTTATATTTTTAGTAGAGACAGGGTTTCACCATGTTGCCCAGGCTGGTCTCAAACTCCTGGGCTCAAGCGACCCTTCCAAGTTGGCCTCCCAAAGTGTTGGGATTACAGGCATGAGCCACCGTGCCTGGCCCTTGTGATGGCTAATTTTCTGTATCAACTTGACCAAACTAAGGGATGCCCAGATACCTGGTTAAACATGATTTCTGGGTGTGTTTGTGAGGTTGTTTCAGGAAGAGGTTAGCATTTGCACTGGTGGGCTGAGCAGGTGGGCCTTCCCAGTGCAGATGAGCATCATCCCACCCTGTGTGGCCTGAATAGAACAGAAAGGCCCAGGGAAGTTGGATTGACTCATCTTCTGCCCACCCCCCTAAGCTGGGGCTTTGAGCTCTTCCTGCTCGTGGTGCTCCTGGTTCTCAGGGCTACACACACACTGGAATCAGCCTTGTCTCTCAGGGTTTCCAACGATACCACAGGACTTTCCTGGGTCTCCAGCTTGCAAATGGCAAGCAGATCATGAGACTTCTCCATGACTGCAAGAGTCAGTTCCTTATAAGAAATCTATTTCTGGCTGGGCGTGGTGTCTCATGCCTGTAATCCCAGCACTTTGGGAGGCCGAGGTGGGCGGATCACCTGAGATAAGGAGTTTGAGACCAGCCTGGCCAACATGGTGAAACCCCATCTCTACTAAAAATACAAAAATTAGCTGGGCGTGGTTGTGCACACCTGTCATCTGAGCTACTCGGGAGGCTGAGGCGGGAGAATCGCTTGAACCTGGGAGGCAGAGGTTGCCGTGAGCCAAGATTGCACCACTGCACTCCAGACTGGGCGACAGAGCAAGATTCCGTCTCAAAAAGAAAAGAAATCTTTTTCTAGGCTGGGTACGTAGCTCACGCCTGTAATCCCAGCACTTTTAGAGGCTGAGACAGGAGGATCACTTGAGGCCAGGAGTTCAAGACCAGCCTGGGCAACATAAGGAGACCCCCGTCTCTATATAAAAAAAAAAAAAATTTTTTTTAAAGAAAAAAAGTTTAAAAACAAGAAATGTCTTTCTAATCTTTCCATATATCCTATTGTTTCTGTTTCTCTGCAGAATCCTAATGCAGTCTCTATATGCTCAAAGAGTACAAAGATGTTGATGGGTCTTTAAAAAAATGTTTTTAAATTTATTTTTTCTTTTTTGAGACAGGGTCTCACTCTGTCACCCAGCGTGCAGTGCAGTGGCACAATCAAGGCTCACTGCAGCCTCAACCTCCTGGGCTCAAGCAGTCCTCCCACCTGAGCCTCCTGAGTAGCTGGGACTATAGGCACGTGCCACCGTGCCTGGCTAAGTTTTACAGTTTTTGCAGCAACGGGCCCTCAATATGTTGCCCAAGTTGGTGTTGAACTCCTAGGCTCAAGTGATCCTCCTGCCCTGGCCTCTCAAAGTGTTGGGATTTCGGGCATGAGCCACCAAGCTGGGCCTCACTGATGGGTCTTGAGTTTGCTGAAAATCTGTGCCAGAAAAGCCTGGGAACAGAAGATTTTGACAACATGTGGCACTTTGTAGCCACCCCTTCCTATAAAGTTAGGGAATGTGGGGAATAGGATTCCTCTTTTGTTCTCCCCAGGCTGTAACGTGGAGTCATGAGTTGTCCATTGGAACATTTATTGAGCATCTACTGTGTGCCCAGCATTGCGGCTGGCTTTGGCCGTGCAACAGCAAACGAGATCAACAGGCCCCTCACTCATAGGGCCGACTTCTACCCTGGCATGGGTTAGGCTCTCCAGTAGCAGAGCCTGAGACGGGGATTCAGCGTCATGGGAGTTTGGGAGTGGGTGCTCTTAGGGGAAGCTTCTGAAGAAGTGAGGCGAAGCAGGATAAGATAGGGAAAGAGCTATGTAAGGAGGTGGGCTCAGCTGGCCTGGAGCCTCAGCCCATCTCCGGGGCAGCCCTGGAATGTGAATAGCACCAGATATGCTCCCCACTTTTTTATTCATTTGAGACGGGTCTCGCTTTGTTCTCCAGGCTGGAGAGCAGTGGTGTGATCATAGCTCACTGCAGCCCTGAACTCCTGGGCTCCCGGGCTCAAGAGATTCTCCTGCCTCAGCCTCCCAAAGTGCTAGGGTTACAGATGTGAGCCACCGCGCCCAGCCCAAGGGTCAACTTTAGTTACGTGTCTGGCTATTTCTTCATAAACAAAATGAACAACCATGTGTACTGCTTACGTGTCTGCCGGCTGGGGGGATTTCCCTTCACCACTGCCCTTTAAGGATGTCCCACAAAGGGGCTGCAGTGCTGTGGCTGTCCACTTCCAGGTGAAGTGGGAGTGTCACCCAGAATCATCTGTAAACCAGGCCAAGCATTTTCTTTTTTTTTTTGGTTCATGCTATTCTTCTGCCTCAGCCTCTGGAGTAGCTGGGACTACAGGCACCCACCACCACGCCTGGCTAATTTTTTGTATTTTTAGTAGAGACGGGGTTTCACCGTGTTAGCCAGGATGGTCTCGATCTCCAGGGTGGTCTCAATCTTCTGACCTCGTGATCTGCCTGCCTGGGCCTCCCAAAGTGCTGGGATTACAAGTGTGAGCCACTGCGCCCGGCTTTTTTTTTTTTTTTTTTTTTTTTTGAGATGAAGTCTTGCTCTGTCGCCCAGGCTGGAGTGCAGTGGTGCGATCTTGGCTCACTGCAACCTCCGCCTCCCAAGTTCGAGCGATTCTCCTGCCTTACTCTCCTGAGTAGCTGGGATTACAGCCATGTACCACCATTCCCAGCTAATTTTTGTACTTTCAGTAGAGATGGAGTTTCTCAGTGTTGGCCAGGCTGGTCTCAAACTCTTGACCTCAAATGATCCGCCCACCTTGGCCTCCCAAAGTGCTGAGATTACAGGCGTGAGCCACCGTGCCCAGGCAATAATTTTTTAAAAATTTGTGGCTGGGCATAGTAGCTCACGCCAAGGTGTGAGGATTGCTTGAGGCCAGGAGTTCTAGACCAGCCTAGGCAACATAATGAGACACCAGGCCAGGCACGGTGGCTCACGCCTGTAATCCCAGCACTTTGGGAGGCTGAGGCGGGTGGATCATGAGGTCAGGAGATCGAGACCATCCTGGCTAACACGGTGAAACCCCATCTCTACTAAAAATACAAAAAATTAGCCAGGCGTGGTGGCGGGTACCTGTAGTCGCAGCTACTCAGGAGGCCGAGGCAGCAGAATGGCGTGAATCCGGGAGGCGGAGCTTGCAGTGAGCCAAGATAACGCCACTGCACTCCAGCCTGGGCAATAGAGTGAGACTCCACCTCAAAAAAAAAAAAAAAAAAAAAAAAACACCATGAGACACCAACTCTACAAAAATAAATAAATAAATAAAAATTTAAAAAAATTAGCCAGGTATGTAACAAGCATCTGTAGTCCTAGGATGCTGAGGTGGGAGGATGGGTTGAGCCCAGGAGTTGGAGGCTGCAGTGAGCTATGATTACACCACCGCACTCTAGCCTGGGCAACACAGCAAGACCCTGTCTCAAAAAAAACCAAAAAATTGGTATAATAAATCAGCAAAACCATCTATTCCTGGGATTCTCTTTGCTGGATTCTTTAATTACTAACTTTACTTGTTGTAGGTCTATGTAGCTTTTGTATTTTTTTTTCTGAGATAGGGTCTTGCTCTGTGGCCCAGGCTGGAGTGCAGTGGTGTGATCTCAGCTCACTGCATCCTCCACCTCCCAGGCATACTCAAGCGATCCTCCTGCCTCAGCCTACTGTGAAGCTGAGACTACAGGTGTGCGCCACCACACCCAGCTATTTTGTGTATTTTTTTGTAGAGATGGGGTCTCACTGTGTTGCCCAGGCTGGTCTCTAACTCCTGAGCTAAAGCAATCTGCCTGCTTCGGCCTCCCAAAGTGCTGGGATTACAGGCATGAGCCACCGCACCCAGCAGTTTTGTATTTATTCTTGAGTCAGTTTTAGTAGTTTTTGTGTTTCTAGAAAATTTTCCATTTCATTTAGCTTATTCAGTATGTGGTCACCCAATTGCTCACACTTTTTATTTTATTTTATTTTTTATTTTTATTTTTTTGAGATGGAGTCTCGCTGTGTCGCCAGGCTGGAGTGCAGTGATGCCATCTCAGCTCCCTGCAACCTCCGTCTCCCGGGTTCAAGCGATTCTCCTGGCTTGGCCTCCCGAGTAGCTGGGAGTACAGGCACACGCCACCAGGCCCAGCTATTTTTTTTTTGTATTTTTAGTAGAGACGGGGTTTCACCATGTTGGCCAGGATAGTCTGGATCACTTGACCTCGTGATCTGCCTGCCTCGGCCTCCCAAAGTGCTGGGATTCCAGGTGTGAGCCACTGCCCCCGGCCCCAATTGCTTATACTTATACTCTTTTCTGTTTCTGTAAAGCCAGTAGTATTGTCTTCCCTTTCATTCCTGATTTTAGTAATCTGAGTCTCTTTCCTGTTTTCCTTGGTCAATCTAGCTAAAGTTTCATCAATTTTCTTTTTTTCTTTTTTTTTTTTTTTTGAGATGGAGTTTTGTTCTTGGTGACCAGGCTGGAGTGCAGTGGCGCAATCTCCACTCACTGCAACCTCCACCTCCCAGGTTCAAGCAATTCTCCTGCCTTAGCCTCCCAAGTAACTGGGATTACAGGCATGCAGCACCATGCCTGGCTAATTTTTTGTATTTTTAGTAGAGACAGAGTTTCTCCATGTTGGTCAGGCTGGTCTCAAAATCCTGACCTCAGGGGATTCGCCCTCCTCAGTCTCCCAAAGAGCTAGGATTACAGGCGTGAGCCACTGTGCCTGGCCGTCAATTTTCTTTTCTTTTCTTTTTTTTTTTTGAGATGGAGTCTTACTCTGTCATCTAGGCTGGAGTGCGGTGGCACGATATCGGCTCACCGTAACCTCCATCTCCCGGGTTCAAGCGATTCTCCTGCCTCAGCCTCCCGAGTAGCTGGGATTACAGGCGCCCGCCACCACACCCGGCTAATTTTTGTATATTTAGTAGAGACAGGGTTTCACCATTTGGGCCAGGCTGGTCTTGAACTCCTGACCTTGTGATCCACCCGCCTCAGCCTCCCAAAGTGCTGGGATTACAGGCGTGAGCCACCGCGCCCGGCCAATTTTCTTAATCTTTTCAGATAACCAACTTTTAGTTTTGTTCATTTTCTCTATTGCTTTTCTTTTTCTTTTTCTGTTTTTTTTTTTGTTTGTTTGTTTGTTTGAGAGAGGGTCTCACTTCGTCACACAGGCTGAAGTGCAGTCATAGGTCACTGCAGCCTGGACCTCCCAGGCTCAAGGAATCCTCCTGTCTTGGCCTCCTGAGTGTCTGGAACCACAGGCGCCCACCACCACACCTGAATGATTTATTTTTAGTAGAGACGAGGTCTTGCTATGTTGCCCAGGTTGGTCTTGAACTCCTGAGGTCAAGTGATTCTCCCATTTCAGCCTCCCAAAGTGCCAGTGTCAGGCATCAGCCACTGTGCCCAGCCATGCATTTTATTCCCTTTCTTATTTTTCTCTGTTCTAATCTTTAGTATTTCCTTCCCTCTTTGGGTTTATTTGCTCATCTTCTTCTAGTTTCTTAATGTAGGAAGCTTAAGTTATTGATTTGAGATCCTCTGTGTTTTGTTTGCTTTTTTTTTAGACAGAATCCCATTCCGTTGCCCAGGCTGGAATGCAGTGGTGAGATCTCAGCTCACTGAAACCTCTGCCTCCTGCGTTCAAGTGATTCTCCTGCCTCAGCCTCCCTAGAAGGTGGGATTACAGGTGTGCGCCACTACACCCAGCTAATTTTTGTATTTTCAGTAGAGATGGGGTTTCACCATGTTGGCCAGGCTGGTCTCGAACTCCTGACCTCAAGTGATCTGCCCGCCTCGGCCTCCCAAATTGCTGGGATTATAGGCATGAGCCACTGTGCCCAGCCGAGAGCCTCTGTTTTGATGTAGACATTTATAGCTATGAATTTCCCTCTGAGCACTGCTTTTGCTCCATCCCATAGTTTTGGTATTTTATATTTGAATTTTTGTTCATTTTAAAGTACTTTCTAATTTCCCTTTTAATTTTTTCTTTAACTCCATAATTTAGAAACATATTTTTAATCCATATGAATCACAAATTCATATTTGTTAATTTTCTAAATCTCTTTCTGTTATTAAATTCTATTTTCATGCCACTGTGGTAAGAAAATATATTTTGTATGATTTCAGTCTTCTTAAGTGTATTGATACTTGTGAACTGATATTTGCTGTATTCAAGAAAATGTTCCATGTGCTTTTGGAAGGAACATGTATTCTGTCGTTGTTGGGCAGAGAATTCTATAAATGTCTGTTAGGTCTAGTTGGGTAATTGTTTTGATGAAGTTTTCTGTTTCCTTGATGATCTTCTGTCTAGTTATTCTATCCATTTTTAAAAGTGGGGTGGCTGGGCATGGTGGCTCATACCTGTAATCCTAGCACTTTGGGAGGCCGAGGCGGGTAGATCACTTGAGGTCAGGAGTTCAAGACCAGCCTGGCCAACACGGTGAAACCCCGTCTCTACTAAACATACAAAAAAATTAGCCAGGCATGGTGGTGTGTGCCTGTAATCCCAGCTACTCTGGAGGCTAAGGTGGGAGAATTGCTTGAACCTGGGAGGTAGAGGTTGAAGTGAGTTGAGATCACACCACTGCACTCCAGCCTGGGCAACAGAGTGAGACTGTCTCAAAAATAAATAAATAAAAAATAAAAATAAAAGTGGGGTATAGGCCAAGCACAGTGGCTCATGCCTGTAATCCCAGCACTTTGGGAGGCTGAGGTGGGCAGATCACTTGAGCCCAGGAGGTCGAGACCAGCCTGGGCCACATAGCAAGACTCTGTCTCTACAAAAAATTTAAAAAAAAATTAACCAGGCGTGGTGGCACACACCTGTAGTCTCAGCTACCCTGGGGGCTGAGGCAGGGGGATCACTTGAGCCTGGGAGTTCGAGGTTGCAGTAGGCAGAGATTGCAACATTGTGCTCCAGCACCTGCAATAGAGACCCTGTCTGTACAAAAAAAAATTTTTTTTTTTGAGACAGGGTCTCACTCTATCGCCCAGGCTGGTCTCAAACTCCTTTACTCAAACAATCCTCCTTCTACCTTGGCCTCCCAAGCTGCTGGGATTACAGGCGTGATCCACAGTGCCCAGCCTTGATTTCTTTTTAAATCCATTCTGACATACTCTGCATTTTGGGTAGAGTTTAATCCATTTACATTTAATGTAATTGCTGATGAGCACTTATTTCTGCCATTTTCCTATTTTTCTTTTTCTTTTTTTTGAGATGGAGTCTCACTCTGTCACCCAGGCTGGAGTGCAGTGGCGTGATCTCAGCTCACTGCAACCTCTGCCTCCCAGATTCAAGTGATTCTCGTGCCTCAGTCTCCCGAGTAGCCAGGATTACAGGTGCGTGCTACCATACCTGGCTAATTTTTGTATTTTTAGTAGAGATGGGGTTTCACCATGTTGGCCAGGTTGGTCTCAAACTGCTGACCTCAAGGGATCCGCCTGCCCGCCTGCCTCAGCCTCTCAAAGTGCTGGGATTACAGGTGTGAGGCACTGCACCTGGCCTCCTATTTTTCTATACATCTTATGTCTTTTTTGTTCAGTTCCTCCACTACTGACTTCTTTTGTGTTAAATAGATGTGTGTGTGTGTGTGTGTGGTTTTTTTTTTTTTTTTGGTCTTTTTCTTTAAATAGATGTATTCTAATGTACCATCCCAATGTCACTTTGCAATTGTGAATGTATACAGGAAATAAGAGGAGATTTTTAGAAATGGAGTAGGTGGGTCAAAGTGGGAGAGGGGCAATTAAGACTCTGAAAGGTGGGCTGCGTGTGGTGGCTCACGCCTGTAATCCCAGGACTTTGGGAAGCTGAGGAGGGAGGATCGCTTGAGCTTAGGAGAGTGAGACCAGCCTGAGCAACATAGTGAGACCCTGTCTCTACAAATAAACAATTTAAAAGATAGCTGTGTGTGGTGGTGTGTGCCTATAGTCCCTGCTACACATGAGGCTGAGGTGGGAGGATCCCTTGAGCCCAGAAGGTTGAGACTGCAGTGAGCTGGGTCATACCACTGCACTCCAGTCTGGGTGACAGAGCAAGACCTTGTCTAAAAATAAATTTTAAAAACTCTGATAGGTGTTACTAAATTGATCTGAAATTTGTCTACAAATTCCACTGGATGTGTTCCAAAGAGAGCTTTGCATGATATTAAAATTATCTGTTGGTCTGTCAGTATTCCCCCTTAAACTGTGCCTTCTTGGAAAGGGAGACCTACTTTTATTCACTGTTTATATTCCTACAGTGTAGTGCATGCTAGGAGCCCCCCCAAAATGTTATTTTTATTTTTTATTTTTTGTAGAGATGGGGGATTTGCTGTTTCCTAGGCTGGTCTTGTACTCCTGACCTCAAGTAATCATCCCACCTCAGTCTTCCAAAGAGCTGTGATTATAGGTATGAGCCACTATGCCTTGTCCCTGAAAAAGAGTGAAGAAGGCTGTGGCTCACACCTGTAATCCCAGCACTTTGGGAGGCAGAGGCAGGTGGATCACCCGAGGTCAGGAGTTCGAGACCAGCCTGGCCAACATGGTGAAACCCCATCTCTACTAAAAATACAAAAAAATTAGCCGGGCGTGGTGGCAGGCGCCTGTAATCCCAGCTACTTGGGAGGCTGAGACAGGAGAATTGCTTGAACCCAGGAGGTGGAGGTTGCAGTGAGCCAAGATTGTGCCATTGTACTCCAGCCTGGGCGACTGAGTGAAACTCCATCTCAGGAAAAAAAAAAAAAATGTGAAGAAGGAAAACAGAACCTCTGTTCCTGTGATGATAAACAGGCAAATTGGAAAATAAGGAACCACGGCAAATTGGGAACTTTTAGCTCAGCTGTGCAAGCTAGGCGCTCTTTCAGCTGACTTATTTAAAGAGCAGCAGAATCTTGGGACAGAAAGGGAAATGGGGGTGTTTTCCAAGATACTTTACCAGAGAGGAAGCAGACGCCTGGGGTTAGGAAATTAAGGCCCATAAACCAGTAGCTTACCTTGGATTTAAAGTGTCAGAAAACTTTTTATTGAGCACCTACTGTATGAGGCATCATTCTCTCCGTAGGGAAGATCATAACGAACAAGGCCAACCCCCTGTCCTTATGGAACTACATATTAAGAGAGTGACTGGTAGCTCATTTATTCCTCTCATATATATATATCTATACAGAAAGAGAGAGATAGAGTGTATATATATATACACACACACACTCCCTATCTATATATAATAGAGTGACTAGTAGCTCATTTATTCTTATATATACAGTGTGTATATATATGTATATACACGCACTATCTCTCTCTCTGTATATAATAAAGTGACTAGTAGCTCATTTATTCCTCTCATATATACAGTGAGATATATAATGTACATCATATATATATATGAGATATATATATATGATGAGACGGAGTCTTGCTCTGTCGCCCAGGCTGGAGTGCAGTGGTGCAATGTTGGCTCACTGAGGCCTCTGCCTCCTGAGTTCAAGCAGTTCTCCTGCCTCAGCCTCCCAAGTAGCTGGGATTACAGGCACGCACCATGCCCGGCTAATTTTTGTATTTTTAGCAGAGACAGGGTTTCACCACGTTGGCCAGGCTGGTCTCGAACTCCTGACCTCAAGTGATCCACCTGCCTCGGCCTCCGAAAGTGCTGGGATTACAGGCGTGAGACACCGCACTGGGCTCCATCATATATATATGTATATATATATGTGTATATATATGTGTATATATGTGTATATATGTGTATATATGTATATATATGTATATATGTATATATATGTATATATGTATATATGTATATATGTATGTATGTATGTATATATGTATATATGTATATATGTGTATATATCTATATATATCTCAGCAGCAACCATATATCATATAAGAGGAATAAATGAGCTACTAGTCACTCTATTAATATATATGAACATAAATAAATATATATTAATATACACACACACATAGGATCTCTGTCATCCAGGCTGGAGTGCAGTGGCACAATCATAGCTCACCACAGCCTCAAACTCCTGGGCTCAAGTGATTCTCTTGCCTCTACCTCCTAAAGTGCTGGGATTTCAGGAAAGAGCCACCTTGCCCAGGTTTCCTAGCCCACCTTACTGGCAACAGAAACCCTAGGCTCAGAGAGGTTAAGCCACTTGTATAATTTCACACAGCTGATAAGTGGTCAGGTCTAGATTCCACCACAGGCCATGTGCTTCCAGTTGTTTTGCTGTATATGTCCACTAAATAATAATCATAGCAAAAATAGTAATGGTATAATAACAGCGGCAGAGGCATCAGGAACAGCAGCAACCATCATTTCCAAGTGCCAGGCCCAGTACGTAAGACTATCCCCATTCATTTATTTTTACTTATTTATGAGACAGGGTCTTGCTCTGTCATCCAGGCTGGAGTGCAGTGGTGCAATCTCGGCTTACTGCAGCCTCAACTTCCCAGGGTCTAGCGATCCTCCCACCTCAGCCTCCCTAGTAGCTGGGACTACAAGTGTGAACCACCATGCTTAGCTAAATTTTTTTTTTTTTTTTTTTTTGAGACAGAGTCTCACTCTGTTGCCCAGGCTGGTGTGCAGTGGTGCAATCTTGGCTCACTGCAACTTCCGCCTCCTGGGTTCAAGCGATTCTCCTGCCTCAGCCTCCCAAGTAGCTGGGACTACAGGCTCGTGCCACCACGCCTGGCTAATTTTTTGTATTTTTAGTGAAGACGCGGTTTCACCATGTTAGCCAGGATGGTCTCGATCTCCCGACCTCATGATCCACCCGCCTCGGCCTCCCAAAGTGCTGGGATTACAGGCGTGAGCCACTGCGCCCGGCCTAATTTTTGTATTTTTTGTAGAGATGGAGTCTCACTCTGTCTCCCAGGCTGGTCTCGAACTCCTGGGTTCAAGCAGTTCTCCCGCTTCAGCCTCCGAGTGTTGGGATTACAGGTGTGACCACCGCGCCGAGCCCCACTCCCTTATTAAACCAATGCACAAGGAGCATCTACTATGTGCGAGGCACCCTCCATTTTACAGATAGGGAAACTGAGTTCCAAGCAGCTTTTGTCAGGAGTGGGAGCGAACCGTCCCCGCCCAGCCTCTCCAGTTGGGCGTTCCGAGACCACCTATGTAGGGTATTCGGCTAGCGCTCAATTAAACCGAAACACTGTCGCAGCGACCACAGGTGCAGACCACCAAGTCCACACCGCCCGCCGCCCGGGAGTCCCCGATTAGCAGTTGGGGCGGGACCAAGTCCTCGAGCTCCCGCCGCCACAGCGGTTGAAAGCCCCACCCCCTGCGCGTGCGCGGTGCGCGTCCCGTCCTCCTGCTGGGCACCCGGCGTCCGCGAAGAGCGCGCGCGCTTCCGCCGGCGTCGGGCTCGCGCACGCGCACGGCGACGGCGGCGGTGGCGGCAGTTCCTGCTCTAGGCTGCGAGCGGCGGGCGGCTTCGAGGGGAGCTGAGGCGCGGAGGGGCTCGGCGGCAGCGGCGGCGGCTCGGCAGTGTTACCTCTCGGTCCGGCTGGCGCCGGAGCGGGCGGTTCGGTCCTTTCCGGGCGCGCGGGGGCGACAGCGGCAGCGACCCGAGGCCTGCGGCCTAGGCCTCAGCGCGGCGGCGGGCTCTAGTGCAGCGCGGAACCGGCCCGAGGGCCCTACCCGGCGGCACCATGAGCGTGGAGGCGTACGGGCCCAGCTCGCAGACTCTCACTTTCCTGGACACGGAGGAGGCCGAGCTGCTTGGCGCCGACACACAGGGCTCCGAGTTCGAGTTCACCGACTTTACTCTTCCTAGCCAGACGCAGACGCCCCCCGGCGGCCCCGGCGGCCCGGGCGGTGGCGGCGCGGGAGGCCCGGGCGGCGCGGGCGCGGGCGCTGCGGCGGGACAGCTCGACGCGCAGGTGAGCGGCACATGGCGGCGCCGGAAGCCCGGGCCCGGCCTCGGCGCCTGAGACCTTTCCCGAACCCGCCTCGGGCCCGGCCTGGGTTTGCTCGGAGTCCCCCATCGCGGCCGGGCTTGGGGCGACCTGTCCCGGGTCCCCTACTCTGGCTGGGCCTGAACTTACCTGCCCCAAGTCCTGCAATCTGCCCGGGCCTGGCCTGATCTGCCCCGGATCCCCCGCTCCGGCCGCGACCTGGCTGAGTTCCTTCGGCCCTCAACTCCTGGGCCGGGCAGACTTGCCTCGAGTCCTCCACTTCGTTCGGGTCCGAGCTAACCTGACCCTTTTCCTTTACCCCGGCTGGGTTTGCTCCCCGCCTGGGCCTGGGCTGACCTGCCTTGTGTCCCACAACCAGTCTGGCCTGGAGTAACCTGCTGCCTGACTTATCTGAGTTCTTCCATTCCATCCGGGCTAGGGTGACCTGCCCTGGTCCCTCTTTCGCAGGTCTCGGTATTCTGCCTCGAGTTCCCCTAAGACCTGGGCCGGGTCTTGCTCAGGCCGGATCTTGAGTGACTTCCCTCAGTCCCCTTCCGGGAGTATCCAGGGTGACCTGCCCTAATCCTGTCTCTGGCCTGGTCCGGGGGTCCCGCCCGGTCTCCCCACTGGTGGGTCCGGCCGCCTGTCCCACCTCCCCCATCTGTGGTCGCAGCCATCTGGGCACCCCCCCTTTCCCAGTCACGGAGCGTAGGTTCGACTTTCCCCATGCATAGGGGCGCTGGCCAGCGGAAGGTTGAGGTAGAGAAGAATTTTTGCCTCCCATGGAGGAGCACATATTGGCTGGCTATTAAGATCATTCAGGAAGCAGGTTGTATTTTGTTTTTTCTTGCATCGCCTGTTGCTGAAACCGACCTGTTACATAACTCCACAACTCTTGCCTTGGAAAAGTTGGGTTTGAGTTTTGTTCCTCCAATAAGACAGCAATAATGGGTTTACATAAATGAGTCTGCCACGTTGGAAACTTTTATTTTTAATGATGTGGATGTTTAGAGAAGGTGACTTAGGTATTTTAAATGGGGGCTTGGGTTGGGAGAAGTATCGGGCATGCATTTCCTGGTCCTGGGTGCTGCTTGCCTGGGGTGGGAGAGGGGCTGGGGGTGCGCGTGTTGCACCGGGGTCTTGGGGAATGTCCTCATCACTCTCTGGATTTCAGGTTGCTTTCACCTTAGGCTTGCTTTGTGCCTGACCTCTCGCTCAGGTTTATTTTCTGAATGCTCCGACAGGGAGAAGCTCCGAGGCTCACCTTGGCACAGGTGTCCCTTGGCGTATGCTGGTGTTTCAGAGCTGAGG
This sequence comes from Pongo pygmaeus, assembly GCF_028885625.2. Classification (NCBI taxonomy): domain Eukaryota; kingdom Metazoa; phylum Chordata; class Mammalia; order Primates; family Hominidae; genus Pongo; species Pongo pygmaeus. The sequence continues at coordinate 19,274,724 of NC_072393.2, forward strand.
GAACCACTCCTTGCTCATCCAGAGTGAGCTCAGACCCTGTCCTTGCATGGGGGCTTACGTGGTAGTCGATTGAGTCACTCCCGTGGGTAGACCACCCACTTGGGCTTTCTTTTAGCCCCTAATGGAAGCAAAAAACATTTGACTCATTCTAACCCCATATTCCTTAAAATAGAAAGTGGGGTATGAGGAGAACAGGTGTGCACGTATGGGTGTTTTTTTCAGTTTTGTTTACATTTTGTGAAGGGAGGGAGGGAGAGAGGAGAGTTCTCCTGAAGAAAGGAGCCTGAGCTGCGGAGGCCCCACCTCCTTGTAGTTTTCATGCCCTGTAGACCTTTCTGCTTCCGCAGCTGTGAAATGGGGGTGGCAGTTAGATTTTTATTCCTTTTAAACATAAAGGAAACCTAGATCCATGTGTGAGTCGACTGTAAAGGCTGTCTGTAATCTGACGTCCAGCCTGTCGGGGAGACTCGGTAAAGATCTCTGTGGAGCAGTGAGCCATGAGCGTGACAGCGCGGATGGGGGGGTTGGCTGGGTGTGAAAGGTAATCTTTTTCTTGTGAATCCTTTTAACTGTAGCCAGCATAAAACAGCAAACCTGGGGCAGCCTTTAGTTCTGCTTTTGTTTCTGGCATTCCGTTTGGGATTAATTGTGGGGCATGTCCTTCTCTTTCAGTTGAAGGAATTGATTTTTTTTCCTGCACCTGAACACACTGGGCTGTACAAAAGGAGAGCATTAAAACGCTCCCCTGGAGGTAAACATTGCAGTTGAGCTCACTAGAGTTCTGACGACATCAGAGGGTTTGTCCTGTGCTACTTTTAATTGACCCAGATGCCCCACCCACCTGTTACCTGTAATTTGGATTTGTTTGTGGGGAATGGGAGTGGCACCCCTTTGCATCACAAGGGGAAGACCGGAATTTGGGGGCAAGGAAGTCTATGAATACCATTCAAGGGAAAGCGGAAGAAAGTTATCTCTTGTGTGGATTGATGGCAGTGTCTGCTAAGACATTTGGGAAGACTTTCTCTGTTTGTCCTCAGGAGTTGGCCGTGTAACCAGCTGTTAAGTTGGGGGCTCTTGGAAGGACCCAGAAAGCCTCTCATTCTGCTTTTTTAATTTTTATTTTACTGGGCAAGTGGCTATCGGCTGTCAAGTGCCCTGCAGTCACTTTTGCTTAACGGCTTTATTGAAATAGAATTCACTTGTCACAACATACAGTTTACCCATTTAAAGTGTACAGTTCGGCGGCTTTTATTTAGTATATTCAGAGTTGTGCAGCCATTACCACAGTAAACTTTAGAACATTTTTGTCACCCCAGAAATAAACCCTGCACCCCTTAGCCCATCCGTCTTACCTCCACAGCCCCAGGCAACCACTCACCTGCTTTCTGTCTCAAGATGTGCCTGTTCTGGGCATTTCAAATGAACGGAATCATATCATATATGGTGTTTTGTGTCTGGCTCCTTTCACTCTACCTGATGTGTGAGAGGTAGCTACAAGGTGAGCTTCGTAGCTGTTCCCTGGCCGAGCATTCAGGAAAATGAACCTGATCGAGGTTCATCCACGCTGTGGTATGTGTCATCATTTCATTACTTTTTTTTTTTTTTTTTGAGACAGAGTCTTGCTCTGTTGCCTAGGCTGGAGTGCAGTGGCGCGATCTCGGCTCACTGCAACCTACGCCTCCCAGGTTCAAGCGATTCTCCTGCCTCAGCCTCCCCAGTAGCTGGGATTACGGGTGCGAACCACCACACCCGGCTGATTTTTGTATTTTTGGTAGAGACGGGGTTTCACCATGTTGGCCAGATGGTCTCGATCTCCTGACCTTGTGGTCCGCCCGCCTCGGCCTCCCAAAGTGCTGGGATTACAAGCGTGAGCCACCGCGCCTGGCCAGCATTTCATTCCTTTTTAAGGCTGAGTAATATTCCATCGGTGGAATGGTCCAGATGGATGGACCATGTTCTGTTTATCTCGTCATCTGTTGATGGACATTTGGGTTGTTTCCACCTCTTGGCTTTTGTGAATAGCGCTGCTGTGGCCATGCGTGTACGGGTTTCTGCATGGATGTGTTTATAGACGTACTGGGCCGCGTAGTAACTCTGGGTTTAATGGTTTCAGCAACTGCGAGACTATTTTCCAGTGTGTAGCCACTTTCCATACCAACCCTACCTTAACTGGTTTTGCACAGTTGGTTTTCCCTTAATGTGTGTTGAAAGAGAGTGTGTCCCCACCGGGATGGGAAAGTGGCAGCAGGGGTGACTCCCTGCACTCAGGGCTGGTTCAGATAACACTCCTTTTCTTGTTTATGAAATGAAACTGATATTTATCAAAGCCCTTGAGATCCTGAGATGAAAAGCACTGACACAGTATTGCCAAGTGTCCTTAAGATAAAGGGACAGTTTTCGAGCATCTGTCCCTTTCCTGGGCCCTTCTCTGCCGCCACTTCTGCTCCCAGGACAGTGAAGGTAATTTCAGAAGTCCTTTGCATAATAGCTGGTGTTACAAGCCTTTTGGTCTGCCTGGTTGGAATATTGCCTCTTGACTGTAGCTTCTGCCCTGCATCCTTCAAACGGGAATTAGAGTGAAACTCTTTAAGAGTTGGAAATACTGCTCAGTATTAAGAAGGAACAAACTGTTGATACCTGCAACAACATGGATGTGTCTCATAATAATTACTTTTTTGAATATGTCATTCATCATATGATTTAATTCATAAAAAAATTCTAGAAAGTGCCAGCTAGCCTACAGCAATAGAAAGCAGACCAGTGGTGGCTGGACAGAAGGGTGGGAAAGGGGAGGCAGGTGACAAAGGGCACAGGAAACTTGGGGGTGATGGATGTTTTTATTATCGTGATTGTAGTGATAGTTTTATGGGTGTTTAAGTACATTGACGTATGTCAGTTTCTAAAATGGCACACTAAACATTTGCAGCTTATGGTATGTCAGTTATGCCTCAATGAAACTGGAAAGAAAAGTCAGGGAGATACCACTATCCACCCATGTTTTTTTTTTTTTTTTTTTTTGAGATGGAGTCTCGCTCTGTTGCCTAGGCTGGAGTGCGGTGGCACAATCTTGGCTCACTGCAACCTCCACCTCCTGGGTTCAAGCAATTCTCCTGCCTTAGCCTCTCGAGTAGCTGGGACTACAGGTGTGTGCTACCATGCCTGGCTAATTTTTTGTATTTTTATAGAGGCAGGGTTTCACCATGTTAGTCAGGATGGTCTTGATCTCCTGACTTTGTGTTCCGCCCTCCCCTACCTCCTAAAGTGCTGGGATTACAGGCGTGAGCCACTGCGCCCGGCCTGGCACACTTTTTTTAAAAGGCTGAAAGTGCTACTTGGGTTTTTTGTTTTTGTTTTAAGGCAAAGTCTCATTCTGTCACCCAGGCTGTAGTGCAGTGGCGTGATCATGGGTCACTGCAGCCTCGACCTCCTGGGCTCAAGCGATCCTCCCACCTCAGCCTCCCAAGTAGCTGAGACTACAGGTGTGTGCCACCACGTCTGGCTGATTTTTCTTTCTTTGTAGAGATGGGGTTTTGCCATGTTACCCAGGCTGGTCTTGAACTCCTGGGCCTAAGAGATCCTCTCACCTCAGGCCTCCCAAGTGATGGGATTACAGAGTGAGCCATTGAGCCTGGCGAAAGTGCTGCCTGGAACTCTCATGCCATACACCTACCTGTGACCTTAGCAGAGATGAAGGTGTGCGTACATAGGGCTGTGCCAAATGCTGACAGCATCTCTATTCATGAGAACCCCAAACCGGAAGCAGCCCCAGTGGCCATCAGCAGATGAATGGGTAAACAAAGCATTGTGTACATTCAGTGGGAAAAATGTGTGCCTATTGGTTTGACTTGCTTTTCTTAGCTCACCTGAAAGTATGAGGTCTGTGGGTAGGTACAGACCTTTTAGGCAGCAACACGCATGTTTTTGTGCAGGTGCTCTGGGTGACCTTGTAGATAGATGCTGCTTGGTACTGGTCCCACTTTGTTCCTTCATCCTCAGGTCAGGTCTGCACTGCCTGTTCCCTCTCCACTCCTGGTAGCCTGTGGGAGTCACAGCTGAATAGTCATCTCGTACTGGGATTTTACTCTGAGTGCATGAGTTGTTTCCCCAGGAAAAACATGCTGTCTTTCTGGATTGTAAGGGACAACTAGCTAAAGCTCCTAGCCGACCTATTGTCCAGCCCTCACTCTCCTCCTGCCAGACTTCTCTGTATTGCCTCCACTTCTCTTGAGTGTATAAACCTGGGCTCATTTTTCCTTTTGAAGTGGTAAAATACTCAGGATAGAAAGTTGCTACTTTGTCTTCAAAGCCATTGTCCTGACCCATCCTTGACTGTCCAGGTGAACACACCATCTTCTGCTGAGCCCTGAGATTATGACCAAGGCGGGGTGAGTTCCATGCAGTCTTGGGTTCCTAAAAGTGGTGAGTTTAAAATTTGCACATGTGGCTGGGCACAATGGCCTATGCCTGTAATCCCAGTACTTTGGGAGGCTGAGGCAGGCAGATCATTTGAGCTCAGGAGTTAGAGACCAGCCTGGGCAAAATGGTGAAACCCTATCTGTACAAAAAAAAAAAAAAAAAAAAGAAAAATTAGCTGGGCCTGGTGGCGCCCGCGCCTGTGGCCTCAGCTACTCAGGAGGCTGAGGTGGGAGGATCTCTTGAGCCTGGGAGGCAGAGGTTGCAGTGATCCATGATCGCACCACTGCACTCCAGCCTGGGCGACAGAGTGAGACCTTGTCTTAATAAAAAGAAGAAAATCCAGGCCAGGCTTCGTGGCTCACGCCTGTAATCTCAACACTTTGAGAGGCCGAGGCCGGCGAATCACCGGAGGTCAGGAGTTCAAGACCAGCTTGACCAACATGGAGAAATCCCGTCTCTACTAAAAATACAAAATTAGCTGGGTGTGGTGGCACATGCCTGTAATCCCAGTTACTTGGGAGGCTGAGGCAGGAGAATCGCTTGAACCCGGGAGGTGGAGGTTGCGGTGAGCTGAGATCGTGCCATTGCACTCCAGCCTGGGCAGCAAGAGCAAAACTCCATCTAAAAAAAAAATGCTCATGACTTCATTTTGGCTTTTTGAATCCTCGGGTAGCCCGGGTGTGGTTTTAGGGTGCCAGAACATTGGAGATAAGATGCCATTTACCTGGAGGAGTGTTGGCAAGTGTTTGGTTAGCACTTACCCCTTAGTAGACTTATTAGTGTGTTTTCAAATTGTTAGGAGTCTCCCAGTGATTATGTGAAAGTGACCTGAGCTGACACTTAATAGTTAGTGGTGAATACACGAAACAATTTCTATTTTTATCACAATTAATTACCCGGATTCAGGATGACGGGTTGGGGGGTTATGACTAATACTATACCAGGACTAACTAAAAAAAGAGTTCCCTCTCAGCCTAGCTACCACCACCACAAAAGCTTACCACCATCAGCTACCACCACATTTCTCTCATTGCTTGATTGAAGTCTGATGACCTACCAGGGAACCCCCTTCTTTTCTTTTTAGACGGAGTCTCGCACGGTCGCCCAGGCTGGAGTGCAGTGGCGCGATCTTGGCTCACTACAACCTCTGCCTCCCGGGTTTAAGTGATTTTCCTGCCTCAGCCTCCCGAGTAGCTGGGATTGCAGGTGCGCACCACCATGCCCAACTAATTTTTTTGTATTTTTAGTAGAGACGGGGTTTCACCATGTTGGCCAGGCTGGTCTGGAGCTCCTGACCTCAGGTGATCTGCCCACCTTGGCCTTCCAAGGTGCTGAGATTACAGGCATGAGCCACCACACCTGGCCCCTTTAAGTGTACAACTTAGTGCTGTTTCGTAAATTTATGGAATTGGGCAGCCACCACAGCAGTGCCTTGCTGTCTCTGATTTCTCTGGTTTCTCTTTTGCTCCTTTCCGCTTCCTCCCCACCACCCCTTGTCAGACCCTGTGCTCATGCCCAAAGTCACCACCCGTTAGGGAGGTATGTCCACTGCCTCAGATTGAGCCCTGCCCTGGGGAGGTCAGAAACATGGCCAAGCCCTGGCCCCATGCTCCCGCCTTTGAGCCCCGTGTCTGTTAACTTTTGCACCTTCTGTGAGCTGCCGGGCAACCTCTTCAGCCTGGCCCTGGACTCCAGGCATCCCCTGCTGTTTTCTTACTTCCTGGCCTTGCTGTGCTTGTGGGACTGAGGGCAGTGAGGCCAGCAGAGGGAGAGTGAAGCCTTTGACCCCCGCGGTTGCACTGTTAGAAGACAGCACATGCCGCCTGGCCAGGGTGCTGTGAGGGCCCCAGGAGTAGGAGTGGGCTCCCCTGTTAAGGGAAAGCCTGTGGGAATGGCGCCTCTGGAGTTGTTCAGAAGCTGCACCTGCCAGGCAGAGGGGTGGGCACAGCACTTTGCCTAGAAGGAGGGAGGGTGGATGTGGGGCCAGTGGGGCCAGTGGGGCCAGGGCAGGGGCCGGGCTGTGTCCTGGAGCCTTTAGGAGCTGCTGGGGTGCCTTGACCAAGGCTGGGAGGAGGGCTCTGAGATGGCAGTGGCGGGGGTTAGGGGAGGGGCTGTGGTATTGGAGGTTGGGCAGTGTGGCCCAGGTTGGACCCCGAACGGATGGAGGGGCCACGGGGCAGTGGAGACGGAGGACACCGGGATCAGGGCTGTGTGTGTACATGTGTGTATGCATGAGTAAGTGTGTAAGTGTGTGTGCCTGTAGGAACCGCCAGGGTACCGGGTGCCCCCTCCCAGTCCTCACAAGGAGCCACAGACTTAAAAAGCAGCTCCAGCTCCTGCCTGTGGTCTCATCAGGGTCCATAATTCCCCAGGCTGAGCCGGGGCTCTCTCCACTGGGGAGTCACCGTCCTGAGGGCCTTGTGAGAGGGAGAGGCCTCCCCAGAGCGGCTGCAAGGAAGCTAAAGGGCACATGCTAGGCAGCAGCTCACAACTGAGGGGCAGTTTGTGCTTGTCATGGTGGTGAGAGTGCTTTCATGGTGGTGGGGATAGTCTAGCTTGGCAGAGAAGGGCCGTGACACCCAGCTATGCTCTGTGGCATTCAGAGCCGAGGGGCCTGGCTGGAGGGGCTGGTGGGAAAGGTGGGTCCGGGCCCTGGCACCAGTGCTGTTCAGGGCTCCGCTGTCACGGAGGGTTCATGGCCTTGAACTGTCCTTGCTGGAGCACGTACCTATGAGAGCAAAGTTCTGCTTTCTCTGATACGTGGAGGGCTGCTGGGTCCTGGAGTCCGGTGGCTGGCAGCAGGTCCTCGTACCTTTTTCTGTGTTGGTCAAATAGCAGCTTAAGAGCCAGGTAACTCAGCCGGGCTTCTCAGGTCCTGTGGGCCTTTGCCAGGATGGTGTCTAGATGTGTAAGGGTGGCTCATTGGGCTCTGGAGAGCCCTTGAGACAGTGAGCATGGCATCTTCCTGAAACATCAGCTCCTTGCAGAGCGAGTGCAGGCTCCTGGCGGCCCCGGGAGAGGGGGCTGCAGATCCCAGGCAGAGGTGTTTGGTCAGAGCTGCGCTGCCTGCACCGTCCTCACCTCTTTTTCAGTATGGGGATCCATGGCGCATAGCTTGCAGCCCCGCTGCATCCTCGGTGTAGAAATGTCTACGATGAATTCTTTAACATACAAGAGCTGGTGAGCCCTGTGCCTCCGTCTCCCTGATGTGACAGTTGTGAAGGTTTTCTTCTCCCTGTTTTCTTTTTTTTTCTTCACTGGTGTGTGTTTTTAAAGCAAGTCTTTTGTGTCCTTTCACCTTTGCGTCTGAGGTGGAGCCCTGTGAATTGGCGATACTCAGCCATTTTGACCTGCAATATGTAGTATGCATTTCTAGAAGCAAAAAAGGGCGCCTATCCTGAATAGCTGCAGCGCCGTTATCAGACAAGCAGCGTCAACAATGGCTTTTCACGATTGTCCGATATGTAGGGACAGTTGGCCTCTCTCCATAGTCAGATTCTTTCCTGGGATCCTGGAGGTCCGCTGTTGAGATGACGGCTGTCTCTGGGCCCTGCTTTCTGAGCGGCCTCTCCCGCTGCTTTTCATCCCGCAAAGCTGCAGTCTGGTCTGGGTTGTTGTCCTGTGAGGTGTGCAGCTTCTGGACTGAACCCCTCATTGTCACACTTCAGCTTCTTGCTGCAGGTGTGGAGTGGATTTCATCTCAGGCTGTGGGCTCCTGGGAGAGTGGCTGATCCCTGGGCTGGGAAGGCAGGGGCGGCCTGAGGTGAGCTGGGGATGCCTTGCACACTCGGCCCGTTGACATGAACCTCACGCGGACTCTAGCACACCTGGCTGGAACAAGGGTCTGCCGGTCCACACAGGTGCCATTGGTGAGAGGGGAGGCAAGAGGCACTTCCTCTTTGGGAAGAATAAACGTGAGCCTAGGCAACATATTGAAAAATTAAAAAACTTTCCAGGCGTCATGCACACCTGTAGTCGCAGCTACTTGGGACGCTGGGGCAAGAGGATCTCTTAAGTTCAGGAGTTTGAGGATGCGGTGAGCTATGATTCTACCACCACACTCGAGCCTGGGTGGCAGAGCAAGACCCTGTCTCAAAAAAATAAAGGAATGGAGAGCCTGGGGACCGCTCTGTTGGGTGGTGGGACTATGTGAAAGATGGTCAACTCCTAGCAGTTTCACGTGGTTCAAACTAATAGATTAAAGGAGGCTAAAGAGACATCACAAATCACGTGCAGTCATTAACTGGGACTTGGATTTTTAAAAACCTGTAAAAGACATTATGAAGACATTGGGGTGATGGGTGAATGTGTATTAGCCAACAGTGTGGCAGGCTGGGTGCGCTCATGAGCCAGCTGTTTTGTGGGGATGCGGAGAAAGCCCTCCCCCTGGGGCCCGCCACTGTGAAGTGGGTCAGGAAAAGATAAGTGTGTGAGAGCAAGAGGGGGAGTCGGAGTGCAGGGGGATGTGATGGAGAGTGTCCAGCTGGAGGGGTGTGGGGGTCCGATTTCTGTAGCTTTGGAATTTTTCAAAATAAGAGGAAATATCAGGGCAGAATCCTTCCAGTTTGGGGGCCAGACCTCCTGGCAACCCTCTGCCTTGAGAGGGCTCAGAGACCCTGCAGCTTCTTGGCAGTCATCACTCTGAGGGTGTGGTGAACTTCCTATTCCCTCCCCTTTTTTTCTTTTACAATTTTTTTAATTAAAAAAAATTTTGGGGGGGTGCTGGGTGCGGTGGCTCACACCTATAATCCCAGCATTTTGGGAGGCTGAGGCGGGTGGATCACCTGAGGTTGGGAGTTCGAGACCAGCCAGACCAACATGGAGAAACCCTGTCTCTACTAAAAATAGGCGTGGTGGCGCATGCCTGTAATCCCAGCTACTTGGGAGGCTGAGGCAGGAGAATCGCTTGAACCTGGGAGGCAGAGGTTGCGGTGAGCCGAGATTGCGCCATTGCACTCCAGCGTAGGCAACGAGAGTGAAACTCCGTCTCAAAAAAAAAAAAAAAAAAAAATTTAAATAGAGATGGGGCCTCACTATGTTGCCCAGGCTATTCTCGAACCCTGGGCTCAAGATCCTCCTGTCTTGGCCTCCCAGAGTGCTGGGATTACAGGTATGAGCCACCACGCCTGGCCTCCTGCCCTCTCTTTTATTTAAGCCTTGGACTTAGAGAATCACAACGAGCTGCTTTGCCTTTTGAGCTTGGCCTTTAGCCAACAATGTTGAGGGCCTCCTGGGGTGCAGGCTCCATCTAGGTGCTGGGCTCATGGCAGGGAGTAGGACAGACAATGCCCCACGGGGGCCCTGAGGTGGGGTCAGAGGATGCCTGCCTGAGAGGCACCCTGTGGACCTCACCCTGAGGCTGAGGGAACAGCAGGTGCAAGGCCTGCACGCTGGCAAATGCAGACAGTGGTGCAAAGGTTGGAGTAGATGTCTGTGGCCTGGGAGTTTATGATGGCACATTTGGGGGGATTTTTGAGTTTCTGAATTTGAATTTCTGTGGTTTTCGTCTGTAGGAATGAAGTGACTTTCTTTTTTTTTTTTTTTTTTTTTTTTTGAGACAGAGTCTTGCTCTGTCACTGAGGCTGGAGTGCAGTGGTGTGATCTCGGCTCACTGCAGCCTCCGCCTCCTGGGTTCAAGCGATTCTCCTGCACGGGGATTACAGGTGCGCATCACCATGCCCAGCTAATATTTTCTATTTTTAGTAGAGACGGGGTTTTGCCATGTTGGCCAGGCTGTGTGTGTGTGTGTGTGTGTGTGTGTGTGTGTGTGTGTTGTTAAGAGAGACAGGGTCTTGGTCTGTTGCTCAGGCTAAAGTTCAGTGGTACCATCATAGCTCACAGCAGCCTTGACCTGCTGGGGTCAAGCAATCCTCCAGCCTCAACCTCCTGATTAGCTGGGACTACAAGTGCGCGCCACCACACCTGGCTCATTTGTGTATTTTTTTGTGGAGACAGGATCTTGGCTGTGTTGCCCAGGCTGGTTTCAAGAACTCCTGGGCTCAAGCGATCCTCCCAAAGTGTTGGGATGACAGGTGTGAGCCACCATTCCTAGCCTTGAAGTGACCTACTGTTGTGCTGCCCTGATGCATGGTCTGAGTTCTGGAGCGTGTCTATGGGCAGAAAGCCCCTGTATAGCTCTTAGATGGACTTCCAGAATGTGGTTTTAGTCGTAGCTAGGTTCACATCCAGAACTAAAGGAGTTAGAGACCCCAGTTCTGGGGCCTCGTGTATGACTAGGAAGTGGGAATTCTAGGATATGTCTTTAAATACTGTGTCCAGAGCAGAGGTGATGGGAGAAGCTGCTGTTTTTGTTTTTGTTTTTTTTTTTTTTTGAGATGGAGTTTCGCTCTTGTTGCCCAAGGTGGAGTGTGCAGTGGCACGGTCTCAGCTCACTGCAACCTCCGCCTCCTGGGTTCAAGCGATTCTCCTGTCTCAGCCTCCCGAGTAGCTGAGATTACAGGCATGTGGCACCACGTCCGGCTAATTTTTTTTTTTTTTTTTTTTTTTTTTTTTGTATTTTTAGTAAAAACGGGGTTTCACCATGTTGGCCAGGTTGGTCTCGAACTCCTGACCTCAGGTGATCTGCCCTGCCGAGGAGCTGCTTCTTGGGCTTCCCAGCCCAGTGGTGAATGCCTGGGATGGGTACAGGGAGGCCTTGCCCCTCCAGAGCCTCCCTGGTGAGGGGATAAGTTGACAGCCTCAAAGGACTTTATTGGAGTGGCAGCTCTGTGCCAGCTGAAGATGATGACCCTCTTGTCCTTCACCCATCATGTCCCCTGGTGTGGGCTGTGGAACTTCTCTGTGCCAGGCACTGTCCCCTACTGCTGTTTTAGCTCATTTCATGATAGTTCCTAGGGTCAAATGTATTTTTGAAATTAATGTTTTATCTTGAAACTTTTCAGAGAGTGAAGGGAGAAGTTAACCCAGAAGTCAGCTTGTGTTGTGACCAGATCACTGCAGGGCAGCAGTGGGCCCAGTGTGCATCTGCGCGTGCAGGTAGCACGTGCCCACGCACCCCAGCCAGGCGGGCTGGAGGGGCCTCTGTGGGGTGCTGCTCCCCATGAGCACCTGTCCCTAGGCTCGCACAGGTGCTGCATCACACAGCAAGGGCATTAGGCCGAGGGGCTGCCTGGGGTGCCGGGACTGGCAGTGGGGAGATTTGGTGCCGTCCCTAGGGGAGCTCCCATCACTCCTCCCTGGCCCTTAATTTTGTGCCACCTTGTGTTCCGCCATGACACAGTGCTCCCGCTGCCTGACCCCGTGCTGGGGTTAGGTGGCCTATGGGGGCCATGCCAGGGACTGTTGGCCATGTCATTTGAGGTGCTGGTACTTGGGAGCGGCATGAGGAGCCCCAGTGGCTGTGTGGTCTCCTTGCAGGTGTCCTGTGCAGTTGTGGCCTGATGACTTAGAGCCATGCGCTGTCTGCCTTTGCTGAACATGGAAGAGGCGCCTTCAGTGAGGGTGTGGCCTGGGTTGCCAAGGGTATTTCAGTGTTCAGTTTCTACTTCATCCTCAGGAAAGGGCTGCCTTGAAGAGATGGGGAGGGTGAGGTGGCAGTGGATGTGGCCAGTAACATTTCCACATCCGCATGGGTGGCAGCCTCGTAGTGTTTGATGAGCCTTACACCGTGGTGGGTCTGGCATCATGAAGCTGTCCTCAGGGCACACTGCTGTCAGTCTGTAAAAGTCACCCTGCTCGTTGTGGTCCTCAGTCATGGGAAAGAAGCGTCTTCCTAGGCATCCTGGTTGTGGGCATGGACGTGGCTCTGTGGCTAGGCGGGAGTTAGACCAGCTGTGTGGGGGACCAGGGGGTGCAGGAGGCCACCAGTGGCCCTTTTTTGGCCAGGTAGATTTGCTAGAGAAGAGTGAAATCCAGTCAGAACAAGGGAAACTGTCACAAAGCAGAGATGAGGCCAGGGTGTCACACCAGACTCATCGAGGCTGGTTCTTCTGCACTGAGTTCTGGAAGCTGCAGCCTCACTCAGGTGACACTGCGTTCTGCTGCAGGTTGGGCCCGAAGGCATCCTGCAGAACGGGGCTGTGGACGACAGTGTAGCCAAGACCAGCCAGTTGTTGGCTGAGTTGAACTTCGAGGAAGATGAAGAAGACACCTATTACACGAAGGACCTCCCCATACACGCCTGCAGGTGAGCTGGGCTCAGCTGGGCCTGGGCATGTGCTGGACAGGTGGGTGCCTCTGGCACGAGCCTGGGACACTCACCTCCCAGGTACAGGGTGGCGCCCTTGTGCTGTGACTCTGGGTGGCGGTGTCCTCAGGAGTAAGGAAATTGCTCAGGCCATGTGCACAGCCAGGGCCTGTTACCGGTCGGAAGGTGGGCTCAGCAACCTCCGACACCCTGAATTCACCAGCTGGTGGGAAGTTTTCCTTCCTTTGGCCTCCTCAGACCCTGGGGGCATTGCCTGGTACCTGCGCACTCACTCATAGAAAGAATTTGTCATGGCATTGGGTGAGCATCTGGGGTGGGAGAGTGAGTGGAGCAGCTGAGATACCCTCACAAAGCGGTTGCTGCAGGGTTCTGGGGCATCCCTGCCTCCCGCTGCCTTGGCCGTGCCTGGAGAATTGGACGTGAAGACAGTAGTTAGTGGATAGACCTGCATGTTGACAAATTTAGAATTCTCATCTTGAGTGGGATCGTCCCTTGTTGAGGCTTATTTCTGTATTTTTGTGACACACAAGTGAGGAAATGTAGATTAGAAGAGGGGAGAAGGTTTTGGCCAGGCACGGTGGCTCACTCCTGTAATCCCAGCACTTTGGGAGGCCGAGGCGGGCAGATCACGAGGTCAGGAGATCGAGACCATCCTGGCTAACACGGTGAAACCCCGTCTCCACTAAAAATACAAAAAATTAGCCAGGCATGGTGGCGGGCACCTGTAGTCCCAGCTAGCTACTTGGGAGGCTGAGGCAGGAGAAGAATGACATGAACCCAGGAGGCGGAGGTTGCAGTGAGCTGAGATCACACCACTTCACTCCAGCCTGAGCGACAGGGCAGGTTTGGGCCTGAGCCCTGCCTCTGTCTGTGGCCACCCACCTGGGCCCCTCCCTGCAGCTCCTCGCCCGCGTGCTGCCCAGTGCTCCGGGAATGAGGCTGCTCTTCGCTAGGCTTGGTGGGCAGGCGCTCTTTCCTGCATCTCAGCTCTTCACTCATTCTCATTTACAGATGTTTTCATGTATGTAATTGTGTTCTCTTAACACACAGAGATGGCTATAAGTCCTGGTGCAGCTCTGGGGAGCTAGCATTTTGGGGTTTGGTATGTGGATTTTCAGAAAACCACAGCCAGTGGTGGGGTGAGGCTCTCCTGAGGCTCCTCGCTTGGGCTTCAGGGCCTGAGCTTGAGGGCGCTGCCGACCCAGGGTCTGTGCCCAGCTCCCTGGGAGCACAGTGCCCTCTGCTGGAGCCCAGAGCTCACCATGACCACTGGGTCTGAGGCTGGGTTCCTGAATTTCAGGCCAAAGAACGGGGACTAGAATGGCCCTGGAGGAGTGAGGCCTTCCTCCAGCAGGACTCTCCTTGGAGGTGGCTTTGCTCCTCATCCCCTCGGAGTTTCTGCCACATACCCAACCCCTTCCCTGCATTCTTGGATTTGGGAAGCCCTGGTTAACTGGTTTGATTTGGTTACTGGGATTGTTGGGGTTGAGTATGTGTTTAATGAAGAACTTAAAAATGTTGTCAGAGGAAAGAATTTTACATCTTGCCAAATGAAAACCAGAGAGCAAGCTTCCAGCTGTGACTGTCGCTGTTTTGATTTTTTAGTTACTGTGGAATACACGATCCTGCCTGTGTGGTTTACTGTAATACCAGCAAGAAGTGGTTCTGCAACGGACGTGGAAATACTTCTGGCAGGTAGATAATCAGACCATGCATGTGTCTTTAATCAGTGCTGTGCTCAGATTTGTGTGTAAATTATGGAAATGTTGAAGCAAAGCGCAATATAAAATCACGCTAACAAACCTGGTTTTTTTCCTCCTCTGTGACTGGTTTAACTTGAAACAGATGGTGGTGTGTGAATGCCTTAATGTATTTACCCTTGATTTATTCTCTGTGGCTCTTTTTATTATGCAAGTAGGGTTGGCTTAATTCTCCTTCCCAGTTTTTATTTCGATTTTTCTGCAAGATGAGCTCTTGGCACACCCGCTGATCTTCATTAATGGGAGGATGTTCCCAAGGCAGTAACGGGCATCCAGGGGCGCTGGTTCCTGAGCAGGCTCGCTCTGGCCTGAGCTCATCGGAGCTGTCCGGAGGCTAATTCAGGCCAGATCCTGAATCATCGGCTTCAATTAAGTTCACTTGACCGTCGGCGCTGGGCTTGCCTTCCTGATGTTGATCAGCTGCAGCTGGACTGGGTCGCTTGTTCTGTGTTTGGGACAGGACAGTGTTCTCCTGGTGCGCAAATTCCAGGGGGGGGAGTTCGATGGTCTTGCCCGAGTGGTGGGACTCTCGTCCTGGTGGGTCCCGTGCCAGCGGCTCCCCTTCCCCTCCAGGTTGCTGTGTACAGGTCACTCCACTGCTGGAGAGGATGGAGCAGAGCCTGGGAGGCAGAGCTCCGAGGTCCTAGCAAGGAAGTGTGGGGTCTTTTTCTGAGCTTCACGTTCTGGAGAAAGAAAATGACCAAAGCCCAGAGGCAGGCTTACTTGCGCTGACACAAGCCCCTCGTGTGCCTTTGACAGCTGTGGGTCTCGGAGGGTTACAGATGGAGCAGTCAGATCTCATGGCATCTCTGAGTTAGTAACTTGAAATATGGTGTTATGAGCAAGGCGAGAAAGGGGCTGCTGTTTTTGAAAAGATTTTAAAGAGGAGTATCTTCTGGATAACCAAAAGACGTTCTTGTCCCATTTTCAGAATCTTCTGGGTAATTTAAGTGTTGCTATGTTTGCATTTAGTTCCTCTTGTGCAGGAAAAGCAACTAAATAAAACTTCTCTTAGCTGGCAACCCCAGCTTCCGGTCAGCATAGCCAAGAACAGGGAAGTGAGCAAAAGGGCCTCTGAGAAACAACAGGCTCGAGCCAAGCACCACTGAGCATTCTGTGCGAGGCCCAGGGGAAGGTGAGGAAGCAGCCGCTGGCCCTCAGGGAGCTTGGCTGTGACAGGGTGAGGATGCATGGGAAGACACGGAGACAGCTGATTTTACCCACGTGGCCGGCAGGGCTCCAGAGTGGAGTCGGGCTTTGGAGATGCCCAGAGCGACCATGGCTGGTTAGAGAATCCTGGGCCTCGTGGCAGGGAGAAGGGTTAGAAGATTAGCTGAGCTGAAGCTTTTGGCAGGAATGGTTTTCCAGAGGGGAAGAGAGAGGGCGCAGTGAGGAAGGCTGGGAGGCCCTGCAGGCGTGTTCAGAGCTGCTGGAGACACCGAAAGAGCCCAAAGGCAGAGTAGCTGGGCATCCTTGTTGGATACGGCAGATAGGTGCTGGAGGGTGGCTGGCTTGGGCCAGGGCAGGGTTCAGCCCAGACTGCGGTTTAGGTGAGCAGTGTCCTGGCCACGTCGCAGCAAGGAAGGAGCCGAGCCAGCCAGGGCTTCACACACAGCCCTGGGCTTCCGCAGAACAGCCCCTGCCTCTGCTCAGCCCTTTTATGCTTTTTATGGGGGTTTCCAGTCGCCTGCTTATCAGATTTCCTGGCCTGCAGCAAAGCAGGAGGGACTGTTGCTCCTGCAAGTAGGCACAGGGCCTCTGAGGAGTGATTTCAGAAGAAGCCACAGAAGATGGCGGCGGGGGGTGACCTTGGAAAGAAGGGGCCGGGGCCTTGTGGGAAATGTCTCCGACCCCACGGCAGCCCTGGGCCAACAATGGGTTAAATTAGGCCTGGTAAGTTGGATTTAAGAAAGCAGGATTTTTTAAAAAGGCAGGAACTATGTGAACCGTGTTAAGGAAGTTTTCCTTAAAAGTGGTTCAAGTTGGGATTGATTTTTGTGCTCAGTGGGGAGCTAGTTTGGGGGAGGGCTGGTCCCCAGAGATGCCAGATGGATGAGGTGTGACTGCCTCTGCTAATGGACCGTGAACGGTACCGGAACTTTTAACAGGGGCCCGAAAATTGGAAGTGGTGAAAAGCCAAACTTTGGGTGTTAACCGTTTATCATTTCCTGGTTTCAGCCACATTGTAAATCACCTTGTGAGGGCAAAATGCAAAGAGGTGACCCTGCACAAGGACGGGCCCCTGGGGGAGACAGTCCTGGAGTGCTACAACTGCGGCTGTCGCAACGTCTTCCTCCTCGGCTTCATCCCGGCCAAAGCTGACTCAGTGGTGGTGCTGCTGTGCAGGTGAGTGGTCCCCAGATGTCTCCTGGGGGTGACCTTTAAGCTCCAGCCGTCTCCTCACAAGCCTTGGCCCAGCCCAGCCCAGCCCAGCCGTGGCTCTAACTCCAGGGAGTTGTCCTCCAAAGATGGTTTTTGCTGAAGGGTGAGGCATGAGAGCGTTTAGGGCTGAGGCTTGTTAAGGAGTTGGCAGTGCCGTGTAACTCTTTTGGGGCATTCTGGCTAAGTCATAAAAACAATTCTGTAAAAACAAAGTCTGTTCTGAGTTTTAAGAGTTCAGAGCTCAAGTGCACGGGGAGATGCGATTTATTACTAACAGTTTGAAGGTAATGTGATCACATAATAAAACGCAGGGCACGCCCCTTTGGGTGAAAGGTCAGCATGGGAGGGGGCCCTCCCTGCTCTGGGGCTTCAGGGAGGGGAGCTGGTCCTCACGGCCCCCTCCCGCTCTGCAGGCAGCCCTGTGCCAGCCAGAGCAGCCTCAAGGACATCAACTGGGACAGCTCGCAGTGGCAGCCGCTGATCCAGGACCGCTGCTTCCTGTCCTGGCTGGTCAAGATCCCCTCCGAGCAGGAGCAGCTGCGGGCACGCCAGATCACGGCACAGCAGATCAACAAGCTGGAGGAGCTGTGGAAGGTGGGGCTGCCCAGCGGGCCGACCCGTGCCTTCGTGTGGTTTCTAGTTGCGGGGAGGGGAGTGTCTTCAGAGACGGCTTGACCCAGTGAGACCGCTGGAGATTCTCTGAAAGGAACTCAGGCAGACCTCTGCCACCTCTACGTGGAATGACCTCAGGGCACCTTGGTCACCTTCCATCCAGGCAGCCTTACCTGACCGAGAAGATCCTGGCCTTGGGGAAAGGAAAGCTCTGGCTGCTGGAATTTTTGTCTTGCCGGGGTGAGGATGGGTGGTGGGAGGGAAGAATGGGGCTGGCTGTGGGCAGAGCCTGGACCTGCACAGACAGGTGGGCTGCGAGAGTGTCCTGGGGAAATAGGTTGGTGTCGAGATCGGCACAGTCAGCTGAGACAGAGGGGAGAGGAGAGGGTGCCGGGTCAAGTAGTGGGTGCCTGGCCCTCCTTCAACAGACAGCCCTCACTTTTCCCCCACGGAAGCCTTTCTGTGATTCCAGCTGTTTAGGATTTTGTGATAAAGTAGTTCTAATAACTAGGCTAGAAGTTTTCATTTGCCTCCCATTCAGTCAGAAATCTCACATAGGAACCGAAGTGCAAGTTAAAATATTTTTTTAAGCATTGTTCAGCCGGGTACCTTTCCACTTGGATTTTCGGGTTGCCAGATGATTTCATCATTCCCATTTATATCTGAACAGACCAGAAAATGTCCTATCCCCACCAGCTTGGCACTCACTGAGGGAGCTGGCCCCCAGGGGAAGAGCTGCGGGCCCATGTTGGTCTGGCTCAGGATTAGCAGACGTGGGAGACAGGCCTCCCAGGCTGTGGACACAGCGAGAGAAACCGGTGGTCTTTGTGGCAGCCTGCGAGGAGGGTTAGCTGCTCTCGTTCACAAGCTGGGCATGCTTGGAGGAGGCAGCTGGCTCTGAAGGTGCCTTCTGCTGTGGACAGTGTCAGGCTGGCGCCTGGGGCTTTGTAGGCAGGTTCACCCAAGTACCGGAACCCCGCTGGGGTGAGGAGCAGCAGCTGAGGCCCAGGCATGGGCCAGGCCGGTGTGCAGCTCCCTGTGTGGCATGGAGTTCCCGTTCCCAGGGTTCTCCTTGCAGGTGGGGCTGCGCCAGAACCCCTCCATGCCACCCACCATGGCCCATTCTGAGAAGTGGCATGTGTGCTCCATCCCTCTGGTGCCTCTGCGCCCTCGTTCATTTGCATGTAGGGAAAAACAGGATGAGTGTGGCGCGGTGTTGTTGTCTTCTAGGAAAACCCTTCTGCCACGCTGGAGGACCTGGAGAAGCCGGGGGTGGACGAGGAGCCGCAGCATGTCCTCCTGCGGTACGAGGACGCCTACCAGTACCAGAACATATTCGGGCCCCTGGTCAAGCTGGAGGCCGACTACGACAAGAAACTGAAGGAGTCCCAGGTGATGTGTGCAAGAGGGCTTGGCCTGGGCTGGGCTCTGGCTCTCACAGCTCTCTCCTCAGGCTTCCAGAGGGAGGTTTTCTCTCCAGGCTGTGGGAGCTGATGTGGGCTGCAGCCGCGACGCCTGAGAGTTGGAGCTTGCGGATCCGGGCCTGGCAGCCCGGTGGTCTGGACCCCCACCCTCAGATCTGACATCAGCCTCAGTGTTTTCTGTTTAAATCCAACACATCTTTCCCGGTGGGGTCCACAGCTTTGCCCACAGTTGCAAGAGTTAGACTTGGGCGTGATCCCTGTGAAGACCACATTTAGGCAGCGGGAGCCCTGGAGCGCTGACCTCCCCTCCCTCCCTCCCCTCCTCTTTCTGTCCCTCCCTCCCCTTCTCTGTCTCTTCCTCCCTCCCACAGCAGCTGCTCCCTGGCCACGGATGCCTCTGGTGTGCGGTGAAGCCTTCAGACGGGATCGGCCCGTGTGTGTTCCGGGGACTCCTAATGGCTTCTCTTTCAGATGTGCCCTTGGTGGCATTTGGGGCTGTCAGGTGCCACTCACGGCGCCTGCTCATGGCAGAGGCTTGCTGTAGGGCCCGCTTCATGGGGCCTCGGGCATCTGGAGGCCAGGCCCGGGCCTGTGCTGGAGGCTAACCGGGGCTCTTGTTTTTCATGTGCTCAGACTCAAGATAACATCACGGTCAGGTGGGACCTGGGCCTTAACAAGAAGAGAATCGCCTACTTCACTTTGCCCAAGACTGACTCTGGTAATGAGGATTTAGTCATAATTTGGTTAAGAGGTGATTTTAAGTTTTAAAATATTTGTGACCATAAGTAGCATAAAATTCCTAGTTCCACCCTTGTAAAGTGCCCCTTAATTTGAACTCTCCCTGGTGGAAGCGACGGCATGGGTTAAAATGGCCACCTCTCTCACTTTTTTACCGCAAGACATGCGGCTCATGCAGGGGGATGAGATATGCCTGCGGTACAAAGGGGACCTTGCGCCCCTGTGGAAAGGGATCGGCCACGTCATCAAGGTCCCTGATAGTATCCTTCATGTGAAGAGGGTGGGACCGGCTGGTGGGAGAGGAAAGTGGGGGCATCACGTGGAGGCCACCGTGGATTTGATGCTCACTGCTGGGCCAGCATCTCATGCTCTGTGGTGGGTGCTGGTTGGCATCGCCCTCCACTGCTCTTAGGAGAATCGCAGGGCCTTCACCTTCAGGGGACAGCTGGTTATATGGTTGTTTCCCCTCTGCCCGAATGGTGATGTTGGTGATGCCACTTGTGTGGTGCGTCCCTGGACTGACTCGAGATTAATGTGGCTGCAGGAGCGCCTTACCTGGACGCTGACCCTGCACACGGAGGTTCCAGAAGCCAGTGGTCACATGCAGACCCTCTGAGCACACACTTGCTCCCAGGCCACGTTTGGGAATGTGCAGTGACCTCATGGTGACGCAGGCTGCCGGCCAGAGTGGTGCAACTATAAGGCACAGGTGCAGTTAGAGGCCTGGGGCGGGGATGGGTCCTAGGAGAAGACACCGCGGGTCGGACTGAGGCTGCCTCTTGGTGACTGGCCAGTGCTGCTGGGGCCTGACCATTCAGCGGTGGGCTCCACAGGGGTAGGGAGAGTTGTCTCCCACACCCACCCTGGGCCTGACAAGCTCATCCTGAACACGTGAGACCAGTTTTGGGGCTCGGGGTCGAGGGAAGGGTGTTGCCTACCCGCCACAGCCTCCTGGAGGGCAGGTTGCTTGTGTATGTGGAGCCCTGTGCTTGGCCGTACTGGGAGAGGCGTTGTTTCCGTGGAACTGTGAGAAGAGCTGCTCTGGCCAAAGCTGGGTTCCCCGAGCTCTGCCTGCCCCTGCTGGCCACATGTGCAGGAGCTCCTGGCGAGGTCCTGGGGCCCTGGATGTTGCTGCTCCCTGCTGGTGAGCGCTGCTGGCTTCACTGCCGCCCTCTGCATCTCTGAAAGGGGCCTAGATGGGTGGCTGGGAGTGGCAAGGAGGAACTCCAGGCTGGCTGGGGGTGGGACACCGGCTCATGGTGAGGTAGAGTCTTTCCTCAAGGATGCTGTCCTTCTGGTCTCTGGTCTGGTGTTGGCTGCACGTTTTTAGCGTTTGGTGCAGAGCCAGCGGTGTCTTAAGTAACTAAATTTTAAAAACGCTGTTTAAAGAGCGTGTACCAAGGGCGGCCCAGAAAGGTCAGCCCGGCTTTTGACAAGGATGCAAACTTAACTCAGCACACAGATTATGGCGATGAGATCGCCATTGAGCTGCGGAGCAGCGTGGGTGCACCTGTGGAGGTGACTCACAACTTCCAGGTGGATTTTGTGTGGAAGTCGACCTCCTTTGACAGGTAAGTCTTCTCATCGCTGCCGCCTGTTCCCTGGTTGCCACCCGTGGCATCTTTATGAGCCCTCCCCATCACTGTGGAGTGGGGTTCCCCACCCAGCTCTGCAAACTCAGGATGCCGGTGAGGCGGCCACGGCTGTGCATGTCGCCAACCCCAAACCCTCCTCACAGGATGCAGAGCGCATTGAAAACGTTTGCCGTGGACGAGACTTCGGTGTCTGGCTACATCTACCACAAGCTGCTGGGCCACGAGGTGGAGGACGTAATCATCAAGTGCCAGCTGCCCAAGCGCTTCACGGCGCAGGGCCTCCCTGACCTCAACCACTCCCAGGTGCGCGCCGTCCTCAGCGCGCGGGGCCTCGCCCACGGGCCGGGACACAAGCGGAGGCTGCCCCTAACGGCCGCTTGTATTGAAGGTTTATGCCGTGAAGACTGTGCTGCAAAGACCGCTGAGCCTGATCCAGGGTCCGCCAGGCACGGGGAAGACGGTGACGTCGGCCACCATCGTCTACCACCTGGCCCGGCAAGGCAACGGGTAGGGCTGACACAGCCCCTGCGGGCAAGACCTGGGAGGGCTTTAGGGTAGCCAGATAGAAGGCCTGCTGCTGGGAGCCTCGGGCTCTGTCACACCGAAGAGAGCACGTGGCGGGTAGTGTCGCTATGGTGCCTACCGCTCTCTATGTGACATTATTCGTGTCAGCTCCAGCCTTGGGATTGCATTTTAGTAACCAGATCTGCTACTGGTTTAGAAAACTGGGGGCAGGGGGGGCATGGCTGCAGCAGCATGAGTTCCATGTGTGGCACTTTATAGCATGGCGGGAGGGTGCAAGTTCCAGCCTTGGCATTGCTTGCAGTGGGTAGAGCTGTGAAGGCTGGGCTGTTTGGATCTGAGCTCCTTCAGTATCGTGTCATTACTGCCTGTTAAAAATGACAGGAGTTTAAGGCCAGCCTGAACAGGGTGAGACGTCTCTACAAAAAAAAAATTCAGAAATTAGCTGGGGGTAGTGGCGTGCACCTGTGGTCCCAGCTACTCAGGAGGCTGGGGTGGGAGGATCGCTTGAGCCCAGGATGTTGAGGCTGCAATTAGCTGAAATCACACCACTGCACTCCAGCCTGGGCAACAGAGCAAGAAAGACCCTGTCTCAAAAAACAGAGTCTTGGCTTATTACGTTCACCGAGCTTCCTCTGGGTAAGCACTGAGCCGCCCCAATGGTGTTGCAGGCCGGTGCTGGTGTGTGCTCCGAGCAACATCGCCGTGGACCAGCTAACGGAGAAGATCCACCAGACGGGGCTAAAGGTCGTGCGCCTCTGCGCCAAGAGCCGTGAGGCCATCGACTCCCCGGTGTCTTTTCTGGCCCTGCACAACCAGATCAGGAACATGGACAGGTGTGTGTCGAGGCCATCCCTCCCAGTTGGTCCCTGAGCTTCTGCGGGTGACGTGTACAGAGCTCAGGCACCCTGCTGACCCGCATGTGCTTCCAGCATGCCTGAGCTGCAGAAGCTGCAGCAGCTGAAAGACGAGACTGGGGAGCTGTCGTCTGCCGACGAGAAGCGGTACCGGGCCTTGAAGCGCACCGCAGAGAGAGAGCTGCTGATGGTGAGTGCCCCTCCCGCCTGCAAAAGGGCCTGTGGGCTGGCAGCCTGATGGTTTTTGTTTGGGCCAAAGCACCTATTTGAATTGTTGCTTTGCTTCTGGAAAGAGAACTTAGATGCTCTCTACTTGGCCTCTCTGTGCTCAGTTGTACAGTAAATTAGGGACATCTTGCTGCCTGGAACACGGTCTTCTAGGGAGTCTCCACTCCCTGCTAGCCTCCACTGGGATCCGGCAGTGGATCTAGAACACTCCTGCTCTTTCATAACCAACCAGCCTGAACTGGAATCAGCCTGAGTGCAGGTTCCAGCAGCTCAGCACTGCCCCTTGGAGGTTGTCGTGAGGCACAGAGCTCTTGGTGTGGAGGGGTTGCCTTCTGTGAAACATGACCGTTTAAGGACCTTAAAAGTTTGTAATCACCACAGCCTGGACCACGTATCTTGTCCGGGAGGGACAGCTTGTTTTTTATAGTGTCAGGGAGGGTGAGAGACAGGAGAGCTTCTGTGTCCTGTCCCACCTGCCCTCCGGGGTCTGGTGGCGTTTACAGTGCAGGTGCCCTGATGCCTCTGCACCCTTCCCCAGAACGCAGATGTCATCTGCTGCACGTGTGTGGGCGCCGGTGACCCGAGGCTGGCCAAGATGCAGTTCCGCTCCATTTTAATCGACGAAAGCACCCAGGCCACCGAGCCGGAGTGCATGGTTCCCGTGGTCCTCGGGGCCAAGCAGGTGGGCTGCCTCCCCTGCCCTCTCCTGTGTGAAAACTCGTGTGTGTGATTCTTGGTGTTTGTCTTTTAAAACACCTTGTATTGACGCAGGATGCCCAGCAGAGTGTGCACACATGGGGCTCCCTGAGGGGTTTATAGAGGGTGGGCTCTGCCAGCTGCACGTCCAGTGTGTGTGGTGAGCAATGCCCCTGTGGCCAGGTGGTGTCCTGTGCACCCTGGGGCCCCTACTTCCTTGCTAGTGTGTGTTAAGGCCGATTCACACCTGAGCTTCTTGACTTGTGGGGGCCCCTGTTCCTACAGCTGATCCTTGTAGGTGACCACTGCCAGCTGGGCCCAGTGGTGATGTGCAAGAAGGCGGCCAAGGCCGGGCTGTCACAGTCGCTCTTCGAGCGCCTGGTGGTGCTGGGCATCCGGCCCATCCGCCTGCAGGTCCAGTACCGGATGCACCCTGCACTCAGCGCCTTCCCATCCAACATCTTCTACGAGGGCTCCCTCCAGAATGGTGTCACTGCAGGTAACAGGGCTCTGCCCAGGGCAGGGGCTTTTACAGAGAAGTGGCATCAAGGGAATGTGGACTGGGGAGAAGGAACTGGCCCATCAGTTTCCCCTGAGTGGCTTCACATAGCCACTGCTTGAGTTCAGGGCACTTTGTGCCCAAGGTCTTGGTGGTATGGTCTTGGATCAAGTGGTGTCTCTGGGGCATGTGGGGAGCCTGTGTTCTCTGTAAAACTCAGTCATTGCCTGAGAATTCATCCAAGCCTCATGTGGCAGCATGCACAGCAGCCAGGACAGGCTGTTAGGGGAGCTGAGCCCAGGCCTTAACATGGGCCATGTGTTCAGTGCTTCATGAAGAACAGCTGTTCTCAGGGCCTTGGCCCCTGGGGTCCACAAGACTGTGTCCGGCTTCCCTGGATAACACAGAGGCCTCACCTGCCCTTTTTCACTCTGCCGACGCTCGCACTGCTGGTGACCCACTGGTGCTTCTGCAGGAGTCGGCCCAGAGCAGCCAGACTGTGCCTGGATCACAGTAAGAAACGCCCTGGATGAGGAAGTGAACAGTACATCTTACTAAGCCTCGAGTGTTTCACTGTGACCAGATAAAATTTCTTGTGACACCTTTGGGTATGCCGGCGCTTGAAGGAAGGCCTTGTGGACACACCCTGGGTATTCATCCCAAGGCGTTGGGCAGACTTTTTCCAAAAATGATCGAACCTGTCGCTTCATGGAGAACAAGTGGCAACATCTGTTACAGTAGTAAAATTCAAGTGAAAACCAGAATTTTGGAAAACTTAACGTTGCTTGCCATGAGCTTGGTGTCTTCCCAGCACCTAGAGACTTTTCTGGTGAGGTCTTTGGGGGTGACAGATGGAATGTTTCCACCATTGCCGGTGAAATGTGTCAGCCTTTGGAAGACCTACTTGACTCAGTGGGAGATCCTTCCTAAAAATGACCAATGTAGTGTCACGAAGTCACATGGGGATGGAGCGGCAAAGAGTTGTCACAGGCGTGCGGAAACCCATCTCTGTCCAGCTTGATGTGGCTTCGGGGCTGGAGACTCCCAGCCGTGCAGAAAGGCTGTAAAAACAAACCCATCTTCCTTTCCAGCCACAGGCATCCATGAGGCCTGGCTTCCCCACGGCATCCCCAGAGCCCAGGAGGGTGGACTGAGCAGAGGCAGACCCCAGGGCCCAGCTGCCTCCGATTCAGCCAGATAGTAAGGAGATTTGCAGAAATGTGAGACAGGACCACTTTTCTTACTTAGCTTATTTTTGGAGAAATAACTAACATGTAATGGGTTATTTTTAAATGAATTAATATATTTTTTAAATTTCCAAGTTTAGAGAATACAGTTATCCTTATAGCTGTTTGGACTCCCTAACTTTTGAGAGTGTAAAGGGTCCTGAAAGCTGCCGACACAGCACCTCATGAACTCCAAACCTGTGGGGTTGGTATTGTCAGGCCTAGTTACAGGAGAAAGTGAGGCTCAGAGCCCACCACCCGGGTTGGGCCGCACCACTCTGCCGAGTGGCAGGTCGTGGGAGTTGACACCACTGTTGACATCGCAGGGACACCGCTGTTCCCAGCGCATGGCAAGGCTGAAAACAAGCCCGCAGAGACCTCGCTTACGCTCTGGGGTGTCTGAGCACTGGCTGGGAAAGGCGTGGCTCGGCGGGCGCAGGCTCAGACCCCTGATGGTCCCCAGGGCATCGGCCCAGAGGGCAGACGCTGGTGCACACTGCTCTCTAATTGATGCACAGCACATAGTTCACACCCAGTAAGTACATTTTAGGAAATTCTCTATTGAAGTGTAAACATGTGGCCACATTACAAGTGTCTGGCTCAGTGAGTGGTTACTAAGTGAGCATATTTGGATAGCCAGCACCTGAAGCCAGAACCACCTGACCAGCTGTGAGAAGCCGCCTCATCCCTGCAGGTGGCCACCATCCAGGAGTGCGCATCCACAGCAGCCCTTGGGCTGAGGGACTTCTGAGCTCATCCGGCGGCCCCTGCGCTCACCGTAACAACAGTGATCCACTTACAATGATCCACACATACGGTGATCCACACATAACGGTGTGTCCTGGCATGTCTGGCTTCCTCTGTCCATGTCAGGCTGGTGCTGTGCAAAAACACCGGTTTTCTCACACTGATCGAAGCTCCCAGTAGAGTGAGGAGGGCACCTGTGAATTGAGAAACTGAATTTACCGTTTTAAGGAAACGCAACAGGGCCCAGAAAAGCCAAGATGAGCACGAAGAGCCCGAAGAAAGTGGCTGCTCACACAGCAGGACGCCCCGGCCCCCCAGCTGCAGTGTTGGGCCCCGGCCCAGGAGGGAGCCCAGAGACAGAGCCACCGGTCCACAGGCCCTCAGCAGGAATGGACAAGGCTGAAGGGCAGGGGCACACAGTTGGCTCAACAGTGTCACACACAAGTCAGTTGTAGGGGCTGTGGCGCCTTTAAGGCAAGCTTCTGGAAGGAAGCAGGAGAATAGCCTGTATCCTAGGGTTGGCAGAGATCCAGGCTGCAGGAAAGCCCTGGCTGAGACCCTGTTCCCTGTTCAGGGGCTGAGCCAGCTCTGTGCTGGCCATGGTGCTCTCGGTGGCCTCTCCTCAGCCTTGCCCAATCCTGGGCATCTCTGGCCGGGGGACCGGCTCAGGTGACCTCACCAGGGCCTCACAGATCGAGGTCTCCTGCCCCAGGACCTGCAGCGCTGTAGTGTAGCATCTACATTGCGCTGTATCTGAACTCAGTTGAGGCAGGCTAGGGCTTTTGAAGTGTTACCTCTTTCCCTCCCCTCACAGCGGATCGTGTGAAGAAGGGATTTGACTTCCAGTGGCCCCAACCCGATAAACCGATGTTCTTCTACGTGACCCAGGGCCAAGAGGAGATTGCTAGCTCGGGCACCTCCTACCTGAATAGGTGAGCAGGGACAGGCCCACCAGCATCTGCAGGCCTTGGGGACAGCTTGAGAGGTTGCTGACTCATTCTACTTATTTTATTTTTAACATGGGACTGAAACTTTTTTTGCCTTCATCCCCTGTTTAGACTCTAAACCATGTTGTTTCTGCCTCCTTTTCCATTGTACTTGTTTTTTATTGGGCAGATACTTGCTAATCCCACATGGCAGCCTTTTCTGCCCCTCGAGACTCCCCTGGTGAAAGCTGGGGAAGCTCAGCCGTGCAAACGCCAGTGATGGCAGCTGCCTTCCCGCAGGGTGTCATGTGTCTGCACCCCTCACGGCCTCCAGCCTCAGGGCTCGGGATCCCACAGGTGGAGCCCAGCACTGAGAGCCTGGGTTTCTTAGGACCGAGGCTGCGAACGTGGAGAAGATCACCACGAAGTTGCTGAAGGCAGGCGCCAAGCCGGACCAGATTGGCATCATCACGCCCTACGAGGGCCAGCGCTCCTACCTGGTGCAGTACATGCAGTTCAGCGGCTCCCTGCACACCAAGCTCTACCAGGTGCGCCGCACCCTCGGGCACACTTGGTCTCCTGGGTCATGCAGGGGTATTGACCCTTGACCTTTAAGTTACCTCCCCAAGAGGGGCCCATCCTGGCTGGAGCTCAGAGTGGCCCAGGAAGCACCAGCTGGCCCACCCTCTGGGGAGGGCACAGACAGCACATCCCCACGGACCCTGCGAAATTCCACATGGTCAGGACAGAGACGTTGAGAAATATGTCACAGGGATCAGAAACACGGGCTAAGATTGGCACATCAAGGTGTTTTCTCGGGACAGTTGAAACAAGTCCAAGGTGGAACGGCAGTGGTCTGTGCCTGCTACGCAGTGGATGTTGTGCTGTGGAGACCATGGTGTTAACACCTTTATTGACACCCGGATGAAACACCCACCGCGGGTGTGTGGGGAGGAGGCACAGCTCTGCCTCCACGGGGAAATGAGCCCAAGTGCTGAGTCTCAGTGGCTACATGGCAGTGGTTTCTGTTCTGTTTTTGAGCACGGCTCAGGTGCTCTGGGATGAGCACGTGTGCTCTTAGTGCTGAGAAACAAATCCCTGTGGCTAAAAGAGAACAGGCTGGGTGTCATGGCCCACACCTGGAGTCCCAGCACTTTGGGAGGCCGAGGTGGGGGAGTCGCTTGAGCCTAGGAGTTCCAGACCAACCTGGGCAACGTAGGGAGACCCTGCCTCCACCAAAAAAAATAATAACTGGGTATGGTGGCATGTGCCTATGGTCCCAGCTACTCAGGAGACTGAGGTAGGATCAGCTGAGCCTGGGAGGTCAAGGCTGCAGCGAGCTGAGATCGTACCACTGTACTCTAGCCTGGGTGACAGAGCAAGACCCTGTCTCTAAAGAAAACAAAACAAAATGGCAGCAGAGCCAGGACAGCCCCTAGGTGCGGTGAGCAGGCACCAGGCCCCAAGCTCCCGGGTGGGATTTGAGGGTGGGTCTTGGTGTGTTTCCTGCATTTTGGGGGGACTGGGAAGGCAGCCTGCTGGCTTATAGTGACCACAAAGCTCCCTTCCAGGAGGTGGAGATCGCCAGTGTGGACGCCTTTCAGGGACGCGAGAAGGACTTCATCATCCTGTCCTGTGTGCGGGCCAACGAGCACCAAGGCATTGGGTTTTTAAATGACCCCAGGCGTCTGAACGTGGCCCTGACCAGAGCAAGGTAGGGAGGCTGCCTGCTGCGTGCTGCCCAGCCGCTCTAATCGGTCCTCACTTCCCAGGGAATTTGGGGCTAGGGTTTGGGGGTTGCCAGGGCCAGAGGTCAGAGGACTCTGAGCAGCAGTTGAGAAACAATGTCTCACTGCAGAGATCTTTGTTTCCGTGTCCTGGGGGTGTGCTGTGGCCCCTGTGCCTCAGCCCAGCAGGATGTATTTTTCCAGGCCCTTCTGGTCTGATTCAAATAAATCTTGTGTGTGTCTGTCAAGTTGTTTAATCTGAGAGCCTGTAAGTTTTGGTCCTGTCCACTATTTTTGGTTCTAAAATACGACTTTTGTGAACTGCTGATAGCAGAAGGGACCCCGAGAACAAGGTGTCCATTCTGTCATCCCACATAAAACTAGACATCAGGCCGGGCGCGGTGTCTCATACCTGTAATCCCAGCACTTTGGGAGGCCGAGGCAGGTGGATCACCTGAGGTCAGGAGTTCTCGACCAGCCTAACATGGTGAAACCTCGTCTCTACTAAATACAAAAAAATTAGCCGGTCGTGGTGGCACATGTCTGTAGTCTGAGCTACTTGGGAGGCTGAAACAGGAGAATCGCTTGTACCTGGGAGGCGGAGGTTGTGGTGAGCCGAGATCGCACCATTGCACTCCAGCCACTGGGCAACAAGAGCAAAACTCTGTCTCCAAAGAAAAAAAAAAAAAAAAACACTAGACAGCAAGGACCCATTCACCAGCTGGAAGTCGGGGGGACCTGGCCCGTGGCTCCACCCAGCACAGGGAGAGAGCCTGGCGCTCCTTCCGGCTCACATGTGCGGTGGTTCTCCTCTAGGTCACCATGGCTTTGTCATTGGTTACTCCCTCTTTCTAAGGCGCCCTCTTGTTTGGTGGGCAGTATTGGGTGGGTCCCCCCACAGCTGCGTGAGGTGGGCTAGAGGAGCTGGGCATCGGGTCAGTGCCCCAGCCTGCTGGGGGCCCTGTGGGGCCGCCTGTGCCCCGGTGCCTGGAAGGCCGACTCTTGACAGCAGGTCTTCTCTTCAAATGTATCCACCCAGCCAGTTGTCTGCCCTGGGGCTGCTTAGAGTCGGCCACAAAATCAACCTGTGTGCAGGGTCAGTGGCTTGGCATTGGGCTGTGGGGCCTGTCCCTGTGGCTGGCAGCCTGCCTGCTGCCCGGTCCATGCCTCTGTTGCCTTGGATTTGGGTTCTGAGTGAATGCAGCCTTGCCTCTTGGACCGTCCTGTGAGACGGGCAGCTCTCCACCTGCGTTCTCAGCACTGCGCCCTTGTTGCAGGTATGGCGTCATCATTGTGGGCAACCCGAAGGCACTGTCGAAGCAGCCGCTCTGGAACCACCTGCTGAACTACTACAAGGAGCAGAAGGTGCTGGTGGAGGGGCCGCTCAACAACCTGCGCGAGAGCCTCATGCAGTTCAGCAAGCCGCGGAAGCTGGTCAACACCATCAACCCGGTGAGCGCCTGCGCAGGACAGCAGGGCAGCACGGAGAAACCCGGGCCCGAAACACTGCTGGGAATGTGCCAGCTTGGCCCGTGTGCCCGTGAGCTGAGGGAGGGCTCTCCTAGGGGAGGGTGGGCCAGCCCACTTCCTGTCACCCAAGCTGTGTGTGGCATTTTTGGCTTGGGGCTGCTAAGTCCTGGGTGGCCTCTGGGAATTGGGCTCAGGGTTGCTGTGCTGCATGCAGCAGCCTGGGACCTTGGACACGGGCAGTTGGAAGCTTTGCAAGCCCAGGGTGCCTTGGTAGTGAGGGGGTGTGAAGCTTCCTGAGCTGAGGCCCAAGGGTCAGCATCAGAGCCCAGGTCTGCCGAGGAGGGCAGGCGAGACCCAGAGGCCATGAGACAGCAGCTCCCTCCTGTCTCCAGGGAGAGCCCCTGGCACAGTGTCAACATCCCACAGCTGCATACCTGCCACCTCCCAGGCCACTGGGCCCATGGGAAGTTGTTCCTTCTGTTGAGATGACAAATTCCTCACCTATCTAAACCTTCGCAGGGAGCCCGCTTCATGACCACAGCCATGTATGATGCCCGGGAGGCCATCATCCCAGGCTCCGTCTATGATCGGAGCAGCCAGGGTGAGTTGCTCAGCAGGGGACCTGGCCGACCCCTCGTCCTCACACCGGGATGCTGGCCATTCCCACCGCTGCAGCTTTAGGTGCCCCCATCTTTCCTCCTCTTCAAGGGCGGTGCCTGGCTCCCTTGGCCTCCCCGCCCCTAGGGCATCTCTAGCCCCGGAGCACCCCTAGGGTGTTTGTCTTTAGCTAGAGTTTATTCATTTGTGTTTCCTGGTGATCAAGCTAGTTAGCTTTTTCTTGCCTTTTGGTAGGGCAGGGACTGCATGTAGTACAAATAGAACATTTACATAAAAAGGATTTTTTTTTTCCTTTGGTAAATGCAGGGTGATTTTCATTTATTTTAGTTTTTTTGTTTAGAGACAGGGTCTCGCTATGTTGTCCAGGCTGGTCTCGAACTCCTGCCTCAAGCAGTCCTCCCGCTCAGCCTCCCCAAGTGCTGGGATTACAGGCGTGAGTCACTGCACTTGGCAAATTTGCAGGTTGTTTTTTTTTTTTGTTTGTTTGTTTGTTTTTTTTTGGGAGACCGAGTAGTATCGCTCTGTCGCCCAAGCTGGAGTACAGTGGTGTGATCTTGGCTCACTGCAACCTCCCCCTCTGGGTTCAAGCGATTTTCCTGCCTTGGCCTCCCGAGTAGCTGGGATTACAAGCACCCACCACAATGCCCGGCTAATTTTTGTGTTTTTAGTAGAGACGAGGTTTCGCCATGTTGGCCTGGCTGGTCTCAAACTCCTGATCTCAGGTGGTCCACCCACCTCGGCTTCCCAAAGTGCTGGGATTATAGGCTTGAGCCAACACGCCCGGCCCCAATTTTCAGTTTTTAAGATCTGTGTAGGCCAGTGATTCCCAGCAGACTCTCCTCGGGGAAGGTGCCTACCCAAGCACCCAGCCCCAGGCAGGCTGCTGTAGTTAACATGGAGTCCTGCGAATCCGCATCTTCAGCCTGGGCAGAGCCAGGACAGGTGTGCAGCTCCGGCAGACTGGCTGGTGGGGTGGGTCGGGCATCGCTGGGGTTTGACCGAGGCAGGTGATACCTGCCGTGTTCCACTGTGATTTGCAGGCCGGCCTTCCAGCATGTACTTCCAGACCCATGACCAGATTGGCATGATCAGTGCCGGCCCTAGCCACGTTGCTGCCATGAACATTCCCATCCCCTTCAACCTGGTCATGCCACCCATGCCACCACCTGGCTATTTTGGACAAGCCAACGGGCCCGCTGCAGGTGAGCATCCATGGCTGCGGCTGGGTGTGGCCCTCCCGAGAGCTCTCGAGGGTGTGCTTGTCTATGAGGCGCTGACCTCCTTCGGATCACCCTGGACTGCTGTCTTTCAGGGCGAGGCACCCCGAAAGGCAAGACTGGTCGTGGGGGACGCCAGAAGAACCGCTTTGGGCTTCCTGGACCCAGCCAGACCAACCTCCCCAACAGCCAAGCCAGCCAGGATGTGGCGTCACAGCCCTTCTCTCAGGGCGCCCTGACGCAGGGCTACATCTCCATGAGCCAGCCTTCCCAGATGAGCCAGCCCGGCCTCTCCCAGCCGGAGCTGTCCCAGGTGAGCCCACCCCACGTACAGAGCCCTGGGACGGGACTTACCTGAGTGAGGGTGGGGCTATGCACCTGAAACATGCCCTCTGAAGAGCCCCAGAGAGCTGGCCTGGCCCATGTCCACTGTCTGAATTACCTGTCCCTGAGCTGGGATCATCAGAGTGGGTCTCCTCCTGGGTGTTAGTTTGGGGACGGGTTTTCCATTCTTTTCTCTGGGGCTGCTGAGGGCTGGGTGGATGTGAGCACCCTTGGCCTGTGGCTTGCTTACCTCCCAACCTTGTCTTTCAGGACAGTTACCTTGGTGACGAGTTTAAATCACAAATCGACGTGGCACTCTCGCAGGATTCCACGTACCAGGGAGAGCGGGCTTACCAGCATGGCGGGGTGACGGGGCTGTCCCAGTATTAAAAGGCAAGCCCCCCTGGAGCAGGCCTGGCCCCACCCCAGCCTCAAGGAGAAGGATGGGAGGGGGCTCTCCCCAGGGAGCTGCACTGGAGGGGTGCTATCTGGAAATGTGTGCTGTGCCTGGTGGGGGTCACAGGCCTCCAGGGTCAGCTTGGCCTGTGCCCTTCACCGCTAGTCAGGGTGGCTCCCCACGGAAAGGGATGTGGAGGCCCCTCACCCCACCCTACCCCATCCTGTCTGCTCCGGGGATCACCGCAGGACCTCAGTTTCCTCATCAGAGTTGGGGAGGGCAGCTCGGGCTCTCCCTCACTGTCCTGTGTGCTGGGTACCTGTGGGGCTCAGGTCGCAGCCTCTCACCGCCTCCTGCCCTTCTCCCTCCTGACAGGTGGCGGCGGAAGAGCTAAGCAATGTGGCTTAGTCCATCAGCATCTTATTCTGGGTAATAAAAAATAAAAATAAACGGATACCTGTTTTCCACTGCTAAAACTGAAGCACCACTGTGTGAGCGACAGGAAGGGAGAGCGCACGAGGGAGAGGAGCCGAGGCCGAGCGCCCCCTGCTGGCCCGCGGCGGCGAGGAGCAGAGGGAGCGGAGGAGGGGCCGGCCCGCGGGAGCCGCGGCCACCAGGAGGCCCCGCTCCGTCCCACCGGGGCTGCGGCCAGGGCGGAGGGAGGAAGACCCTCATCTCAGAGTAGCCCTTTCCTCTGTTCTTTTATTTCTTTTTCTCTTTGATTGAAAGGGGACTACGTCTTAGCAGGAAAAAACTTCGCATTTCTGTGCCCGAGCAGGCTCCTTGCAAAGACAGCAGCGTGCGGGGCAGAGCCCCGGGAGGGCGCGTCTGTCCACGCCTACCGGACGCGCGTCGCACTGCCTGTGTTCTCCGAGGGCCTTCATTTAAAGAAAATAAGGGTGTTTGGGGTTTTTCTGTTTGTTTTTTTCAAGATTCTTTTAAAGGAGTACTGAAGAATACTTTCCTAAGTTTGTCTCTCAAATCTTAGCGGTGGACCTGGGAGATGTGAGAAGCTTCCAGAAACAGTTTAAATAAGCCAGCGCCACTGGAGAAGAGGAGCAACACCTGTGCCGTGGCCGGAGGAGGATTTTTGTTGTTGGTTTTAGCTTCCAGTGGCTTCTTGCTGCGGGGCATCGGGCCGCTGGGGTAGCCGCCCGCCGAGCCTGGAAGCTGCTCGTTCTCCGCTGGACTCAGAAGCCAAGCTGCTTCCCACCTGGACTCGGCGCAGGGCCCCGCACCTGTGAGGAAGGTGCTTTTGGCCCCATTGCGAGGGGCCTTGGCCAGGACTGGCCCTGTGGCCAGGAGGCGAGAAGGTGGCTGTTCCCGGATTGACGGCTTTTTCCTGGGGGCCTTTGTGGAAGATTTGGTGGAAGGACAAGAGGGCCTGTCCCTGTCCCCATCCCCAGGAGGTACCGACGGTCCCTGTGCTGGTTAGACACACGGAGCACTGCATACCGAAAGCCCAAATTGGGAGCTCTGCCTGCCGGCAACTTTGCTGATGGGGTGATTGCTGCTTCTAGGGGGTAAGGAAACAAGTTACAGAAATTACCGCGTTCTGTGTGAAGGGGCTGAGGGTGTGGTGTCATTGGCAGAGGGTCATTTTAGGAGAGCTGCCCCAGCCCCTCGAACGCCTGGCTTGGGGTGTCATTCTGCCTGGCAGCCAGGCCTCCAGCCTCCCCTGGCCCGGGCCTGGGGCCGTCACTGGCCCTGATCCGAACACCTCCAGATTCCGGCTTCTACATGGGACAGACGGGGACGCACAGGCCACCTTCCTTCTGGCAGGGACTCTTATTTATTCCCATTGCTCTAGGGCTTTCGGTTTCCCCTTCTTCCGGTAGGCCGCGTAGAGGCATGCACTGGGTAGGTTTCCGCGGTGACTCCGCGGCGGCCTGAGGGACGCCCCCTGCCCCATCCCGGCTGTTGGGCTGGGCCGCTTTGCCTCTGCTTCGCCCTGTGCTGTGTTCTCCAGCTTTGTAGCAGCAGCCTTGACAAACCCAGGCGCACTGTACCAAGGCAATGTAACTTTTGATTTTCGGTCAATTTAAGTTCTTTTGTCACCAATAAAATATTAATAAACAGTTTTGACTTCACACCAAGGTTGGATAAAATGCAGGGGGTGGAGGGTGCTGGGGTTGGTGCCCTGGCTGAGTGAGGGGTTGGGGTGTGAAGGAGGCCACAGGGCGACAGGCAAAGCCCAGAAGGGACAGGTCTGCCTTGCAGGACTGAAGAAGGGCGACCCCTGCCCCTGGGCCCCTCCCGTAGGCAGCACCTGGGCCCGTCGGAGCGGCTCCCCGGAGTGGCGCGTTAGGCCTCTGGCAGGTGGCCTGGAGGTGGAAAAGCCTATCCGATCACCAAGGCTGAGGGGCGCCCTCCCCATCCCCAGGCAAGGAGTCCAAGGAGACCAGCGGAACAGACCACGCGGCGTTTATTGTTGGGTCCGCGTCCCCGCCCGCCCCGGGTTAGCGGCAGCCGCACTCGTCCACCACCATGTCCTCATACTGCCGCAGCACCACGTTGTCGCTGTTGTCAAAGAAGAGCACGGAGATGGGCGACAGGCGCGCGGGCACGCAGCAGGGCAGGTCGGCGGCTCCCGGGGCGGCCGCGTGCATGAGCGCGCGCAGCACAGCGTGGTTGAGCGCCGGCGGCCCCCCGGACCCCGACAGCGCGACGGGCAGCGCGCACTGACCCTGGCAGTAGTTGGCCAGGAAGCCGCGCGGTGCGATGACCCAGCGGTGCCAGCCCACCTCGCGGAAGCTCACGTACAGCCGCCGCGCGCGACAAGCGCCCCCAGGGCCGCCGCCCAACACGGGTTCGGCGTCGCGCCGCGGCCGGGCCAGGGGGTGGCACAGGCGCGGGTCGAGGGTCACCAGCAGCAGCGAGGCCTCGGCCAGGCGCGCGCAGGCGGCAGGGGCCCGGGGGCGCAGCGCCAGCGCCAGGCGGAGGCTGCGCGGCCATGAGGCGTTGAGAGCCCAAGCGGCGCCCAGTAGCTCCGCGCGCACTGGCGGCCCCAGGGCGGGCACCAACTGGCGGAGCAGCACCGGCCCGGGGTCCGCGCCCGCGCCCTGGCCCGCTTGCGCCACGCTCAGCTCCCAGCCGCCCTCCGGGGCCGCCGCCGCCGCCGCGAAACGCAGCTCCAGGCGGGCCCGGCTCGGGCGCTCAGCGGGTTCCACAGCCGACAGGTCGAAGACGACTGTCCACTCAGGGCAATGCCCCGCGGCCGAGGCAGGCTCCGAGGCCCGGGTGGGCGCACCTGGCGAGGTAGGGACAGGACTTGGCTCGCGCTGCGTCCCCGGCCTGCCCATGGGGTCTCGGTTAGGGACAGGGAGGAAGGTGAACGCTGGGGCTTGGGGCGCACCGTCCGTGGGAAGGCTGTGAAGCGGCGGGGTGGGCTGATGGAGTGGGGGCAGGGCATGAGTTCCAAGGAAGGCGCCCTGCGGGGTGCGGCGTGGGGGTGGGCTGCCCTCGGCGGGGGGCTTAGGAGGAGGGGTGGCCGAAGTGGGAGACATGAGCCAGAACCTGGGCCCCTGGGGAAGCCATGCTAGGGTGTGGGGGTGGCATCTACACGAAGGCATTAGTGTCAAGAGGTGGGGGTGGGGATGGGGTGGGGATGGGGTTGGGACAGGGCTTCAGCATCAAGCAGAAGGACTGGTCTTGGGAACCCCCTGACATGTGTCCCCGGCGTGCAGCAGAGGACGAGGAAAGGGTGGGGTGCGGTGGCCGAAGTTGCTAGTAGCCTGGACAGGGCGGGTGGGCACCCTCGGAGCCGCTCGGGCATCCCCGGGCCACTCTCGAGGCTCGCCCTGCGAGGTCTGGCCTCCAGGACCAGTGCCCCCAGCGAAAGCCCCACTCACCGCGGTCCGGGATGTGGCGCACGATGTTTCCGGCGACCCCCAGCTCCTCCACGTGGCACGGTTGCAGGGTGACCCCTGGGAACGTCCGCCGCGAGCCAGACCTGGTCTCCTGGGGGTCCCGGCGTCGAAACAGGCGCCACATGACCGGGGGAACCGGCCGGAGCCTGGGGGCACCCTGGGGCTCATCGCGCAGCCCGAGAGCCTGGAGCAGGGCGGCGGCTGGGCCTGGGGGCACGGGGGCGCTGGTCGGGGGCAGCGAGGGCAGCAGCAGGGCCAGGAGGAGGAGGAGGTGGTGGCCGCAGGGACCTTGCCGCGGCGGTGGCATCTTCCTCCCAGGCGATGACCAGAGAGTGCGCAGGGTCCGCGGCGGCCGGGGACCAGTGGGCTGAGGGCGGGGCCGGTGTCCCCGGAGGGGCAGGGGTCCTGGGGGGGCGTGGCCGGGAAATGGAGGCAGGATGAGGGGGCGGGGTCCCAGGGGAGGTGGCGGCGGCCCTAGAGGAGCAGAGTTGGAGGGGGTGGAGGGGCGCCAAGGACGGGGGGTGTGGGCGGGGTATTCGGGGTGGGGCCGGGTCCACGGGGGCGGGGCCGAGGGGTTCAGAAGCGCTTGTCCTTCACTAGGCCGTTCCTCAGTGGCTTCCTGGGGGTCAGAACCGGGGCAGGTTAGCCTGGGAGCCCCACGCGGCCGCCTGGCCCTCTTTCCTGCTTCTTCTCTGGCCGTTTCACACCCCCTGGCTCCTTTTACCTGGCCAGGCCCGGGCCTCGCCTTCACCCTGCCTCTTCTTCAACCTGACCCGTAGGCACGTATGTTCCTCCTGGCACCCTGGCACTTCCTCCTTGCTACCCCCTCTCCAATTAAACCTTCCTCTTCCCCTCCTCCCTGCCTCTCCAGGCCGCTGGAGGGCAAAAGCCACGTACCAGCCTGGGCCTGACAACTCCACCGCCTCCACAGTGGGACCCTGCACATCCTCCTCTCCTCCACCACCCACCCCACGAAGGCTAGTCCTTGACTCCAGTGGCCCTGGCTGGCATCTGCTGTCCCTACTTACTTCCCTTCCATGTTCTTTTCTTTTTTTTTTTTTTTTTTTCGGTCTTACTCTGTGCTCCAGGCTAGAGCTGTGGCACGACTTCCAAGGCTCAATGGATCCTCCCACCTCAGCCTCCAGAGTAGCTGGGATTACAGGGGCATGCCACCACTCCCAGCTTTTTTTTTTTTTTTTTTTTTTTGAGACAGAATCTTGCTCTGTTGCCCAGTCTGGAGTGTGGTGGCACAATCTCAGCTCACTGGAACCTCTGCCTACTGAGTTCAAGCGATTCTCCTGCCTCAGCCTCCTGAGTAGTGTGGTGGCACCTGCCACCACACCCAGCTAATTTTTGTATTTTTAGTAGAGACAGGGTTTCACCATATCACCCAAGCTGGTCTTGAACTCCTGACCTCAGGTGATCCGTCCACCTT
This sequence comes from Pongo pygmaeus, assembly GCF_028885625.2. NCBI lineage: Eukaryota > Metazoa > Chordata > Mammalia > Primates > Hominidae > Pongo > Pongo pygmaeus. The sequence continues at coordinate 19,312,576 of NC_072393.2, forward strand.
GGCCTCCCAAAGTGCTGGGATTACAGACGTGAGCCACCGCTCCTGGCCCCAGCTAACTTTTTTATTGTTTGTTGAGGTGAGGTCGCTATGTTGCCCAGGCTGGTCTCAAACTCCTGGGCTCAAGCAGTCAGCCCTCCTCCGCCTCCCAAAGGGCTTCTGTCACTTTAATTCGCTCTTCTCTTAGGCTGAAGCTCAGCTTCTCTGCATGCATTTCACAGCCAACTGGCTGTCCCCATCCAAGGACTGTTGGTCTTTATCTGAAAGGAGATAAGCCTTGCTTGGACCTCCCATCTGTCACTTGTCTTCTGATTTTGCCTGCGATCCTTGAGACCGTAAGTGGTGTTTCTTCGTCCACCCTTGTGGCTTCTCGATTCTTCCCGTAAGTGACACACTCTCCCCTTTTGGCTCTCGGAATGACTCCAGGGATTCCATTTCTGCATCAACACCTTTGGTATAAGGTGGGGGTTTGCCCTGAGGCTTACGGGAAACAAAGACACACCCTGACTGTTTTCCAGAGGGTTCCCGTGCTTTCCATTCCTGCCCTCCAGGATGGTCTTTAGTATTTGCTAAAGGTTTTAAGGTCTTAGGTCAGTTTCTCCACTCAGTTCCCACAGAGAGTATAGATTCCTCTAATGGTAAAGTTTAGCATCGGCGCTTTTTATCAGAGCTTTCCTGCTGATTCTTGTTTGTTTTTTCTGCAAAAGCTTCAAAGTGTTCTCTACCCACTCAGAAACAGCTGTCAGTATTTGCCTTTTGGGGTGTGGGTGGGGGTGTACCCACCTTGGGGGAGATAGCTTTTCTCTGTTATCTTTTTTTCTTGTTTTTTGTTTTTTTTTTTGAGACGGAGTCTCGCTCTGTCGCCCAGGCTGGAGTGCAGTGGCACAATCTTGGCTCACTGCAACCTCTGCCTCCCAGGTTCACAGGATTCTCCTGCCTCAGCCTCCCGAGTAGCTGGGATTACAGGCATGCACCACCATGCCCGGGGTAAATTTTTTTTTTTTTTTTTTTGAGACGAAGTCTCGCTCTTGTCCCCCAGGCTGGAATGCGGTGGCATGATCTTGGCTCACTGCAACCTCTGCATCCTGGGTTCAAGCGATTCTCCTGCCTCAGCCCCCCAAGTAGCTGGGATTACAGGTGCCTGCCACCACGCCCAGCTAATTTTTGTATTTTTAGTAGAGATGGGGTTTTATCATGTTGGCTAGGCTGGTCTAGAACTCCTGACCTCAGGTGATCCACCCGCCTCGGCCTCCCAAAGTGCTGGGATTACAGGCGTGAGCACCGCGCCCCGCCAATTTTTATATTTTTAGTAGAGACGGGATTTCACCATGTTGGCCAGGCTGATCTCGAGCTCCTGACCTCAGGTGATCCATCCGCCTCAGCCTCTCAAAGTGCTGAGACTTATGGGCGTGAGCCACCATGCCGGGCCCAGATGGCCTTACTCTGATTGACACCTTTCGGCTTCTATCCACCACTGTGGTGAAAAGAGTCAGAGCGAGGGTGCAGAGAGAGAAGGATGATGCAGGCACTTTCTAGATGTTTCTTCATAGATGAGGAGGAGAGGGAGACAGAGGAGACAGGGCCCCCTGGGGTCTTGCAAGGGTTTTGCCCCAAATTGCTGTCAACACTGAGAGACTAGTGTTGACACTAGTCTATCACTAGAGAGGGAGTCTGGGGTGAAATTGGGGGCTGATTTGAGATATTTTAGAAGATGCTGGAAATGTCAAACATGGGAGATGGAGAATGACACTCAGCGGAGCTTCGTGGCTAGGAGAGAAATGTGGGAGTTGGTGTGGATTAAGTGTGGGCAGAGAAAGGGCCCCAGAAGAGGAAGAGGCCAGCCAGGAGGCCAGAGAGACAGAGCAGGAGTGCAGAGCAAATAAAGGGCTTCAAGGGCCAGGAGCAGTGGCTCACGCCTGTAATCCCAGCACTTTGGGAGGCCGAGCCAGGCGGATCACCTGACCCTAGGAGTTCGAGATCAGGCTGGGCAACACAGTGAGACCCCCATCTCTACAAAAATTTTAAACATAGCCGGGGCCAAGCATGGTGGCTCATACCTGTAATCCTAGCACTTTGGGAGGCCGAGATGGGTGGATCACCTGAGGTCAGGTGTTCAAGACCAGCCTGGGCCAACATTGTGAAACCTCATCTCTACTAACAAAAATACAACAATTAGCCAGGTGTGGTGCACAGGCCTGTAATCCCAGCTACTCGGGAGGCTGAGGCAGGAGAATCGCTTGAACCTGGAAGGCAGAGGTTGCAGTGAGCCGAGATCTCACCACTGTACTCCAGCCTGGGTGACAGAGCGAGACTGTCTCGAAAAAAAAAAAAAAAAAAAAGAATAAGAAGAAGAAGGGGAGGGGACTCTCTGGGGTTAGCACCAAGAGAGCCACATGGGAGCTGGACAGGAGTGGTCTTCCGGATGAGGGGAGGAAGACTGGGCACAGCTGGGCTTGAGGAAGACCCAGGAGGATCTAGGAATTCTGCTACAAGGGAGGGAAACAGGCTGATGAGGCCAGTGGTGGAGAAGAGCAGAGAGCACGTTCTCTCCTGGGTTGAAATGTCCTTGAATAGGCAAAGCTGGGTGAACATCCCTAGCCTCAGAGAGAGAGGGACTGTTGTCCACTGTAGCAGCAGGTGGACGTCCTCACCCGGCCACTCCTGCTTTCTTGGGGACATGTTGGCCAGATTATCAGTGCAGGAGATGATGATGATGGGGACAGCTGGTGCCCAGGAACCCTCAGGAGGGAAGATGCTCCTACATGGGCCAGACATAGGCGCTGAAGTTCACAGTTTTCTATTTTTATTTTTTGAGACAGGGTCTTGCTCTGTTACCGCAGCTGGGGTGCAGTGGTGCAGTCGTGGCTCACTGCAGCCTTGACCTCCTGGGCTCAAGCCATCCTCCAGCCTCGGCCTCCCAAAGTGCTGGGATTACAGGTGTGCGTCACCGTGCCCAGCCCAGTTCTTTAGAACTGCTGCAGGGGCGGTGGCAGGTGCAGCAGAGGTGAAAATGGGATTTACGGAGTATTGGGTGCAGGTCACCAGATCCAGAGAGAGGTGAGAGTGTCTCAATGGATGGCTGGTCCCGGCAGCCCCTGAGAGGGCAATGGGGACTTTGGACAGAGGGGCTGGGTCATGACAAGGACATGGGAGTGACCACAAGGAAGCTACGGGCATCAGTGTAGGAGAGAAGGGTACTGGCTACCCACATCACCAGGGGTCCCCTGAGGGCCATGAGGAGGACAGGGAATTCAGGGGAAGGGGTACAGATGAGGGGACCCTGGAGATGAGGCTGCTCAAGAAGCAGCAGTGGGGTGCAATGGGGTGAGGAAGAGATCAAGCCAATTAATTGCTCTCTGATGTGCTTCATGCCTCCTGAGTTATCTAAAAGTGGTTCTCGGTCTTGGTTTTCTGAAGGGTTCCAATCCTGATTGGATTTTCGGAACCAGGCAGTGGCTCATGCCTGTAATGCCAGCACTTTGGGAGGCTGAGGTGGGAGGATTGCTTGAGGCCAGGAGTTTGAGACCAGACTGGGTAATATAGTGAGATCTCGTCTCTACAAAAACACTTTAAAATTAGCTGGATATGATGGTGGGTGCCTGTGGTTCCAGCTACTTGGGAGGCTGAGGCGGGAGGATCACTTAAGCCCAGGAGGTTGAGGCTGCAGTGAACTATGATTGAGCCAGTGCACTCCAGCATGGGCAACAGAGTGGGGCCCTGTCGCTAAAAAAAAAAAAAAAAAAAAAAAAAAAAAAGAGAAAGAAGAAACAGGCTGGGCGCGGTGGCTCACGCCTACAATCCCAACACTTTGGGAGGCTGAGGCAGGAGGAACACTTGAGGTCAGGAGTTCAAGACCAGCCTGGCCAACATGGTGAAACCCCATTTGTAAAAATACAAAAATTAGCTGGGTCTGGTGACACATGCCTGTAGTCCCAGCTACTCAGGAGGCTGAGGCAGGAGAATTGCTTGAACCTGGGAGGCGGAGGTTACAGTGAGCTGAGATCACACCACTGCACTCCAGCCTGGGCGACAGAGCAAGACACTGTCTCAAAAAAAAAAAAAAAAAAAAAAAAGAAGCTTTTGGATTCAACTGTTAAAACGGTAATCCACCTGGAATCCTCTCTCTGCTGTGGAGAGCTTTCTTTTATTAAACTTTTGCTCCAACCTCAGACTTTGTGTCCACGTTCCTTGATTTTCTTGGTCGTGAGACCACAAGCTCAGACAACACCTTAGACAATAAGACCAGTGACCCTGACCTGCTTCACCATTGACAAGTGTCCTTATAAGAGAGAAGAGAGACGGAAGAGAAGAAGAGAAAGCCCTGGGAAGACAGAGACTGAGACTGGAGTGATACAGCCACAAAACAAGAAATGCCTGGAGCCACCAGAAGCCCAAGAGTCAAGGAGGGATCCTCGCCTAGAGTTCCCAGAGGGAGCACCGCCCAGCTGACCTTGATTTTCAACATCTGTCATCCAGAAATATTAGAGAATAAGTTCCTGTGGTTTTAAGTCACAAGTTTGTGTTACTTTTGTTGTTATAGAGTCCCTGGGAAAGTAACATTCAATGCCTTTTTTTCACTGCAACCTCTGCCTCCCAAGTTCAAGCGATTCTCCTGCCTCAGCCTCCTTAGTAGCTGGGATTGCAGGCGTGCGTCATCATGCCTGGATAATTTTTTGTATTTTTAGTAGAGACGGGGTTTCACCATGTTAGCCAGGCTGGTCTCCAACTCCTGACTTCAAGTGATGCACCTGCCTTGGCCTCCCAAAGTGCTGGGATTACAGGCGTGAGCCACCGCACCTGGCCTTCAATGCCATTTTTGATGGTCTCTCATACCTGTTTTTAAAATAAACTTTTTTGTTTGTTTTGGTTTGGTTTTTTTCTTTGTTTTGAGACAGGGTCTTGCTCTGTTGCTCTGGAGTATAGTGGTGTGATCACGGCTCACTGCAGCTCCCTGGCTTAAGCAATCCTCCTACCTCAGCCTCCTGAGTAGCTGGGACTATAGGTGTGTGCCACAACACATGGCTGGGTTTTTTTGGTTTTTTGGGTTGTGTGTGTGTGTATGTGTGTGTAGAAACTGGATATCCCTATATTGCCCAGGCTGGTCTTGAACACCTGGCCTCAAGCCATCCTCCTGCCTTGGCCTCCCAAAGTGCTGGGATTACAGACGTGAGCCACCACGCCTGGCCAAACACTTTTTTATTTTAGAATAATTTTAGATTTACAGAGATGCTACAAAGGGAGTAGAGGGAGCTCATGTCACCTCCATCCAGCTTCCCTGACATTACAGCTTACATTTCCATGGCACATGGGTCGCAGCTAAAGAAACCAACATTGGTGCTTTGCTATTAACTAAACTCTCCATATGATTTGAATTCACCAGCTTCTTGGTGAAGGTCCCTTTCCTGGTCCAGGAGCCCATGCTGCAGGTGGCATCTGTCTCCTTGGTCTCCTCTGACCCTGGATTGTTCCTCAGTCTTTCCCTGTTTCCCATGATCTTGACAGTTTCTGGGCATCCTGACAGGCTCTTTTGGAAGACGTCTCTCAGCCTGACTGCCTTCATCCCATCCTGTTTTATACCCAACTGCGCTAACTCCGGCTGTCCTTGGAGGAATTGAATTCTGCTGGTGGTGCCTATGGGATCAATCATCGCAGGATGTTCCCTGATACACTCTGGCACTTCTGTGCAGAGTCCATGCTTTGCCGTCCTAGAGGACATGCCAGCTCTTACCCTGTGTTCTGATGAGACATCCTCAGCGGGGACAGAGCCAGACACTGGTGGGGCTGGGAGGTCTGGCTTCCTCTTGTTCTGGGTTCTGCACCTCCAAGGATGTCCCCACCATGAGCTCACTGTTCTACAGCAAGAGGACCTTCCTGGTGTCTAGATGTGGCCAAACTGGTGCCCCCTTTAGCCATTGCCACCTTTGGAAGACTCCTTGGGGAGACCTAGCTGATCTCTGGAGAATTCCCGACTCAGGCCAGCTGCAGTGGCTCATGCCTGTAATCCCAGCAGCTTTGGGAGGCTAAGGCATGTGGATCACTTGAGCCCAGGTGTTTGAGACCAGCCTGAGGAACATGAGGAAACCCCAGCTCTACAAAAAATACAAAAGTTAGCACAGCATGGTGGTGCATGCCTGTGGTCCCAGCTACTTGGGAGGCTGAGGCAGGAGGATCACTTCCTGGGCCTGGGAGGCGGAGGTTGCAGCGAGCCGAGATCGTGCCACCGCACACTCCAGCCTGGACGACAGAGTGAGACCCTGTCTCAAAAAAAAAAAAGAATTCTTGACTCATGCTCAAAGGACAGTGCAATCTAACACCCTCAAAAGGAGGCTCCTAATGCCGCATCTGCCAGAACCCATGTGACCCTGCCCCAATCCCATTTCAGTCAATACCAGCTCGAGCCAAAAGTCTTGAGTCGTCTTTGATTCTTTTATTTCTGTTTCATCTACACCCAAGGCGAATCTGATGGGTTCTCCCTTCCAAACAGGGTGGGGGGTCTGATGCTCCTCTGCCTGGCTACAGCCCCGGATGTGTTAAATGTCTGCATCTCACACCTCCCGTTCCAAAAAATGTCACGGAGCTCTGAGCCACTGCTTCCCTGAAACCATCGTTCCCACGTCACTGATGGCCCCCACTGGCCAAATCAGAGGGCCTGGCTGATCAGCACCTTCCAGGGCCTTCCACAACCTCCTGCCCTGGCTCCTGCTCAAACACTCCTCACGTTGCCTATGAGACACTGCACACCCCGACTCTGCTTGTTACCCAATTCGGCCTCCATTCATCCCTGGCCCAGGCACCCACTGCCTGCCCCAGGCCTGGGGCTTCGGACACCATCTGGCTGTCACCCAGGGCTGGTGAGGCTCGTGGGCTGTCTCCTTCCCCAGGACTCCCTCCTGGGCTGGACTGAGTCTGAGCTCCCAGCCCCAGCTCCTGTTTGACTGGGCAGTGGGCTCCCCTGTCAGACTCGGAGGCCAGATGTCTCAGCCCAGATGGAGCCTGGGCTCTCTCTGCGGCCCTTGGCGTTCCTTCCTCCCCAGCCCCACTGCCACCAGCTCCAGTGGCGACATGGGTCAGAGGTCGTCATCCAGCCTGGCCAACAACTACTCCTCACCACCCATGGGGCCCTGGCTCGCCACTCCGGCCACGCCAGCCACTAGGCCTGGCCCTCAGTGTCCCTACCGCCAAGACCCTGCCTGTCGCCCTGCCTGCCCCTCCCCAGCCTCTCCCTCCCCTTCCTCACTGTCCTGTCCTTCAGGGTACTGGCCACATCATCCACGCCTTTATTGCAAGTCTCTGTTTTGGAGTAGGCTTGGGGGGCAGCATCCGCGTCGGCCTCATCTGCTGCTGGGTCTTGGGGGCCTGCCCACAAGCACGCTTGGACGGGTGACACTAAAGGAGGGAACGCAGGGCGCGGGCCCCTCCACACTCACTCGGCTTTGCTGGGCTTCAGGCTCTGGGCCTCGGCTGTGTCATACTCTCGCAGGTCCTTCAGCTCGCGCACCTGGCCTGTCAACACCTTGGCTGCAAATGCCACGATGTACTGCGAGAGGGGAGGGAGGTGCCAGTGAGAAGAAAGCCCGCCACGCCACTGCCCTGCTGACAGCTGTATGCTCCTGTCCCAGGCCCTCCACACAGGCTGTCTGTCACCTAAGGTGCCCCTCCCCGGGACTGCCTGAGGAAGGGACAGGGATTGGGACGAGGACGGGACCGCCACTGTGGAGGAGAGCTGGGGCCAACTCACCAGGAACCAGTAGAGGTTCATAAGGGTGAGCAGCAGCAGGAGCGCATTGAAGAAGAAGTAGAAGGGGATGTCAGGCACTGCCCGCAGACTGCAGTGACTGGTGGCATACAGGACCTTGAGCGGGAACCAGTAGAGGCGGAACCAGAACCTGCGGTGGGAGGAGTCAGGAGGCCGTGGGTGGAGGGGGACGGTGCCCTACCCAGTCCCTGTCCTATCCCGTCCTAGACCCACCCTTGCCCCCTTGTCCCATCCTTGCCCACCTCTGCCCACCTATTTCTTTTCTACTACTGCTCTGTCCCCCTCCCCTGCCATGCCCCACCCACCTTGCCAAGGCCCCACATCCTTCCCTGCCCAGCGCCCCCTTCCCTGCCAGGCCTCACCCACCTCGCCAAGGCCCTACCTCCTTCCCTGACCAGTCCCTCTCCTTCCCTGCCAGGCTCCGCCCACCTCACCATGGCCCCACCTCCTTCCCTGCCAGGCCCCACCCACCTGACCAAGGCCCCACCTCCTTCCCGGCCCAGTCCCTCCCCTTCTCTGCCAGGCCCCGCCCACCTCACCAAGCCCCCACCTCCTTCCCTGCACAGCGCCTCCCTTTCTCTGTCAGGTCTTCCCCACCACACCAAAGCCCTACCTCTTTCTCTGCCTAGCCCTACCCCAACCCTGCTTGGCCCCACCTCTGGCTTGCTCTGTATTAGTCTAGCTCCTCCCCTTCCACGCCTGGCCCAACCCATCTCACCAGGCCCCTCCCCTTCCTGGATCCACCCACCTCACCTGGCTTATCCTTTTCTGCCCAGCCCCACTCCTAGCTCAGTTGGCCCCACCCTAGTCCTACTCCTTTCCTGTAAAGCCCCGCCTCTTCACAGTCCCACCCAAATCATGAGGCCCCTCCCTTGTCATGCCACACCCACCTCACTGGGCCCCGTCTCCTTCCCTGCCTGGTCCCGCCCCTTTTCTGGCCACACCCACCTCACCAGGCCACACCTCCCTCCCTGCCCAGCACTCCCTACCACTCACCAGCTGAAGCCGAAGCTGAGGCAGCCCAGGTCTGCTGCCAAGGCATGCAGCCGATGGTAGGAGCCGCCGCGGGACTTGAAGTAAATGTTGAGCTTGGTGAACTCAAGCTGCACGTCACTGATATCGTGCAGGAAGAGCACAAGGATGCCCACATTGTGGTACCTGGGGGAGCAGCAGGCAGAGAGGAGAGGGCGGCTCACACTGGGGGACCTCCACTCTGCACTAAGGCCCCCAGCACAAAGTCCCTGGGCTACACCTCAGGCTCCCCGTGGGCCTCTTCAAAGCCACCCTTCCTGGCTTGCCTGCCCTGCCCATCTCCACTTCCCAGGATGCCCTTTCCTCACTGTCCCCCACTTAGCTGTGCACCCCCCAACCAGACCCTCATCTTCCTTGCCTCAGTGTCCCCGTGTGGCCCAGGGGGCTCCCTGGAAGTTTATTTTTCTTTTGAGACAGGGTCTTGCTCTGTGACCCAGGCTGGGGTGCAGTGGTGTGATCGGGCCCACTACAGCCTCAAACTCCTAGGCTCAAGTGATCCTCCCACCTCAGCCCCCGCAGGAGCTGGGACTACAGGAAAGCAACACCACACCCGGCTAATTTTTTTAATTTTTAGTAGAGACTGGGTCTCGCTATGTTGCCCAGAATGGCCTCAAACTCCTGGGCTCAAGCGATCTTCTCACTTTGGCCTCCCAAAGTGCTGGGATTACAGGCGGGAGCCACTGTGCCCAGTCTTGGAAGTTCCTTGCTGGCCCCTCCTCATCTTGGTGACCTCTGACCCTCTATGACCTCCGACTCTCACAGGCCTGGGCCACTCTATGTCCAGATCCTCCATGAACTTGTCCCTCACTTTGGACACCACCACCATGGTGAGACTTCCAGGTCTGTACGTGCAGCCTGGCCATCGCTGCAGGAAAGGCCTCTGCCACAGCCCATTAGGATCCTTTTTTTTTTTTAATTTTTTTTTTTTTGAGACAGAGTCTTGCTCTTGTTGCCCAGCCTGGAGTGCAATGACACGATCTCAGCTCACCGCAACCTCCACCTCCCGGGTTCAAGCAATTCTCCTGCCTCAGCTTTCCCAAGTAGCTGGCATTACAGGTATGCGCCACCACGCCCAGTTAATTTTGTATTTTTAGTAAAGACGGGGTTTCACCATGTTGGTCAGGCTGATCTCGAACTCCCAACCTCATGTGACCCACCTGCCTTGGCCTCCCAAAGTGCTGGGATTACAGGTGTGAGCCACCGTGCCCAGCCCCATTAGAATCTTAATAAGCCCAAAGACCATCCCCTGTCCTTCCGCAGAGTCTCCACCTGACAGATGCACTGCCCGAGGGGCCTGGATTCACCCTGGACTTGGGGAAGTGTCTCTCACCAAGTCCCTGTTCCTTGCTCTGTCTCCTGCCACAGGTCCTTTGCACGTGCTGTCCCCATGACCCAGCATGCCAGTGCCTGGTGTTCAGCACCTCCCTTCACTCCTTTCAGTCTCTGCTCATCTGCTCATCTGTCACCCCCAGACCAACGCACCTACACCTAACACCTGCAGCCACAGTTTTTTTTTGGAGACACAGCCTCGCTCTGTTGCCCAGGCCGGAATGCAGTGGTGAGATCTCGGCTCACTGCCACCTCCGCCTCCCGGGTTCAAGCAATTCTCCCACCTCAGCCTCTTGAGTAGCTTGGACTACAGGCACTCATCACCATGCCCAGCTAATCAGCTCATTTTTTTATTTTTAGCAGACACAGGGTTTCACCATGTTGGCCAGGCTGTTCTCGAACTCCTGACCTCAGGTGATCCGCCCACCTCGGCCTCCCAAAGTGCTGGGATTACAGGCATGAGCCACTGCACCTGGCCTTTTCTCCGTAATCCTTATCACCTTCAAATGAACTGTTCCTTCCTTCCTTTTTGGTTCTATCATCTGATTCTGCCCTCTAGAGAGCCTTGTCTGATAGAACTTTCTAGAACTATGGCAACGTTCTAAACCTGTATTGTCCAACATGGGAGCCACCAGCCACTTGTGGCCACTGAGCCCTTGAACTGTGGCTTGTGTGGCTGAGGAATGGAATGGGGGCTTTTTAAAATTATTTTTTAAACTAACCAGACGTGGTGGCTCACACCTGTAATCCCAGCACTTTGGGAGGCTGAGGCAGGTGGATCACTTGAGGTCAGGAGTTCAAGTCCAGCCTGGCCAATATGGAGAAACTCCATCTCTACTAAAAATATAATAATTAGCTGGTGTGATGGTATACCCCTGTAATCCCAGCTACTTGGGAGGCTGAGGCGAGGCGGGAGGATTGCTTGAACCTGGGAGCCGGAGGTTGCAGTGAGCCAATATCATGGCACTGCACTCCAGCCTGGGCGACAGAGCGAGACCCTGTCTCAAAAAAATAAGTAAGTAAATTAATAAATAAGATAAAGTAATTTAAAAAATATATTTATGTATGTGTTTATTTATTTTTGAGACGGAGTCTCACTCTGTCGCCCAGGCTGGAGTGCAGTGGCATGATCTCGGCTCACTGCAACCTCCGCCTCCCGGGTTCATGCCATTCTCCTGTCTCAGCCTCCTGAGTAGCTGGGACTACAGGCGCCCACCACCACGCCCAGCTAGTTTTTTGTATTTTTAGTAGAGACAGGGTTTCACTGTGTTAGCCAGGATGGTCTCGATCTCCTGACGTCGTGATCCGCTCGCCTCGGCCTCACAAAGTGCTGGGATTACAGGCATGAGCCACTGCGCCCAGCCTAAAAATTTATTTATTAGAGACAGGGTCTCCCTATGTTGCCTAGGTTGAACTCAAACTCCTGGGTTCAAGCAATCCTCCTGACTCAGCCTCCTAAGTAGCTGGGGGACTACAGGCATGAGCTACTGCTCCTGGAGTTTTATTTAAGTCTAATTAAAGTTGAAAGGGCCACCTCTTTGTTGCTCTATATTTGTGGGGCGTGGCTACTCTATTATCGCAGCTAGAGTGGCTAGTCCCGTAGGAATAGTATATGAGCAGTGTATTTCATTTTAAAGTTTCTGTCGGCCACATTTAACAAGAAAGAGAAAACAGGTAATATTAATTTTAATAATGCATTCTAATTAATTCAGTATATCCAAAATATTGTCATTTCAATATGGAGTCGAGATAACAAGGCCAGGCGTGGTGGCGCACGCCTGTAATCCCCGCACTTCAGGGAGCTGAGTTGGGAGGATCACTTGAGCCCAGGAGGTCCAGGCTGCAGTGAGCTATGGTCACGCCACTGCAATCCAGCCTGGGTGACAGAGCGAGACCTTGTCTCAAAAAAAAAAAAAGAGAGAAATAAAAGGGTGGATAAGATATTTTCACTCGGTTGTATACAAAGGCTTTGAAGCCGGGGTGGGTTTTATGCACACAGCACGGTGAGGTTTGGACAGACTCCATCTGAAAGGCTCACTGACGGCCGTGGTTGGCTCTAGAACATCAGGGTGTGTCAGCTGCGTTCACAGCCGTGCCCCCATTGCTTGGGCATGGCAGGTACTCAGGAACTCCTGGGTGTGTGACCTGGCTGGTCAAGGGCAGCGTCTGAGGAGCTGGGTGGGTGAGTGGGGTGGGGTGGCTATGGCTCTCTGGGCCTGTTTCACCCCATCCCTGCGGAATCTCCCTCAGGAATCTCCAGGCCCACATCCCCTCCTCAGCCTTCCTCCCTCTGGTCTGTCCCCTCGTCGGACCCCTGAGCACTCCGACCTGATGTGATCCCCTCCACGGCCTCCTCTGTGCCCTGCAGCAACATCATCAGCCTCCGCACTCTGTGTGGGCTGTGCCTCGGCCCCCTGCCACCCGATCCTGTCCTTACCGGAAGGCGTAGGAGGAGACGATGAGGATGAGAGTGACCACGTGGTGGAGCAGCATAACCACCGAGTCCTTGCGCCAGGTGTCCATGTATAGCGTAGCGTAGATGGAGTGGCCGTAGAAGCTTCCCTGGAGCAGGTAGGCGGCTGCAATGTCCCGTGGCACTGCCATGCCCGGCATCCAGTCTGCGGAGAGCCAAATCTCACAGTCAGGGCGCTGCGAAGCCTCTAGACAACCGCCTCCATGACCCGATGACACCCTCCAAGCCACACACGTCCTCCCAGTACCCAGGTAACCGTGAGTGTCTGATTGCTGGCTTTCCATTTCCAATTCTTTTTTTTTTTTTTTCGAGACAGAGTCTCCCTCTGTCGCCCAGGCTGGAGTGCAGTGGCGTGATCTCAGCTCCACGTCCTGGGTTCAAACGATTCTCCTGCTTCAGCCTCCTAAGTAGCTGGGACTACAGGTGCATGCCACCAAGCCCAGCTGACTTTTTGTATTTTTAGTAGAGACGGGGTTTCACTGTGTTAGCCAGGATGGTCTCGATCTCCTGACCTCATGATTCGCCCGCCTCGGCCTCCCAAAGTTCTGGGATTACAGGCGTGAGCCACCACGCCCAGCCATCTTTTTTTTTTTTTTTTTTTTTTTTTTTGAGACACAGTCTCGCTCTGTCACCAGACTGGAGTGCAGCGGCACGATCTCAGCTTACTGCAACCTCCACCTCCCAGGTTCAAGTGATTCTCCTGCCTCAGCCTCCAGAGTAGCTGGGATTACAGGTGCCGGACACCATGCCCGGCTAATTTTTTTGTATTTTTAGTAGAGATGGGCTTTTGCCATGTTGGACAGACTGGACCCGAACTCCTGACCTCAGGTGGTCTACCCGCCTCGGCCTCCCAAAGTGCTGGGATTACAGGTGTGAGCCACTGTGCCCGGCCAGGAGGGATTTTTATTTTAGGAAGAGTTTTGGGTTTCTAGAAAAATTGAGCAGATAGGACAGAAAGTTCCTTTCTCTCTTCTGCCCCAACACACCCACGGATTTCCATTTCCCTGGCTTTAAGTGGCATATTTGCTACAAATGCTGAACTAATATAGACACATTATTATCATTATATACATTTTAAATTTTTTATATATATTTTTAGAGTAGGTCTTGCTCTGCGGCCCATGCTGGAGTGCAGTGGTGTGATCATAGCTCACTGCAGCCTCGACCTCCTGGGCTCAAGTGATCCTCCCAGCTCAGCCTCCTGAGTAGCTGGGACCACAGGCACCCATCACCATGCCTGGATAATTTATTTATTTTTTAATTTTTGTGTTGCCATGTTGCCCAGGCTGGTCTCGAACTCCTGGGCTCAAGCAATCCTCCTGCCTTGGCCTCCCAAAGTGCTGGGATTACAGGCATGAGCCACCTCAACCAGCCCAGTGCCCCTTCTCGTTTTTTTGTTTTTTTTCTTGAGCTGGAGTCTTGCTCTGTAGCCCAGGCTAGAGTGCAGTGGCGGGATCTCGGCTCACTCCAACCTCCATATCCTGGGTTCAAGTGATTCTCCTGCCTCAGCATCCCGAGTCGCTGGGATTATAGGCACCCACCACCATGCCCAGCTAATTTTTTTTTTTCAGTAGAGACAGGGTTTCATTGTGTTGGCCAGGCTGGTCTTGAACTCCTGACCTCAGGTGATCTGCCCGCCTCGGCCTCCCAAAGTGCTGGGACTATGGGCATGAGCCACTGCGCCCGGCCCTCTTCCTGTCTTTGTCTTAACAGGTCCCTGGCTTGCGGGTGTCCTGGGCCCACTCCCTGCAAATCCCTGGCCCTGACAGAGGCGGCTGCCCATGGAGTCTTGCCATGCCTAGGCACACCATGCCACCAAGCGCAGGGTCTCCCACCAAGCGGGTCCTGCCTCACCTTCCCCTCCTCCTGCCTCCTGGTGCACCTGGCCACCACACTCAGGTGATGGGTCACACACCAGCCCACCTCACCACGTCCACCTCCTCCTCTCCTCAGCCACATCCCCAGAGGCTGCCAGACACCGAAGTCAAGGGCTATGCTCTGGATGGGCACGGTGGCTCACACCTGTAATCCCAGCACTTTGAGAGGCCGAGGCAGGAGAGTTGCTTGAGTCCAGGAGTTCGAGACCAGCCTGGACAACATGGTGAGATGTTGTCTCTGCAAAAAAAATATAAAAATTAGCCGGGGCCGGGCATAGTGGCTCACGCCTGTAATCCCAGTACTCTGGGAGGCCGAGGTGGGCGGATCACAAGGTCAGGAGATCGAGACCATCCTGGCTAACACAGTGAAACCCCGTCTCTACTAAAAATACAAAAAATTAGCTGGGTGTGGTGGCGAGCGCCTGTGGTCCCACCTACTCGGGAGGCTGAGGCAGGAGAATGGCATGAACCTGGGAGGCGGAGCATGCAGTGAGCCGAGATCGCGCCACTGCACTCCAGTCTGGGCGACAGAGCGAGACTCTGTCGCAAAAAAAAACAAAAAACAAAAAAAAACCCGGGTGAGGTGTTGTATGCCTGTAGTCCCAGCTACTCGGAGGCTGAGATGGGAGGATCACTTAAGTCCTGGAGGGAGGCAGAGGTGGTGGCAGAAGCTAAGATGTTGCCACTGCACTCCAGCCTGGGAGACACAGCCAGACCCTGTCTCAAAACAAAACAAAACAAAACAAACAAACAAAAAACAAAAAAAGGCGGGAAGCCATGCTGTGCTCTGCTCATACCAACCTGGAACTCTCTGGGTTGCTCCCCGTTCTCTGGCCACTCCCTTTCTGCAGACCCCCGAGACAGACCCTCCAGCCTCCATCTGCGGCTTCCTAGCCCCTGCCTTGGTGACCTGCCCTGCAGCCCAGCTGCCTCCAGATGCCCCATGAACCACCTCTGCGACAACTTTCATCTCGGCCTGGCCCCTTCTGCAGCCGAGTTACACTAGGACCCCCATCCAGGGTCCCCTCTTTGGCCCATGCCACCCCCACCCCAGTCCAGGCACTGTTGTCTCCTGCCCACATCTCTCCAGCGATCCCTGGCCTCCATGACTGTTTGTCCACTGTCCTCACTCAGCCCTGATGGCCATGTACACACAAACGGTCACCATGACCCAGCAAGTCCACTAGGGTGTGTGCCTGACAATGGAAAACAGGGACTCAAAGAGATACTCATGTGTCCCTGTCCACAGCAGCACACAACCAAACAGCAGACACAACCCGAATGTGCATTAGTGGATGGATGAAGAATAGACAGGCTACCTCCACACAGTGGAATACTATGCAGCCATGAAAAAGAATGAAGCACGGATCCATGCTACAATGTGGGTGAACCCCAAAAACATGATGCTGAGTAAGAGAAGCCAAACACAAAAGGTCACACAGTGTGAGACTCCAGTGATCTGAAATGCCCAGAACAGGCAAATCTACAGAGACAGGAAGCAGATTGGTGGCTGCCAGGGGCTGGGGGAGAGGACTGGTGAGTGACTGCTAATGGGACGGGGTTTCTTTTTGTGGGGGATGATAATGTTCCAGACCTAGACAGAGGGGGTGGTTGAACAACACTGTGAATGGACTAAAAGCTGATGAACTGTTCGCTTTAAAATGGTCAATTTTTGGCCAGGAGGCGGAGGCAGGTGGATCACCTGAGGTCAGGAGTTGGAGACCAGCCTGGCCAACATGGCGAAACCCTGTCTGTACTAAAAATACAAAAATTAGCTGGGCATGGTGGCGCATGCCTGTAATCCCAGGTACTCGGAAGGCTGAGGCAGGAGAATCACTTAAACCCAGGAGGCGGAGGTTGCGGTGAGCCGAGATCACGCCATTGCACTCCAGCCTGGGCAGCAAGAGTGAAACTCCATCTCCCAAAAAAAAAAAAAAAAAAAAAAAAAAAAATTGTGGTAAGATTTATATGGCAAAAACTTACCATCTAAGCCATCTGTTAAGTACACATTGTTGTGCAACCGTCACCAGCAGCCATCTCCAGAACACTCTCCTCTTCCCCAATGGAACAGTCCTCTGTCCCCATTAAACAGTCTCTCCCCATTCCCCTCCCCCCTCCCCCAGCCCCTGGCACCCCCCCATCCCACTTTCTGTCTCTATGAGTGGGATGACTTGTAGGAACCTCATATAAGTGGAATCACATAGTATTTGTCTTTTTGTGATTGGCTAAAATGCCTGATTTCAAGTTACATACATTTTACCTCAATAAAAAATGGAGGCCAACTGAGGTGGCTCACGCCTGTAATCCCACCACTTTGGGAGGCCAAGGTGGGTGGATCACTTGAGGTCAGAAGTTCAAGACCAGCCTGGCCAACATGGTGAAACCCCAGCTCTACTAAAAATACAAAAATTAGCCAGACGTGGTGATGCACACCTGTAGTCCCAGCTATTCGGGAGGCTGAGGCAGGAGAATCACTTGAACCTGGGAGGTGGAGGTTGCAGTGAGCTGAGATGGTGCCACCGCACTCCAGCCTGGGTGACACAGCGAGACTCCGTCTCAAAAAAAAAAATTAGCTGGGTGTGGTGGCTCGTGCCTGTAATCCCAGCTACTCACGAGGCTAAGGCAGGAGAATCCCTTGAACCTAGAAGGCAAAGGTTCCAGTGAGCTGAGATCACACCACTGCACTCCAGCCTGGGCGACAGAGTGAGACCCTGTCTCTAAAAAAAAAAAAAACTAAACAGGCTAGGTGAGGTGGCTCACGCCTGTAATCCCAGCACTTTGGGAGGCCGAGGCAGGCAGATCACCTGAAGTCGGGAGTTCAAGACCAGCCTGACCAACATGGTGAAACCCTGTCTGTACTAAAAATACAAAATTAGCCAGGTGTGGTAGTGCATGCCTGTAATCCCAGCTACTCCGGAGGCTGAGGCAGGAGAACTGCTTGAACCCAGGAGGCAGAGGCTGTGGTGAGCCAAGAGCGTGCCATTGCAACAAGAACCTGGCAACAAGAGCGAAACTCCGTCTCAAAAAAACAAACAACAAACAAACAAACAAAAAACCCTCCCCTATTCCACACCCTATTCCAGAATTTCCTTTTTTTTTTTTTTGAGACAGAGTCTTGCTCTGTCGCCTAGGCTGGAGTGCAGTAGCGTGATCTCGACTCACTGTAACCTCTACCTCCCAGGTTCAAGCGATTCTCTTGCCTCAGCCTGCCGAGTAACTGGGATTACAGGCATGCATCCCCACGCCTGGCTAATTTTTGTATTTTTAGTAGAGACAGGGTTTCACCATGTTGGCCAGGCTGGTCTCGAACTCCCGGCCTCAAGTGATCCGCCCACCTCAGCCTCCCAAAATGCTAGGATTACAGGTGTGAGCCACTGCGCCCAGCCCTCTTCGGCCCTCTTCCAGAATTTCAATGAAAATTGTTTGAAACTCTGAAATGCCCTGATCGTCTCCATCCTGACTCTCCAGAAACATGTGAGCCCGAGCTTTTGCCCAGGGCCACCTTGCTGGATCTGTTGCCCACCTTTCCAACAGGGGCCCCTCAACCCTCCTGTAGCTTTACCTCCCCACAGGATAGGGGGGAAGTCCTGGCTTAGTTCAGGGGTCTCAAATCTCCTCTCCCTCCTTTTGTTTTTTGAGAAAGGGCCTCACTCTGTCACCCTGGCTGGAATGTAGTGGTGCAATCTTGGCTCACTGCAGCCTCGACCTCCGGGCTCAAGCCTCAGCCTCAGCCTCCTGCCTCAGCCTCCCCAGGAGCTGGGACCACAGACACACGCCACCATATCCATCTAAGCCATTTGTTAGCTGATTTTATCTTTTTATTTTTTGTAGAGATGGCGTCTCACTATATTCCCAAGGTTGGTCTCGAACTCCTGGGCTCAAGTGATCCTCCCACCTTGGTCTCCCAAAGTACTGGGATTCCAGGAGTGAGCCACCATGCCTGGCCTGTCCCACCATGCCTGGCCTGTCCCACCTCTTCATACTCGTATCCCACCTGCTGTTGGGACACTCAGTGCCATCCCTGCCTTGTCTCCATCCCTGAATCCAGAATCTTGGTCTCCCTGACCAGCCCCCATCTCACAAGACCCTAGCATCATCCTCACCCTCTTCCTTTCATACCACCTGTAGGGTGGCAGCAAATACTATCAGCTCTGCCTTCTAAACATTTCTAAAATTGGCCACTTTGCTCCCATCCCTTCCCCTCAGCTCAGTCCTGGTGGGAGTCCCTTCAGGCTCCAGCTCCTGCTGTCAGCCCCCTCCTGGACCCCTGGGGTAGATGCCCAACCCAGGGTGACATCCCTCCTCTGCTCCCAGCCCACAGATAAGTAACAAATCCTGACCGTGGCCTCCGAGTCCTGGATGGCATGGCCCCCACTCGCCTGGACAGCAGTCCCTGCCTCTCCTGCCTGCCCCAGGCACCTCCAGGCCCTCACTCAGTCCCCTTCAGTGGGGCCACCCCTGTCCCTGCTAAAAACTGCCCCTCCCCACCTCCCCAACACAGCACACTGCCTCTTCTCTCCACACAAGTTTTCTCGTCCACACTTATTGCTGTTGATAGACCGCATACTGCACTGTCTGTCGCCCCTGCCACATGGCCAGCTTCATGAGGGCACAGGGCTTTCTCTGACCCGTTACTAGCTGTGTCTCAGCTGTGGCATACAGTAGTCGCTCAATAAATGCACATGGAAATAATCAGCTAACGTGAGTGTCATTTACAAAAAGCAACTAAGGCTGGACGAGGTGGCTCATGCCTGTAATCCCACCACTTTGGGAGGCTGAGGTGGGAGGACTGCTTGAGGCCAGGAGTTCAAGACCAGCCTGGCCAACATAGTGAGACCCCATCTCTACCAAAAAATACAAAAAAATTCGCTGGGAGTGGTGGCACACACCTGTGTCCCAGCTACTCAGAAGGCTGAGGTGGGATGATTGCTTGAGCCCAGGAGGTCCAGGCTGCAGTGAGCCATGATCGCACCACTGTACTCCAGCCTGAGCAACAGAGTAAGACCCCGTCTGGGAAAAAAAAAAAAGAAGCTAAAGGCAAATCCATTCCAAAATGTTAAGAGAGGCCAGGCACGGTGGCTCATGCCTGTAATCCCAACACTTTGGGAGGCTGAGGCGGGCGGATCACCTGAGGTCAGGAGTTTGAGACCAGTCTGGCCAACATGATGAAACCTCGTCTCTACCAAAAATACAAAAATTAGCCGAGTGTGGTGGCACGTGCCTATAATCCCAGCTACTCAGGAGGCTGAGGTAGGAGAATCGCTTGAACCTGCGAGATGGAGATTGCAGTGAGCCAAGATCGTGCCATCGCACTCCAGACTGGGTGACAGAGTGAGACCATCTCAAAAAAAAAAAAAAAAAAAAAAAAGTTATGAGAGTTTGATCATGGGTCATCCGTCTAGAAGAAAAACTGAGCAACAGCTAACACCTCCCTCTAGGAGATCAAGGTGTGTTACATGGGAAAAGTGGCCCCACAGGTGGCACATCCACTGTACACTCTGGGCTCTGTGCCACCAGGAGCCCTCTAGGCTGTTCCCATCACATGGCAGGAAACAGCTATCATGTGTCTCCCTGGCCCACAGCCCTGGTGGTCCTCGCAGGGCAGAGAAGCCGCAGCCCCCACTGCCCCATTGCGGATGGGGTTTCCTGCATCAGCCTGCCCAGTGGCGATGCCGGCCCTGCCCTGCATTCTCTGCCAGGACAGGTCACACAGAGCGCGCTGCAGCCACCTCCCTGCCCAGCCCACCCGGAGCCCAGGCCACATCCACTCCAATCAACTGGACACAGCCACTTCTTATCATCTTCCCCTCCACCCCCCCACCCCCAGACAGGGTCTCGCTCTGTTGCCCAGGCTGGAGTGCAGTGCCATGACCTCAACTCACTTCAACCTCCACCTACCGGGTTCAAGCAATTCTCCCACCTCAGCCTCCCAAGTAGCTGGTACTACAGACGTGCCCCACCACACCAGGCTAATTTTTGGTAGAGATGGAGGTCTCAGCATGCTGCCCCAGCTGCTCTTGAACTCCTGTGCTCAAGTAATCCTCCCACCTCCGCCTCCCAAAGTGTTAGGATTACAGGTGTGAGCCAGTGAGCCACCACGCCCAGCCCACTTCTCATTCTCATCATCTTTTTTTTTTTTTTTTTTGGAAATGAAGTCTTGCTCTGTCACCCAGGCTGGAGTACAGTGGCACCATCTCAGCTCACTGCAACCTCCGCCTCCCGGGTTCAAGCTATTCTCCTGCCTCAGCCTCCCAAGTAGCTGGGATTACAGGCACATGCCACCATGCCTGGCTAATTTTTGTATTTTTAGTAGAGAAGGGGTTTCACTATGTTGGCTATGCTGGTCTTGAACTCCTGACCTCAAGTGATCCACCTGCCTCAGCCTCCCAAAGTGCTGGGATTACAGGTGTGAGCCATTGCACCAGGCCTCATCATGTTTATCTCCTCACCAAGATGGTGCAAACCAAGGGGACCCTCTCACCTCCACAGGGCAGCCAGAGGAAGCATTTTGTCATCCACAAAACCCAATCCTCTCCATGCTGTGCTTAAAAACATCACATTCAGGCCTGGCGCGGTGGCTCACACCTGTAATCCCAGCACTTTGGGAGGCCGAGGCGGGCAGATCATGAGGTCAGGAGATTGAGACCATCCTGGCTAACACGGTGAAACCCTGTCTCTACTAAAAATACAAAAAATTAGCCAGGCATGGTGGCGGGCGCCTGTAGTCCCAGCTACTCAGGAGGCTGAGGCAGGAGAATGGCGTGAACCTGGGAGGCGGAGCTTGCAGTGAGCCGAGATCGCGCCACTGCACTCCAGCCTGGGCGACAGAGCGAGACTCTGTCTCAAAAAAAAACAAAAAAACCCACCACATTCAGGAGGAACTCAAACTGCTGCCTCAGCTCTCTGCTGCCACCCTCCTCCTGTCCCCATGCAATGTGAGTGCCTCCGGGCCTTCGCACATGCTGTTACCGACACCTGGAATGCCTGCCTGGACCCACACAGGGGTCCCTCCAGGATGTCTTCCCTGAGCTCCAACACGGCCAGATACCCCCTTTCCTGTCCCCAGGGATCACCTTTGTCTTGGGGCTGGCTTAACTTCTGAGACACCCATAGGAGCTCTGATTCTGATAAGCATCCCCTTACACTGTTCTTTTTTTCTTTTCTTTTCTTTTTTTAATACGGAGTCTCGCTCTGTCACCCAGGCTGGAGTGCAGTGGCGCGATCACGGCTCACTGCAACCTCTGCCTCCCAGGTTCAAGCGACTCTCCTGCCTCAGCCTCCCGAGTAGCTGGGATTACAGGCGTCCACCACACCCAGCTAATTTTTTGTATTTTTAGTAGAGACGGGGTTTCACCGTGTTAGCCAGGATGGTCTCGATCTCCTGACCTCGTGATCCGTGATCCACCCACCTTGGCCTCCCAAAGTGCTGGGATTACAGGCGTGAGCCACTGCGCCCGGCCCTCTTTTTCTTTTTGGATACAAGACAGTGTCTCACTCTGTCGCCCAGGCTGGAGTGCAGTGGCATGCTCATAGCTCCCCTTGGCCTCTAACTCCTGGGCTCCAGCGATCCTCCTGCTTCTGCCTCATGAGTAGCTGGGACCACAAGCCTGGCGTCTTTGTGTTTTAAGCAGAGCCCTCCTGGCCATCCCCTCAGGGCCTACCGTGGAAGACAGATGGCGGGTCATGGAAAAAGGGGTAGTCGGTGCCAAACAGCAGGTAGGCACTGTAGCTCCAGCTGCCCAGGTAGAAGAGAAACTTCCAAGCGCTCTCGGGCATCTTGGCGGCATCTCTGGGCTGGAGGCGGCACCGCTTCGCCAGGGGCTATGAGGGAGAAGACGGGCGGGCAGCCATTGGTGCTGGGGGCCAGAGACTGCTCCTTCAGGGTGGGGAAACTGAGGCCCAGGGACTCCCCAGGCCGGGCAGCACTGGGAAGGCCTGTCCCCCATGCCCACAGCCACCTGGAGCATAAACAGAGCCCACAGGCGCCTGCCAAGGCTAAACTTAGTGCCCAGCTGTCCGGCCGCGGCGGTGCTGGGAGGGGAGTGAGGGGGGAGGCCCCGAGGGGAGCAGGAGGGCTCTGGGGGCCGGGAGGGGGACACTTGGGCTTACGGTGAGGGAGACAGATGGATGCGTCAGCCCAAGGGAGTTGGGCTGGAAGTGACCCTTGAAGGGAACATGGAGGGGTTATATGGGGGCATCTTGGGAAACACAGAGAGCCCCATGGGACCGACACATAGGGGAGAGGAAGAACTTGTGAGGAAGCCGCCCCTTCAGTGCGGGAATCTGGAGAGACCAGAGGCTAGGGGGCTGGGAGAGACTGGGGGGAAGGTGTGGGGGGGACATGGGAACTTGGGGGCGATGAAAGGGGAGGAGGGGCTGGAGGCAAAAAAAGGGGACAAGAGACGGAAAAGGTGTCACAGGCGAGCTGAGACCCTGAGGGGGTATTGGGAGTGCAGAGGAAGCTGCTGGCTCCAAGGCAGGGGTTGGGGAGTGCGGTGGGTGGGTGCGGGGGGCTCAAGCTCCCTGGGGGCGGGGCTCCAGAGCTGCCCGGCCAAGCCCCGCCCCTGGACAAGTCCCACCCCCTTCCCAGAGGCTGAGGGGGCCGGAGCCCAGAGCACCCAACAGTTGTCATGGAGACAGCTGGAGCCGGCTCCGGTAACCCCTGGCAACGAGGCTGCTGCCAAGAAGATGAGCTTCGGAACACCCGGCAGCCCCTCCACCCATTTCTGAGGAAGGGCGAGCCTCGAAATGGGGCGAGCACCCCACCCAAGGGGCTGGGGAGGGCCCCCGGGCTCCGCCCTGGTAGTCTACCAGCCGCCACATCCTCCTGTCCAGCGAGGGTGGGGGGCCGCTTGCCCTCCTGGGTCTCGGACTTCCCAGCTGGAAATCGGGAAGAAGGCAGGGGCAACAAGCAGGATAAAGACCACTGCGGACCCAGGGAGGAGCCCTGGACAGCCCTGTCTCCCCCTCCCACAGCAGGGGTGTGGCTGGGGTCTCTCCCCCATGTGGGTGATATGGGGACGGGAGTGGGGAGAGTGGCAGTCAGACAACAGCCCATCATCGACCTCACAAGGGCCAGCCTCTTCCCGGCCAGCAGAGAAAGGCCCCTTTGTTGGCGCTGGGCACACTGTCCCTGCACCCTCCAGCCAGGCGGGCGGGGTGATACCAGCTGGTCCACGGGGGTGTCCAGGCCAAGCTAAAGGCCCAAACACCTTCCAACCAGCTCCTGCCACAGCGACCCCTCCCCAGGGAAGTGAGTGGGGTCAGGCGCTAATGTCACCATCATGGTCACTCTCTCGTAGGGGCGATGGTCTCAGCAGAAACTGGGGAATTCTGCTGTCGCCTCTTGGAGGCAGCACTGTCCAACCCTGAAGCCCCGGGCCATGTCACCTCCAAGGGAGCGACCACTGGCGTGGACAGAGCACCCAGGCCCTTGCCATCCCTGGTCGGAGGGTGGCGCTGACCCCAGACAGGCACAAGGCAGCGACCCGGCAGCTCCTGCCTCTTCCCGATTGCAGCGGGCAAGCCGGCCCCGCCGCCGCACGGACCCCGCAGAAAACCGGCAGCAGACCTCGCTCCAGGCCAGCGCGCAGCCCGCATGGCAGGGAGGCGCATGGCGCAGGCCGCGGTGCGCCGATCCCTCCCGTTCCCGGTCCTGGGCTTCTCAATGTCTGGCTCGGCCCTGCCGGAAAGAGCGCGCGGTGGCCGGAGCCATCCACCGCGCGAGGCCCCCTGGTCCCAAACTGACCGGAAAGGGCCGTGCCTCGGTCCCCCACGTCTCAAACATCCCACCTGTCTCGGGCCCCCCCATGTCCCAGACTCACCCCAGCCCGGCCACACCCCCGCATCCACCCGGTTCCCCCACGCCGCACTGTCTGAAGGGGGCGCGCGGCGGCCCGAGAGACCTTATCCTGGGGCTCCAACGTCCTGGGCCTCTCCAGCCCGAGGCCCCCACCCACGTTCCGGCGACCCCTTCATCCGCAGCAGCCAGCACTGGAAGAAAGGAACGCGCCGGCGGCCCCAGGTCCCCGGTCCCGGCTTCCCCCAGTCCGGGGTCCCCTCGTCCCGGACCCCCGCCACACTGACCCGAAAGAGGCGCGCAGTGGCCGCGGAGCGCAGCGCGGTCCAGCCCAGCGCGCCGAGCGCCAGCAGCAGCAGCTCGGGCGGCGCCAGGTGCGCGTGCTCAGCCAGGCCGCGACGCGCCAGCCCCCAGCCGCAGTCCGTGCAGCCTCGCGCCGCCGCCAGCGCGCTGCCCCAGCCGCGCTGCACTAGCTGCGCGTAGCTCGGCATGGGCTCGGGCCCCGTCGGCCCCGCCGCGGGCCCTGCCGCCGCCATACCGCCCGCTAGCCCGCCGTGCCCGTCGCCTGCGCCCGCCCGCGGTAGCCGACGGAGCCGCGCGCCCCGCGTCACGCGCCGCAGCTGGGCCGGGGGCGCGCGGGCGGGAGAGCGGAGGGCGGAGGGGCGGGACCGGCGCAAGCTCCGCCCCGCCGGGGGCGCGGCTGGGGGGCGGCCGGTGGGGACGCGGGGCGCCCTGGAGGCGGGCCCGCGCCCCTGCCCATTTCCCAGCAGAGAAACTCAGGCGTGGGGAGACGGGGGCCGGAGCTGGGGGCCCGTTGGACCTGGACCCCGAGAGACCCCGCGCACCGCCGTGTCGCGCCCCCATGCCTGCCCCGCGCGCCGCCCGCTCCCCCACCCCACCGCGCCGTGCCCGTGACGGGGGGCACGGGGGACACTAGCAGGCAGTCCCCTCAACTGGCGACTTCCGCTCCTCCCGGCCCTCCAGCACGCCACGCCGCTCCCGCTCCATCGCCCCGGCCCGCTCCGACCTCACCGTTCTTGGAGCCCTCGCTCCTCCTCAAGGACCCGAGGCCTGGCACGCCTTGGCACAGTCTTGGGACCATCCCGTGGCCTTCCCGCATTCAGGAGGCGTAGGCTCAATGAAACATTCTCATTCTTCAAAAGGACACGGCCCACGCCAGGGCGTTGGGAGGCGCACCTAGTGGAGACGCAGCTCTCTGCCCTACACCAGGAGCTTGGCAATGGGGTTCCAGCCTGGACGCGGGGACCCTGGGCACTTCCCAGGCATCTTCTTCTGCAGGTCTGCAGAGCGGGCTACTGGGACAAAGGTGTGATGGGGGCTGCTGAGATGAGGGGGTTCTCTGAGGGTCACTTGCTGCTGTTTGTGACCCTGGGGAACCCGGGGGGTGGCTCCCCAACATCAGGTTAATACAGGAATTGCAGAGAGGCTGCAGGAGTGGCTGCCAACGTGGGAGGGACTCCCAATCTGGATCGACTGTGACATCACTGGGACCACCATAAGTGACTTTCCAATGCACTGTTCATTGACAAGGCCCTATGCCCAAAGCCACTGAAGGCCATCGAGGAAGACACTGGTCACCTCTGTTAGGACCATCTCCCCAGGCACTGCTGCACCCCCCCATCCTAACCCCCAGGATGTCCCCACACCTGGCCTTCAAGGTGCAGGATGCAGGGATGAGTCCTGCAGCAGCCGCGCTGGCTCCCACACACCTGCACCTGACCTTCAGGGGCACAGGTGAACACACCTAGTCCCCACACCCAGTCCCCTACACACATCCAGGTGGCCCTGCATGTGGCCACTTCTCTGCATCTGCACAGCCTTGCCCCACCCCCCACCCCCCCACCACTACCCTCTAGGACCCTCTAGGGTTCTGTCTGGTATCCTGGCTTCCTTCTCACCCCACAGAGGCGAGAAGGTGGCTGCGACACTGTTGGCCTGTTCCTCCTCTGCTTGCAGCCCTCCATGGCTCCCATCCCACCCAGGGAAAGCCCAGGTCCTCACTGGCCGCCCTCACAGTGCCCTGTTTCCCTCTACCTGTGGGCTTTCCTGCTGTTCTTCCAACATGCCAAGCTCTGTCCTGCCTCAGGGCCTTTGCACTAGCTGTTCCCCCTTCCTGAAATGCTGTTCCCCTAGGTACCTGCATGGCTCTTCTGCCACCTGCTCAGGCTGCCCCCGACTCTGAAGTCCCACACACCCCTCATGTCTTTTATGTCTGCTTGGCACTTGTCACCATCTGCCCCTACATACATACAGCTCCTCATTTTTTTTTTTTTTTTTTGAGTTGGAGTCTCGCTCTGTTGCCCACACTGGAGTGCAGTGGTGCAATCTCAGCTGACTGCAACCTCCGCCTCCCAGGTCGATTCTCCTGCCTCAGTCTCCCGAGTAGCTGGGATTACAGGCGACTGCTACCACACCCAGCTAATTTTTGTATTTTCAGTAGAGACAGGGTTTCGCCATATTGGACGGGCTGGTCTCGAACTCCTGACCTCAAGTAATCTGCCCACCTTTGCCTCCCAAAGTGCTGGGATTACAGGCATGAGCCACCGTGCCTGGCCTCACTCTTTATTCTTGAACGTGGACTCCATATGGACTAGGGGCCTAGTGTAGGGGCAGGGCACTAGGCCTGGCCTGGTCAATAGTTCAGGTCCAGCCGGAGGCCAGAGATGTGACTAACGCCACAACCTGCCTGGCAGGCAGAGGGGGACGAGGGGGATATGCTCTCAAAGGTCCAGCCAGGCCTGTGGGGCAGCCGTGGACAGTCCCAGCCACCTCCCTCCACCCTCTCGGCCAGCACTATCTGGTCACCATGGTGCCCATCGGTCATGGGAGAGGCGCCACCCGCCCACCCACTGGCCCCAGCTCAGCCTCGAATTTCTTTTTGGCGGGTCCAGCCAGGAGGCTGCCAACGGGTGGGTGCAGGGCAGGAATGGAAGGTGGCTCTACTGGCAGCTGGGGACCAGGCACCCAAGGTTGGGCAGAGGTCAGTCTTGAGGCCGATGTCCCCCCACCCACCCCAAGGTCTCCTCCCTCCAGGAAGCTCGGCCTGGACCCTTCCTAATGTCCCTGCCCAGGGAGTTCTCTTTTGCCACTTCCCTCCCCTACCAGGCTGGGGGTGGGGGTTGCTTGCTGTCCTGCCCTGGCAACCAGAGACAGGGTCTGGTTTCAAATGAATAGGCCTGGGTGTGTGGCTTGGGGAAACCCAGTGTCTTATCTTTTCCCTGGGGGATAAGCCCAGGCCAGGCTCAGAGGTCAAAGGGCATGCATCCCCATCCAGCGCCCCTTGACCTCACAGCCCTGTGCCACTGAGGGACCTCTGCACCGGTCATGCCCACTGCCGGGGTGCCTGTCCCCCAGAACCTAGCCTGGCAGCTCCTTTTTGTTGTTTGGGTGGGCACAGCTCAATGGTGACCTCATCTGGGAGGCTCCGGCCAGCCCACTGCCACCCACCCACCTCCCTCCCTAAATGGTGTGGCCGCCTCTCATCGTGGCTGGGTGCTTGGCCCCAGGACCCCGGCCACAGCAGGACTCTGCCTTGGAGGAGGGTTTGCGGGGCAGCAGGAGCAGCGCCTGGGGTTAATGCTGACCCCACACGGCCCCTCTGGCTTTGCTGAGCTGAGGCCTGAGTTTTTCCTGCCCTGGCCCCCACTTCTTCCAGGCCACTAGGGGTTCTCATTTTGAATCTTGGTGCCCCTCATGATAGCGGCATGACTTCTCTGTGCCTCAGTTTCCCCCGATGCCAACCAGGGCTGCTCAGTGGCCTCTAGGGGCCAGGGTGAAGCATGGGGACAGGGCTGTACTGCCTCTGGCCTGGCAGGAGCAGGTTGTGGCTGTGTGAGGGGCGGGGTGGGGGTCTGCACAGCTGCTGATCGTCACAGACCCTGGTCTCCAGGAACAGCCCTGGACGCCAGTGCCCCAGGACTCTCCCTGAGCGTCAGCTCCCACATGCCCCCAGCAAAGTGACCAGAGCACATCATCAGGTGGAACACCCTGGAGTTGAGATATTTATTAACAGATGGGGGTGCTGAGGGTGGGCTCCTGCCCCCAGAGGGGTGGATGCCAGGTGGGAAGGGCTGCAGGGCTCCTGGCCTCTGTCCTGGCTTCGTGGTCCTGACAGCTCTGAGCCAGCCTCAGGCGCTGGGAGCGTACTGTAGCACCAGCCTGTCAAAGTCGTTCTCCTTTAGCAAGACACATGGCAACACAGGGTGGGGGCGGGGTGTGGGGAGACAGGTGGAGGGAGAGAGAGGGCGCATGTGAGCATAGGCTGAGCTCCAGATGCCCCCTGGCCTGGCTTTCGGGGACAGGCCACCCCCGCCGCTCACCTTGGCCTGGTACTCCTTGATGAAGGGATGGGACCTGTGGGCGTCCTTCAGCTGGGACAGGTATCGGTTTGTCACCTGCAGGGGAGGCAGGGAGGCAGGTGAGCCGAACACGGGGACCCCACGGTGGCTCTGACCTGCAGGACAGGGGTGGATGGGGGTGAGAGCCACAGTACCCCAGGGGGCTCCTCACCCTGCCTTGGGACTGGGCTGATCTCGGAGAACCTTCAGGGTGGGGGTGGAGGGATGGGCCTGCCCCTGGAGAGGCGCTGGCATGGAGCTGGCCTCCGTACATGGTGGGGGATGTATCGTGGTGTTCAGGGGAGCAGGTTGGGCAGGGCCCCAGGTGAGGATGGGTTGGGGGGCACAGGGTTTGTGAGGGAGGTGGGCTGCGGTGGGCACACTGTATACAGAGTTTTCCCAGGGGCCTAGAGATTAGGGCCTGGACCCTAGGCTGGGGTCCCAGGGTCTGGACATTAGGGTTGGCCTGGAGCCCTGGGGACCGCTTACCTCAGGGGGCTTGCCCAGGTGCTGGGACAGGACGATGAGGTTGACCAGCGTCTCCGGGTAGCCACTATCCTGGTGACACAGGCAGACATGGGGAGGCAGGGTCAGCCACTCCAGCCCCCATGCCTGCCCGTCACCCCCACCTCAGGCAGCACCACACAAGGTCACCTCCTCAGAGGTGGGGTGGGACTGACACTGCCCACCGCTCTGCAAGGTGGAGATCTCAGATGATACGGTGCCAAGGGGCCAGCCGTCTCACTGAGCCTCAGTTTCCCCATCTGTGGTCCAGCCTGGGGTGCGACCCCTTGTTTATAAAGATTTGGGAAGGTTGTATTTGTCCCACACACCTCAAAGCCACGGGGCCCAGACCCAGATGGCTTCAACTCCTGCTGTACAATGAACCCCGAGGCCATGGGCGGACCTGCCACCCCTGCACCGGCTCCCAAGGAGCCTTGAAAGAAACCTCAGCAGGGGACCTTGCCTGACCCACTCACTCTAGGCTCCCAGCACACAGGACCCTAGGAAACATCTAGGCCAGGAGACCCAACCAGAGCCCCGGTGTCTGCTTGGAGCACAGACACACCAACCAGGATGCGCCCGGAGCCCGACCTGCCCACGGCGGCCCATGGCAGGGCACCTTTTTGGAGACTGGACTTTTCTGAGCCTCAGTCTCCACCATGAAGGGGGACACCAGCTTGCGCTCACAGGAACAGCCATGAGGTGGCTACAAAGGGAAGCGGGGGGACCTGAGTGCCTCCCAAAACCCAGCAAGAATGCAGGGTGACGTGAGTCACGGAACATGTCACCTGAGAGGTATAACAAAAGCCCCCAGAGGATGCGGCCATGAACACAACACGCATCCAAGTGTTCTCAGGTGGCAGGGAGGGGTAGGGTGGTGGAGAAGGGTGCCAGTCTCACCCCTGGGGCAGCGAGAGACACACAGCCGGTCTGAGATTGCACATCAGGCTGGGAGTTCCTGACCAGCCCAGACTGCTCAGAGCTAAAGATGGACCCTGCTCAGGAGGAGCAGTACCCGGCCTGTGATGGGGCCAGCCTGATACCCCTTGGCCTGCCCCGCTCTGCAAACAACTTTCTGATGATAACTCAGCCCCTGGAAAGTCAGACAGGGAGGTGGGCTTCACCAGTGTTTGTCAGTAGATTAGAAGTGCTTCTCAGCTGGGCGCACTGGTGCACGTCTATCATCCCAGCACTTTAGAAGGCCAAGGAAGGTGAGAATTGCTTGAGCCCAGGAGTTCAAGACTAACCTGGACAACACAGTGAGACCCCATTTCTAACAAAAAATACAAAAATTAGCCACACATGGTGGCATACCCTGTTTCAAAAAACAAACAAAAAACCCCCCAAAATTCATTTCTCCAGAATGGAAAAAGCTTTGATGTCCTTTGTGATTATAAAAATAATAATCCAGGCCGGGCACAGTGGCTCACGCCTGTAATCCCAGCACTTTGGGAAGCTGAGGTGGGCGGATCATGAGGTCAGGAGATCGAGACCATCCTGGCTAACACGGCAAAACCCCGTCTCTACTAAAAATATAAAAAATTAGCTGGGCGTGGTGGTGGGCGCCTGTAGTCCCAGCTACTCGGGAAGCTGAGGCAGGAGACTGACATGAACCCGGGAGGCAGAGCTTGCAGTGAGCCGAGATCACACCACTGCACTCCAGCCTGGGCAACAGAGCAAGACTCTATCTCCAAAAAAAAAAAAGAATTCCACCAAGCATGGTGGCTCACACCTATAATCCTAATGCTTTGGGAGGCTGAAGTGGGACGATCACTTGAGGCCAGGAGTTCGAGACCAACCTGGGCAACACAGCAAGAACAACCCCGTCTTTACAAAATATATATATATTTCTAATTTAACATAACATAAACTCTTCATAAAGACTGCAGATAGCCAGGCGTGGTGGCTCATGCCTATAATCCCAGCACTTTCAGAGGCTGAGGCGGGTGGATCACCTGAGGTCAGGAGTTTGAGACCAGCCTGACCAACATGGCGAAACCCCGTCTCTACTAAAAATACAAAAATTGGCCAGGTGTGGTGGCAGGTGCCTATAATCCCAGCTACTTGGGAGGCTGAGGCAAAAGAATCACTTGAACCCAGGAGGCGGAGGTTGCAGTGAGCTGAGATGAAACCACTGCATTCCAGCCTGGGTGACAGAGTGAGACTCCATCTCAAAAAAAAAAAAAAAAAAAAAAAAAAAAAAGAAGAAAGGAAAGAAAGGAAAGGAAGGAAGGAAGGAAAGAAAGAAAGAAAGGAAGGAAAGAAAGGGAAGAAAGGGAAGGGAAGGAAGGAAGAGAAGGAGGGAGGGAGGAAGGGAAGGAAGGAAGGAAGGAAGGAAGGACTGCAGACACCAGGCTGGAGATGACTGCAGCCACCCTGGGCAGGCAGCGCTCTCTCAACGAACAGCTCCTGTCCACAGCATGCTCTCCCCTAAATAAGGACTGGGAGTGTCTCTCCAATACCGAATATGTACTCAGGTGAGGGGTCCATGTGCAGGCCCCGGGCAGGCAGCTGAGGTGACAACAAGGTCGGCTCAGACCACTGAGGCCCAGGCTGCCCAGATGCCCCATTTCTGTGAGGCCGGAATCTGGATTTCTTTGCAGGTGAGATCCCTGCTTTGTGGATCTCGCTGCTGACTGGGCCTTAGAAGCCCTGTGGGGCCGCACGCACACCCAGGGGGTCTCTGCTATACTTGTTTCTGTCCGCCCTGACCCTGCCCTCTGGCCGCCTGGCCTTCCCTCCGTCCCCACTCTGGGACAGGCTTGTGCCTACCTTGTCTAGAGCCTCCTGCAGCAGGCCCTCGGCGGCCTCCCAGCGGCCCTGGGCCATGTGGCAGGCTGCCTGCCCATTGAGCAGCAGCAGGGTGGGCGAGCACTTGTCAGCCATCTCCTGGAAGATGTAGTAGGCATCCTGCAGCTTCTCACCGCCCTGCAGGGAGGGTCCCGCATCATCGCCTGTGCCCCTGCTGCCCGGCCCTTCCCCCATCGGCCTCCTCCCCTAGCGGGGGGACTCCAGCACTGCACAGAGACGAATCTGGTGTGCCTGGTTCAAGGCACAGCCACTCCACCATGGGGACTGCCCGTAACTTGTACTCTGCTGATGGGGCCTAAAGACTTGCGGCCGCCTCCCGCCCCACCTCCCATCCAGCTCCCGGAGTGCTGAGTACACAGAGGTGGAATCTGGGGCTTCCAAGGCCTCAGTGCACAGGTGGCTGGGCCAGGGTCTGAGTGGGCACCACTGAGTCACTGGGCATGTCAGAGGAGGAGGAGTCAGCTCTGTGACCAGCAGCCCTGACCTGTCCACTTGCTCAGAACAGCGGGACACTTGCAGGGGGAGCCTGAGGCCAAGGCGGGCTGTGAAAACAGCTCAAACTACCCGAGAGGGCTGGCGGGGCCTGTCCTACTACACTAGACGGTCACTGGAAGTCCGTCTGGGTGAGGCTCCAGTCCCGTGGCGGGCAGGGACGGGGAGCACATTTTTTTTTTTCTTTCCCAGAGTTTCGCTCTTGTTGCTCAGGCTGGAGAGCAATGGTGCGATCTTGGCTCACCACAACCTCCGCCTCCTAGGTTCAAGCGATTCTCCTGCCTCAGCCTCCCGAGTAGCTGGGTTTACAGGTGCATGCCACCAAGCCCAACTAATTTTGTATTTTTAGTAAAGATGGGGTTTCTCCATGTTGGTCAGGCTGGTCTCGAACTCCCAAGCTCACATGATCCACCCGCCTCGGCCTCCCAAAGTGCTGGGATTACAGGCGTGAGCCACTGTGCCCGGCCAGGAAGCACATTTTAACAGGCCCGCACAAAAGAGTGGCTCAGAAGGGGGCCAAGTCCCAGATACCAGGAGAGGGGCTGTTGCCAGGCGGAGGCGCCCAGGCCTGGTAGCTGAGGACATCTCCACCGCTGCTATGGGAACACTGAACTCCGTCCCTGGCTGGTGACCAGGACCCTGGAGAGCAAAGCTGAGTCGCAGAAAACCCCAGGAAGCCCTGAGGGGAGGAGGGCCTGCCAGGCCAACCCAGACCCTCGAGTACCCCCGCACCTCAGGCTCAGGAACCCGTTCCCGCCCCCACCATCTCTTCGCTCTGGCTCTGGCCAAGTCGCTTGGCTGTGAGAAGCCCGGAATGGAGTCAAGGCTGAGTTGTGCCAGGCTGGCAGGGAGCCATGGCCTGATCCTGGAGCCCCACTGGAGTGGCCAGTAGCCTAGGCACAGGTGGGGGTGCCCACAGACCCTGCTCAGCCAGGTGCCCGCAATGCCCGCCCACCTCATGGCCCAGGGCTCACCGTGGCCAGGCTGACCCAGGCAGTGGCGAGCTGGGTGAGGGTGGCATCCTCGTCCAGGTCCTGCATTCTCTTCAGCTCCTTCCTGGGGCGGGGACAGATGACGGAGGGGCTGAGTGGCCGAGGGCCCTGGCCTGGCCATCCCTGCCTTGTTCCCACTTGGGGCCCACCGGAGCCTGGGGATGGTCCCCGCTTTGTGCTCCACTGCATGCTCATACCCCACGACTAAGTGCCCGAGCCACCCTGCCCGTCCGACCATGTGCAGGCTCCGGGAAGGTGGGACTGGCGCCAGCTATGGTCCCCCGGGGTGGCCAGCACAAGGTAAGGCTCGGGAGAGACTCACTCCACGGAGGATGGAACGCAGGGAAGGACGACGGAACTACAGTGTGAACAACTCTGAGGCAGGGGAGTCCTGGACCCCCAGCCATGGCCTCCAACCTGGTGATGCCATGTGCAGGCCCCGCCAGCCCCATGGCACAGTTAAAAGCTGGCCAAGTAACATGCTGCTCCGGGCACAACGTCCACTCTCCCTCCATGAAGCCCACCCTCACCCTGTGGGAGAGGCCTGCCACCTACTGCATAGAGAGAAACTGAGGCACAGAGAGCCATGGCCCTCCTCCCTGGCAACATACTGCAGGGAAGGGCTGAGTGACGGCAAGCTACCCCCATGGAAAGGAAAGACAACAAGAGTAATGACAGCACCACAGACGCTCTGGGCCGTGGCTCAGTGCGGGTGGAGAGGGGCGGGAGGGCTCACCGGGCGAGGTCCAGGCGGTCTAGCTTCAGCAGGATCTGTACTGTCATGGCTGTGCTGCAGGACAGGGCCAGGGGGCGGTCAGCGGGTGGCCACAGACACATTGCCTGGCCGCTCCACACCCAGGGCTCACTGTGTGTGTCTAGGATGTTCCTAAGTCCTGTGCTTAGGACCACCAGCACCCCCCAGCAGAGGGGGACACCCTCACTCCCATATTTCACCACTCAGCTTCCTCGGGCCTGGGAGCTGTGGGCGGGTACCGAGGACAGGGTTCCAGGCCCCGGCCCACTCACTGCCTATCTGGAGAAGCAGCCTCCATGGGCTGTGCTTGCAGATGGAGGGCCCTGCCCGGACTCAACACCCAGGAGGCGGTTGACGCTCAGGAACAAGGCCCTAGCGGAGGGCCACACACCCACCCCTGCACCAGAGCCCTGGGGCCACCCACTCTCTGCAGGTCCCCTCATCCCCTCATCCCTCTCAGCCCCAGGCGGCTGTGACCACGAATTACTCGTGAGGCCTCTTGTTCTTGTTTTCCCGCCAACAGGAGCCAGCACCTGGACCAGCACCGAGTCCGCCGGCTTGCTGACAGCGTGACATCCCTATTTATTTTCTTTTTTGTGTATGAGACAGGGTCTGGCTCTGCCACCCAGGCTGGAGTGCAGTGGCACCATCACGGCTCACTGCAACCTCCACCTCCCAGGCTCAAGAGATACTCCTGCTTCCCCCTCCCAAGTAGCTGGAAACATAGGTGCATGTCACCATGCCTGGCTGCGCCCTGCAATTCTAAGCCCTCCATGGATGGAGGTGGGATGGGAGCAGATCCATAGCGACCATGAAATGCCCAGCTTGCAACTCACAGTGGAAGGCAGGCACTGCAGGGACAGCTCACGGGGCAGAACTGACACACTTTCTGTGACCAGTGCCCTGGACATGGCCCAGAGTCACATCCTAGGGTGGAGGGGGGCACCAACCTTGCAGGGCTTCAGCACCCCAACCCCAGAGGGCCCTGGAGGAGAGCCGGTGTGGGGGGCCCGGGGAGGCCCGAGAGACTGGGCCCAGGGCCGAGACACAGAAGGCTTCATGGGGGGTTGGGACACAGAAACCAAGCAGAGACAAAGCCGCTTTCTGCTCTGCCCTTGGGAACAGAGGGTTTGCAGCCTGGGCACCGTGTCCTTGGATCCGCAGCCTGGTGCGCAGATGGGAGTGCCTCCCACACTGGGCAGGGGGGCTGGAGCCTGGACAGCAGGCCAGGGCCTCATTTCAGCACTGCCTCATTCTCTGCTCCCACGACGACAGCCAGCGAGGCCGTGCGCAGCCTGGAGATGTGGCAGGGGGCACTTGCCTCCCTGGGCTGGCCCCAGAGCAGGGCGGCCACTCACCACTCCAGGCTGTCCCCCTGGTGCAACGCACGCAGGGCGGCATCTGGGTTCTGGTCGTGGAGATAGATGGAAGCGGCCATGAGGAGGAAGGTGGTGTTGGTCACGTCCACGCTCCTGCTCATCTCTCGGTCCAGCTCGGCCACAATGCTGTCCCTGCAAGACACAGATGCTCAGGACCCACAGCTGGGGTGGCCTCTGTGGGACCTCGAAGGGTCCCCTTCCTTGGGAGCAGACAGGTCCAGAGAGAGTGAGCCAGGCCCTGCGGGTGCAGAGCAGCAGCAGGCTGAGCATTGAGCTGTCCCGACACGTCCTCCCCCTGTTCCTATGAAGCACCTCTCATGCTGGGCCAGGCAAGGACCCGAGGCCGGGAGATGTGGGGTGGGGCGCTCCAAGGGGACATGAGGAGGCAACGCCAGTCTCACACCAACCTCACCCACCTTCCTGAGGAGGCTGGTGGGCCCAGCTGGGACTCCTGACCATAACCCATCAGCCCTGTGGGCTTCAAGGCCACGTCTTCTAGCAGGAGGTCGGCCTGGGTGCCGAGGGGCCGTGCAGAAGGATGGGAGTCCTGGTGCACCCCCACTGCTGGGGCAGCTGCCCTCAGTCCCTGAGAGCCCAGTGTGCTGGCTGCACCCTGAAGATGGCCAGTGCGCTGCGGGTCAGGGCCAGGCTTGAGCCCAGGCGAGGCTGAGGACCAGCTCGGCTCCGAGGGCACAGGTCACCCATGCCTCCGTGTCCCTAACTGGATCCAGACCCTCCATTCCCCCATGGCTGTTGAGCAGCTAAAAAGAGAAGGCAGGGGAGGGGGCCACCCTAGACCAAAGCTGGTGTTCTTCTGGATTCACACGCAGCTCTGTGACCACATAAGCATCCACACGCGTCTGGGGGCTGTCTGCCCAGGGCCTGTGTCTGAGGTGTCACTGAGGGCATGGTATGTCTGATACCAACCAGGCTCCACTGAGGGCTCGCCACAGTGCCAGGCCCGACAGACAAGTGACTTCAGGTCTGAGTCTGTTTCCCCATGCTGAGGGACCATGTTACAGGGATCATGCGGGGGAGGAGCAAGGAGCTCCCAAGACCACCTTACAAAGCTTCCTGAGGCTCCAGCACACAAGGGTGCGTAAACACTGCCAGCTGTTGTAGCGTTGGTACTGTAATGTTGTCATCCTAAGGTGTTACAATTACCAATGGGGCCAGGCACTGGGGCTCACACCTGTAACCCCAGCGCTTTGGGAGGCCAAGGCAGGAGGATCGCTTAAGCCCAGGAGTTCAAGACCACCCTGGGCAACATAGTAGGACCCCTTTTACTACAAAAAAGTAAAAAAGTCAGCTGGGCCTGGTGGCACCTGTAGTCCCAACTACTTGGGAGGCTGAGGCAGGAGGATGGCTTCAGCCCGGGAGGTTGAAGCTGCAGTGAGCTGTGGTCACACCTCTGCACTCCAGCCTGGGTGACAGAGGAAGACCATCTCAAAAACAAACAACAGCAACAAAACCAATTACTGGGTGGATAGCTTGAGCCCAGGAGTTTGAGACCAGCCTGGGCAACATGGCAAAACCCCATCTCTTTTTTTTTTTTTTTTGAGACGGAGGCTCGCACTCGCACTTTCACCCAGGCTGGAGTGCAGTGGCACAATCTCGGCTCACTGCAAGCTCCTCCTCCCGGGTTCACGCCATTCTCCTGCCTCAGCCTCCCGAATAGCTGGGACTACAGGCGCCCGCCACCACCCCCGGCTAATTTTTTTTGTATTTTTAGTAGAGACGGGGTTTCACATGTTAGCCAGGATGGTCTCGATCTCCTGACCTCGTGATCCGCCCGCCTCGGCCTCCCAAAGTGCTGGGATTACAGGCGGGAGCCACTGCGCCCGGCCCGGCAAAACCCCATCTCTAAAAAACATACAAATTAGCCAGGCATGGTGATGCGTGCCTGTAGTCCCAGCTACTCAGGAGGCTGAGGTGGGAGGATCACTTGAGCCTGGGAGATCAAGGCTGCAGTGAGCCAAGACTGTGCCACTGTATGCCAGGCCGAGCGACAGAGCAAGACCGTATCTCAAGAAAAGAAAACAAAATCAAAACCAAAACCAATTACTAATGGATGCTCCTGGTCCCCGGGGTGACCTGTCAATGAGGTCGCGGCTGTGCAGCCAGATGAACGCAC
Organism: Pongo pygmaeus; assembly: GCF_028885625.2. Lineage (NCBI taxonomy): Eukaryota > Metazoa > Chordata > Mammalia > Primates > Hominidae > Pongo > Pongo pygmaeus. The sequence goes on from NC_072393.2 coordinate 19,350,263, forward strand.
CACAAGCCCCTGCCTGGACCGCCTGCTCTCCGGGGCTGCTTTTCTGTGATGCTCACAGCAGCTGCTGCTCCTGGGGGACCCAGGGTTCCCTGCCTTCACTCCAGCTGGTGAAGCGCAGGGTGGGAGAAACAGTGGCCCTGGGAGGTCACCCGTCCGAATGTCCTGGAGCTGCTGTGGCAAAGCACCACAGCCCGGGCGGTTAAGGACAACAGGGCTTCGTTCCTCACAGCTCCGGAGGCTGCAAGTCTGAAGTCAAGGTGGCAGCAGGGCTGGCTCCAACTGGAGGCTGGAGGGCAAGGCCGTTCCAGGCCTCTCTCCCAGCTCTGGTGGCTGCCGGCCATTCGTGCTGCTCCTTGGCTAGCAGACATGTCACTCCAGTCTGTCTCTGTTGTCACATGGGCTTAACTCTGTGGGCCTCTGTCTTCTTTTATCTTTTTTTTTTTTTTTTTTAAGACAGTCTCCCTCTGTCACCCAGGCTGGAGTACACTGATGCGATCTTGGCTCACTGCAACCTCTGCCTCCCGGGTTCAAGCGATTCTCCTGCCTTAGCCTCCCAAGTAGCTGGAATCACAGACACCATATCCTGTTAATTCTGTATTTTTAGTAGAAATGAGGTTTCACCACATTGGCCAGGCTGGTCTCGAAAACTCCTGACCTCAGGTGATCTGCCCACCTCGGCCTCCCAAAGTGCTGGGATTACAAGTATGAGCCGCTGCACCCAGCCCTCCTTTTATCTCTTAAAAGGACATAAGTCCTTGGCTTTGGGGCCCACCCTAAATCCAGCATGTCTTCATCTCCTTATCTCTTAATTTGATCGGCAAAGATCCTTTTTCCAAATGATACCATATTCACAAGCATGTGGGATAGGATATGGACGTATCTTCTGGGGGACACCATTCACCCCACCATGCTGCCTCTGCAAATAAGTCAGCTCCTAGGAAGCCCAGGTTTCTTTGAGTGAAGGAAGGCGGTAGTCGGGGCACTGCCTCCGTGGGCCAAGGAAGAGCAGGATCACAGCGGAGTCTCCCCGTGCCAGACCCTCACTCCGACCCCACAGCAGGAGGGGGCAAAGTTCCTGGGTCTCTACAGCCCAGCCCTCTCTCCCCTTGGCTGCCACCCATGGGCGTTTGACCAACACTGGCCTGTGGCTCAGGGGCAGGACAGGCGTGGCCTCACCCGCCCTCCCACTGGGCTCCAGGGGAGACACTGGCAGGTTGCAGTCCCTGACTAGCTGGGACTAGTCGGGAGGCTGAGGTGGGCAGACCGCCTGAGCTCAGGAGTTCGAGACCACCCTGGGCAACATGGTGAAACCCAGTCTCTGCTAAAATACAAAAATTAGCTGGGCGTGGTGGCACACGGCTGTAGTCCTAGCTACTCAGGAGGCTGAGGCACAAGAATCACTTGAACCCAGGAGGCGGAGGTTGCAGTGAGCCGAGATCGCACCACTGCACTCCAGCCTGGTGACAGAGTGAGACTCTGTCTCTAAGTAAATAAATAAGAAAACTGATGGGAGGGCCCTGCCCCCGCTGCGCCCTGGGCTATCTTGGGGCTCTGGGTGGTGCAGAGGGCTGCTCGGTAATTGGTATTTTCAGTTCTAGGTTCAGAGAGTGCCTTGTGGTCCATGAGGGCGTGTGCACACACAGCACTGTCTCTGACCCTCCTCTTTGAAGCAGGACCCATCACCAGCCCCCCACTGCTGTGCAGGTGAGGGAAACTGAGGCACAAAGCAGCAAGGAGCAGAGGGGAGACGCGCCTAATCTGAGGGATGCTGTGCGCTGCACGCCATGCCCCCGCCCACCCAGGTTCATAACCAACAGGCCTTGGAGAAGGCCCCGCGCCCCAGGCCAACCCATTCTCCGGGGCCTCACCTCCGGCTCTCATGGGCGAGGTAGTCAGCGAACATGCGCACAGCCTGGAGCTCAGGGGCCGAGGAGGGCTTGATCTCGTCCAGGACCACGCCGAACTTCCTCTGTAGCAGGGACAAGGCGTCAGCTGCACCCGTCCACCCCAGAGGATTTCCATGTCTTCAGCTTGGCAGGGAGAGCCCCAGACAGGAAGCCCCTGCCCCACCAGGGACCCCTCAGCCCAGCAAGGGCCACCCCTACTGCAGTACACTGTGGAGGTCGGCGTGGCGTCACCTGTCATGAGCAGCCAGGTGTGCCCTCATCTGCAGGGCCACACTGCCCATGCCTTGAGCTGGGGACCCTGGTAGGTAACTGTCTGTCCCCCGGCAGCTGTCCACCTCTGGTGGTGAGGTAAAGGGCGTGTCACCTGGGGGCAGGGCAGCAGCAGTTATGGGGGTTGTGAGATGCGCTTCTATAAAGCAGGACATGCCCCCAGCCAGCCCTGCCCACCTACTGGCCCTCCAAGGATGCCCAGACTGATACCACTGTCACATCTGCAGCCGGGGGCCCGTCCGTCCCTCACTGTGTTCCCTCCTAGATGGTTCCCCCTTCTTTTTTTTTTTTTTTGAGATGGAGTCTCGCTCTGTTGCCCAGGCTGGAGTGCAGTGGCATGATCTCGGCTCACAGCAAGCTCCGCCTCCTGGGTTCATGCCATTCTCCTGCCTCAGCCTCCTGAGTAGCTGGGACTACAGGTGCCCGCCACCACGCCCGGTTAATTTTTTTGTATTTTTAGTAGAGACGGGGTTTCACTGTGTTAGCCAGGATGGTCTCAATCTCCTGACCTTGTGATCCACCCACCTCGGCCTCCCAAAGTGCTGGGATTACAGGCGTGAGCCAACCACGCCCAGCCTTTTTTTTTTTTTTTTTGAGATGGAGTTTCGCTCTTGTTGCCTAGGCTGGAGTGCAATGGCATGACCTCGGCTCATCGAAACCTCTGCCTCCCAGGTTCAAGCAATTCTCCTGCCTCAGCCTCCCGAGTAGCTGGGATTACAGGCATGCACCACCACACCCGGCTAATTCTGTATTTTTAGTAGAGACAGCGTTTCTCCATGTTGAGGCTGGTCTCGAACTCCTGACCTCAGGTGATCCGCCTGCCTCGGCCTCCCAAAGTGCTGGGATTACAGGCGTCAACCACCGGACCCAGCCCTCATTCTTATTTTTTTAGAGACAAGGTCTTGCTCTGTTGTCCAGGCTGGAGTGCAATGGCGTGATCACAGCTCACTGCAGTCTTGACCTCCTGGGCTCAACCGATCCTCCTGCCACAGCCTCCCAAGTAGCTGGGACTCCAGGCACATGCCACCATGACTGGCTTATTTTTTAATTTTTTTTGTAGAGATGGAGGTCTCACTATGTTGCCCAGGCTGGTCTTGAACTCCTGGCTTCAAGCGATCCTCCCACCTCAGCCTCCCAAAGTGCTGGGATTACAGGTGTGAGCCACTGTGCCTGGCTCCTACCAATTATTTTAGAAAAAAAAAAATTGGCTGGGCACATTGAATCACGCCTGTAATCCCAGCACTTTGGGAGGCTGAGGCAGGTGGATCACGAGGTCAGGAGTTCGAGACCACCCTGGCTAATGTGGTGAAACCACGTGTTTATTAAAAATATAAAAATTAGCCGGGCGTGGTGGCACGCGCCTGTAGTCCCAGCTACTTGGGAGGCTGAGACAGGAGAGTCACTTGAACCTAGGAGGCAGAGGTTGCAGTGAGCTGAGATCGAGTATGACAGAGCGAGAGACTGTCTCAAAAAAAAAAAAAAAATCAAGAAGCTGTGACCCAGGTCCCCTGGCCTGGCAGTCTCGGGCCTCCATGACACAGCCACCTTCACATGCTGGCTGTTCACAGTCACTGGACGCTGCAGGCCTGGGTCCCTGCTTTGTTTACTGTCCCTGCCACCCACTCTGTGGTGCCTTCCTGTCCCCAGCCCCATCCTCTACTCTGTTCATCACTCTCGCCCCCCGCCAAGGCCCGCACTCACCTGCGCAAGGTACGCTCTATACAGGAAGACGTCCCTCTCCACATCTGTCTCTGGGCTTGACAACTGTGGGAACCAATGTGAGTCAGGACGCACAGTGGGAGGCCCGGCGCAGCCCACACAGGGTAAGCATGACAGACAGGCCCCTGTACACTGGGGACAGGTGGCTTCTCTGGCAGGGTTAGAGGTCTGAGTCCCAGCCCTGATCTTCCACAGCCCGAGTGGCCTCTGCTGGGGGTACCCTACACGGGGGGTGCCTGATCTCATCCCGCGCTGACACCACCCCAGGAAGGAGGCTTGCTCCCAAGTTCAGTGTCTGCTCCAGCCACACTTAAGAAGCCAGGGTGGCGCCCGCACCTCTAACTTCTGGACATGGGGCCATTGTGGCTTGATTCTGTTCTGCTTTTGTCTCAAGACATTTTGAGCTCAGTTTGGCTGCCCCAGTGTGGTGACATCTGTGTCCTGCCCTGGCCAGGGGAGACCCTGGAACGGCTCTGTACTTGGGCCACACCCCCACAGCCCAGCCACTGCACAGAACTGAGGAGCAAGAGGGAGGTGCCCTGTGGCAACATCCATTTTGGGACGATAAGGAAGCTGCCCCTGAGCCCAGGCCAGGCAGGGAGGCTGGGGCCCCTCCTCCAGAACACAGCTTTGCATGCTGCCCCCGGAGGCTGGCTGACTTCCCGGGGTGCCCATGGCAGGTGGGCACAGTGCAGCTCAGCCCGTGGCCTGAGGGTGCTTGCTCAGGCCCCTGGGGGCTTCGAGAGGAAAGTACAGCTGGGAAGGGGCCCAGCCACCTTGGCATCGCCACTCCAACAACCTCTAAACAGAGGGAACTGAGAAGGCTGTCAGCAAGAGGGCCTGCCAGCTGTCAAGACACAGGGTCAAAGGACCCGGTGCCCGAACCAGGGGGAGTCACTCTGCCCTGTCCTCTGAAGCCGAGAACCACAGATTCCAAGCCACATCTCTTCCTTCTCCCCAGCCTGAGGGAGGAGCGTGGATGTCTAACGTGTCCTCACCCCAGGCCACCGCAGACCTGACTCAGGCTGCCATTGCCAAGAGGCCCCAGCAGCTTCTGCTCAGGCCCTGGTGGCCAGAGTGGGTATCTGGCTATGATTTGGAACAAGATGCCATCTAAATAAATAACTCCTAGAAGAATGTCAAAGGCATGCGGAGGGTGGAGGCTGCAGAAATCGAGCCCCACCTGCAAATGGGATGGACAGGTGAAAGATGTACCTTCTCAAGTATGCAAAGAAACATATTATAGGCCGGGCATGGTGGCTCACGCCTATAATCCCAGCACTTTGGGAGGCCGAGGTGGGTGGATCATTAGAGGTCAGGAGTTCCAGACCAGCCTGGCCAACATGGTGAAATCTGTGGTTCTCGGCTTCAGAGGACAGGGCAGAGTGACTCCCCCTGGTTCGGGCACCGGGTCCTCTACTTAAAAATACAAAAATTAGCCAGTTGTGGTGGCAGGCACCTGTAATCCCAGCTACTCAGGAGGCTGAGGCAAGAGAATCACTTGAACCCGTGAGGTGGAGGCTATAGTAAGCTGAGATCACGCCATTGCACTCCAGCCTAGGCGACAGAGCAAGACTCCGTCTCAAGAAAAAATAAATAAGTAACTCTCAATCAACCTTCCGAGATGGACATCAGTTAGGTGACCAGCCCAGGGCCGCATGCCACCGTCAGTTAAAAAAGAGACAGGACAGGTGTGGTGGCTCACACCTGTAATCCCAGTGCTTTGGGAGGCCAAAGCAGGAGCACTGCTTGAGCCCAGGAGTTTGAGATCAGCACAGGCAACATAGCAAAAAGCATAGTCTTTTTTTTTTTCTTTTTTTTTTTTTTTTTTTTGATGGAGTCTTGCTCTGTCACCCAGGCTGGAGTGCAGTGGCATGATCCCGGCTCACTACAACCTCTGCTGCCCGGGTTCAAGAGATTCTTCTGCCTCAGCCTCCTGAGTAGCAGGGACTATATGTATTTTCAGTAGAGACGGGGTTTCACCATATTGGCCAGGCTGGTCTTGAACTCCTGACCTTGTGAATCAGCTGCCTCGGCCTCCCAAAGTGCTGGGATTATAGGCATGAGCCACCGCGCCCGGTCTGAGACCCTGTGTCCATAAAAAAATTTTAAATATTAGCGGGGTGTGGTAGCGTGCACCTGTAGTCCCAGCGACTCGGGAGGCTCATGAAGGAGGATCGCTTGAGCCTGGGAGGTCGAGGCTACAGTGGACTATGATCATGCCACTGCACTGCACTCTGGCCTGGGTGACAGACTGAGACCTTGTCTATCTTTAGGGAAAAAAAAGAGACAAAAGCTGGCTGTTGGGCTTTCAAAGTGAGAACACAGTGGGGCACCATGGGGGGCACCAGGGTGGCCTCAGCCGCCCCTGTGTGAAACGCAGGTGCCCAGGAGACTGTGCGTGCAGAAGTGCTCAGAGGCTGCAGAGTGCACTGGAGAGACAAGAGTGCCGGGAAGCATAACAACAACAAATGTGCAGACCGTGACCCTGATGTGAGGCTCTGGAACCGTTATGGTTTTCCTCGACTCCCAGGGACGATCCTACCATCAGGACACATGTGTGTCCCCAGGGTGGGAGAGCACTGCTCTTCAACCCCAAGGGCTCACTAGGATCACCTGGGAGCCCAGAAACCAGCAAAGCCAGGAGACCACGTCCACCAAGGTCACTTGGCCCTAGGATGGCCCCAGCACTGGCCCCAGGTGGCTTAAGATGTGGCCACGGTCAAGGAATCAGGGTACTGTTTGGGAAGGCGGGTGACAGGATGGGGGCCCTGTAGCCAGAAACCTTGGGGGTAGTAACTCTCCCTTCTGTCCCTGTAGCCAGAAACCTTGGGGGTAGTAACTCTCCCTTCTGTCCCTGTAGCCAGTAACCTGACCACACTCGGCCGTCAGCAACTCAAGGCCTATGAGCTACTTCAACCCCAACAGCTGGGCGGTGCCTGCCACCTTGTGGGCAACTGGCAAATGTCTGAGAAACCCAGAAATGTCATGATGGGAGCCTAGTGCTGGGGCAGCAAAGGGCAAAGACATGCCAGGCGCTCTCCCTGGGGCCACCTCAGGTGGGGCTGAGGTTGCTCAGGCCACTGTCATGAACTACCACAGACCAGATGGCTTAAAAAATGTATTCCTCAAAAATTAGCCAGGTGTGGTGGCACACGCCTGTAATCCCACCTACTCGGGAGGCTGAGGCAGGAGAATCGCTTGAACCCAAGAGGCAGAGGTTGTGGTGAGCTGAGATCATGCCACCACACTCCAGCCTGGGCAACAGAGCAAGACTCCATCTCAAAAACAAAAAAACAAAAATTAGCTGGGCGTGGTGGCGGGCACCTGTAATCCCAGCTACTCAGGAGGTTGAGGCAGGAGAATCGCTTGAACCCAGGAGGAGGAGGATGCAGTGAGCTGAGATTGTGCCACTGCACTCCAGCCTGGGTGACAGAGTTAGACTCTGTCTCAAGAAAAAAAAAAAAAAAAAAAAATAGTATTCCTGGCCAGGCGCGGTGGCTCACGCCTGTAATCCCAGCACTTTGGGAGGCTGAGGTGGGCAGATCACTTGAGGTCAGGAGTTCGAGATCAGCCTGACCAACATGGTAAAACCCTGTCTCTACTAAAAATACAAAAATTAGTCCAGGAATGGTAATTCATGCCTATAATCCCAGCACTTTGGGAGGCTGAGGCAGGCAGATCACGAGGTCAGGAGTTAGAGACGAGCCTGGCCAACACAGTGAAACCCCATCACTAGTAAAAATACAAAAATTAGCTGGGTGTGATGGCACACGCCTGTAGTCCCAGCTACTAGGGAGGCTGAGGCAGGAAAACCACTTAAACCCGGGAGGCAGAGGTTGTGGTGAGCTGAGATGGTGCCACTGCACTCCAACCTGGGCAACAGAGCAAGACTCCATCTCAAAAACAAAAAAACAAAAAAAGTTAGCTGGGTGTGGTGGCGGGCACCTGTAATCCTAGCCACTTGGGAGGCTGAGGCAGGAGAATCGCTTGAACCCAGGAGGAGGAGGATGCAGTGAGCTGAGATTGTGCCACTGCACTCCAGCCTGGGTGACACAGAGTGAGACCCTGTCTCAAAAAAAAAAAAAAAAAAAAAAGTGTTCCTTGACAGTCACAGTCCTGGAGGCCAGAAGTCCCAAATCAAGGTGTCAGCAGGGCCACACTCCTTCCAAAAGTTCTAGGGGAGGATACTTCCCTGCCTCTCCCAGCTTTTGGTGATGGTGACATTCCTCAGCTTGTAGCCACATCACTCCCATCTCTGCCTCCATCTACTGTGTGTCTCAAATCTCCCTCTGCCTGTTTTTTTTTTTTTTTCTTTTTCCGGTGGCGGGTTCTGGTGAAGACAAGAAAGCCTACTAGAAACATTCTTTTTTTTTTTTTTTTTTTTTTTTTTGAGATAGGGTCTCACTTTTGACACAGCAAGAGCACCAACATCTCAGACAAACACTGCCACTTTAAGTTCCAGCTCCCTTTCTAGCCTCATGCATTTTAAGGAAATTTCTTTTTTCTTTTCTTTTTTTTTTTTTTAGAGAAGTCTCGCTCTTGTCCCCCAGGCTTGAATGCAACGGCTGGATCTCGGCTCACTGCAACCTCCGCCTCCTGGGTTCAAACGATTCTCCTGCCTCTGCCTCCCAAGTAGCTGGGATTAAGGCGCCTGCCACCATGCCCGGCTAATTTTTGTATTTTTTAGTAGAGATGGGGGTTTCAGGTCAGGCTGGTCTCGAACTCCTGACCTCAGGTGATCCGCCTGCCTCGGCCTCCCAAAGTGCTGGGATTACAGGTGTGAACCACCGTGCCCGGCCAGGAAATCACTTCTAACTACAAGCAGTCAGAAAGAGGAGACAGTAAAACACAGAAAGACAGCTCAGGCAGAGAGAGAGTGGGGAGAAACGTTTCTTGGGTAACTGCCAAACTTCACCCTCATACAATGGGCCCCAGTAAAACAGTGGGCCTTAATAAGCACATTCCTTTCCCTTCAGGTGCACTAAAATAGGGAAGCTAAAAACAGACTAGGGGGGTATGCCTGCAGCTGCAGAAAGATGTATGGGAGGCTGCAGAAAGATGTATGGAGGCAGAAAGATGTTAGTACGGTGGCTAACACCTGTAATCCCAACACTTTGGTAGGCCAAGGCGGGCAGATCACAAGGTCAAAAGATGGAGACCAGCCTGGCCAACATGGTGAAACCCCGTCTCTACTAAAAATACAAAAATTAGCTGGGCCATGGTGGCGCGCGCCTGTAATCCCAGCTACTCGGGAGGCTGAGAAAGGAGAATTGCTTGAACCTGGGAGGCGGAGGTTGCAGTGAGCCGAAATCATGCCACTGCACTCCAGCCTGGCGACAGCGCGAGACTCTATCTCAAAAAAAAAAAAGAAAAGAAAAAGAAAAAAGACGTACGGGAACAGACACACAACTCTCCCTCCCAGATAAGCACAACAAAGAGACACAGAAGCAGTCCAAGCCTCTGATAAACTCTCCGACCCTGAATCCTTAAAAACTCTTAGTCTGTAAAAGAGTATGCCTCTGATCCAACTCGGCCAGAAGGCGCCTCTCAGGTTTGTTTTCTCTAAAATAAACCTGTCTTGACTGGCAAGCCACCTTTCGTGTTTCTTTACTCTTTAATTCTTACAACTTTGTCACCCAGGCTGGAGTGCAGTGGCGCGATCTCGGTTCACTGCAACCTCGGCCTCCGGGTTGTAGCGATTCTCCTGTCTCAGCCTCCCGGTAGCTGAGATTACAGGTGCCCGCCACCACGCCCGGCTAATTTTTGTATTTTTGGTAGACCCATGGTTTCTCCATGTAGCCCAAGCTGGTCTCGAACTCCTGGGCGCATGCGATCCGCCCGCCTCGGCCTCCTAAAGCACCAGAATTACAGGCGTTTAAGCCACTGCGCTGGGAAACTGTCTGTGTTATCATTCTGAGTCCAGCGGAATACATTGCCCGTCCATAAAAGTGCTCAATGAAGAATGAATGTACGAATGGGTAAGCTCTGGGAGAAATAACCAGGCTCGATGAGCAGGGAAACGTCCTTCACTGAAATTTAGGGTTCTCATCCGTAAAATGAGGATAAGCAACAGTCTCCATCTCACGGGAACTGAAGGTATGGCTGAACAAAATACACTTATTGTCACTACAGTGGCATAAACACCTGCCTTACTCAAAATGCCTTCAAGGGCGCAGAGCGAACGCTGTACGAGTGAGCAGTACCGTAAACTGTTACTGCTCTGGGTTCTGCCATGGGACAGTGATTACTCCTCACTGAACTGTGGAAGAGGTGCCCAAAAAACGCGAGAAGAAAAGAGAAAGTTTTTAGACGCAGAACGCGGCTCGCGGCCATCAGGCAGCGTCCTCCGCCTCCGCCCCCAGCGTCCCCGCGCCCCTGCGCGGCCGCACCTTCACCCGCTGCGCCTCGTTTATGCACTGCTGGTAGCTGCCGATGTAGAAGGCGTTCTTCACGTCGAACAGCTCGTCTACCTCCCCGGAGCCGCCGGAGGTCGGGCCGGGGGCCGGAGGCGCCATGTCGCTGTCTTCTCCCCGCTCCTCTTCCTGAAAGACACGTCGGCAGGAACCAAGACACCTCCACGGGCACGCTGGGAAATGTAGTTTACTTTTTCCGAGTGGCGGCGAAGTAAGCCAATGGGAAGCTCCACAATAATAAGCAAGGGGGCGGAAGACGTAAGTGCGTCACGCAGAGCATCTCGGGAATTGTAGTGTGTTTCTGCAAGCCAATGGGATCCGGGGAAACAGGATAAGGATGCGGTCGAGGCTGGGAATGGGCTGAGGGAGCCGGAGAGGGTGGGACCTCGCAGAAGGCAGATCCAATAAACAGGAAGATTTTTCTCGTGACGTCGTCGGCGCGCGCCGGAAGCGCGAATCACACGGGCCCCTACACGGCTGGCCACAAGGATGGCAGGCTTCGCGGAGCTCGGGCTGTCATCGTGGCTCGTGGAACAATGTCGGCAGCTGGGTTTGAAGCAGCCCACGCCCGTGCAGCTCGGCTGCATCCCAGCCATCCTGGAGGGTGAGTATGGCCTGGGGCCTTCCCCAAGAGGCGTCTGCGCTCTTCTCGACTCCTTTCCCTTCTCGCAGCCTTTGCTCATTCCGGTCCCACGAGGCGAAGGGCAACCTCGGACGTTACAGGAGATCCGGGATTCCGGAGGACGACTGGACAGTGTTGGCATTTAGGTTGCATGACTGACTCGCTTTGTGTCCGTACGCAAGTGATGTAATGTGTGAAATTTTCATAGTCTCAGCACAGGGAGGGTTTGATGAATGACTAAAAGATAGTATCGCAAAATCCTGCAGACCTGGTACTGCTATCTTTATTTTACAAATAGAATTTGAGGCTCTCAAAATTGCTGGTAGATCCAGGACTCCTTGGTTCTGTGATTGCTCCTCTAGCCCAACCCAGTTTGACCATTAAAGAGAGGCCCACAGGAAGCCTAAGAGTGACAAGTCAGGGATTAAATAAACAAATGAAGGGGTCAACAGGGAGCACAAGATGCATTGAGGGAAGGGAATTCTGGGTTCCGCAAGTTCACGTGCTCCTGGACGGAGTTAGAATGAGGTGGTGGGAAGCTGTGGGTATCTCGGGTCAAATGGATATGGGTTCCAGTCCAGCCTGCCACTCACTGGCTGTGTGTCCTGGGCAGGTCTCTGAAACCCAGCTGTCCACACATGGAGGGTGTTGATGCTGCTTTATCTCCAACCCAGGTCGAGACTGCTTGGGCTGTGCCAAGACAGGCAGTGGGAAGACAGCAGCGTTTGTCCTTCCCATCTTGCAGAAGCTGTCTGAGGATCCCTATGGCATCTTCTGCCTCGTCCTGACACCCACCAGGTGAGCCCCCAGCAGTCCTCCTGGGTATGGGTTAACCAGCTGTGCTCTCTTGGGCAAGCACCTTTCCCTCTCTGAGCGCCTTTTTCCCACATGTGAGATGAGGATGAACATCTTGCTACCCACTTCTTAGGGGTCCTGCAGAGTTAAACAAGATGGCCCGGGTGCAGTGGCTCACACCTGTAATCCCAGCACTTTGGGAGCTCCAGGTGAGCGGATCACTTGAGGCCAGGAGTTCCAGACCAGCCTGACCAACATGGAGAAACCCCGTCTCTACTAAAAATACAAAAAATTAGCTGGGCATGGTAGCGCATGCTTGTAATCCCAGCTACTCAGGAGGCCGAGGCAGGAGAATCACTTGAACCCAGGAGGCGGAGGTTGCGGTGAGCCAAGATCGCGCCATTGCACTCCAGCCTAGGCAACAAGAGTAAAACTCTGTCTCAAAAAAAAAAAAGAAAGAAAGAAAGAGGCAGGCAGCAGAAAGGGTACTGGGGCCTGGGCATATTGGAGCCAGTTTGAGAAAGGCCTTGAATGCCAGGCGGAGTGTTAGAATTAATTCTCGGGTGTGTGAGCAGGAAAGGTCGTGGGCCAGGCAGAGGCCAGGACAGAGTTGGTTGGGGGCAGAAAGGAGGCTGATGCTTGAGACCCTCTGGCTGGGGCAACTGGCTGGTGGTGAGGCCATTGCTGAGAGGCGAACTGGGAGAAGGCACAGGTTTGGGATAGGAAGAGATGCTGAGGCCAGCTTGGGTTGGGCTGGTGAAGGAGGGATGTTCCAGGCTGAGCCTGGCGAGGGGGCAGGGGCCACAACGGCCTCCAAGGCTTCAGCATCAGAGCCTTTGTGAACAGGACCGGGCAAGTCAGGAGCTTGGGAGCTCAGGGAGGAACCCTGGGGATGGAGAGGGGAATGGGGGGCAGGCCCAGAACCACTACCTGACCCAGCCTGGCCCCTTCACACCCACAGGGAGCTGGCCTACCAGATCGCAGAGCAGTTCCGGGTCCTGGGGAAGCCTCTAGGGCTGAAAGACTGCATCATCGTCGGTGGCATGGGTATGGGAGCTGGGAGGCGGGGGAAGCCCCAGCATGGGACCCTAGCAGCTTTGGACCACCTGCCCAGCCCTGCCTCTCATGCTCTGTTCCCCAGACATGGTGGCCCAGGCGCTGGAGCTCTCTCGGAAACCGCACGTGGTCATCGCCACGCCAGGGCGCCTGGCAGATCACCTGCGCAGCTCCAACACTTTTAGTATAAAGAAGATCCGCTTCCTGGTGAGTTCGCCCCGCCCCTGCAGACCTCAGGAGCTGGGCTCGGAGCCTCCAGGCCCAGCATCAGAGCCTGGGGCACCATCTCATCCATTTAGGAAACGTATGTCCCTTAGACTGTCCGGTAAAATGCTAGGAACAGTGACAAGGACCGTTCAAGGACCAACAAGAGCAAGAGGGGGCCCAGTCCTAGCAATGTTATTTGGGGGTAGGGCCTTGCTGAGACTTGGGTGAGGGGCAGGCCTCCCTTGGAAGGAGGTACTCCAGGGCATAGGGTCCACGTCCACGCCTCTCAAAGAGGCCTGTTTCAGGAGTGTCCAAGACCCAGGGCCATGTATGGCACCCTCACCCCTGCCCCCATTGGCACGGCAGGTGATGGATGAGGCAGACCGGCTGCTGGAACAGGGCTGCACTGACTTCACCGTGGACCTGGAGGCCATCCTGGCAGCCGTGCCAGCCCACAGGCAGACACTGCTGTTCAGCGCCACGCTGACCGACACGCTCCGGGAGCTGCAGGGCCTGGCCACCAACCAGCCCTTCTTCTGGGAGGCACAGGCCCCGTGAGTCCACAGCCCAGACAGCGTGGGGAGGGCAGCCCCATCCTACAGACAGGGACACTGAGGCGTGGCGGTCTACCTGTCCATCCCCAGGGTGAGCACCGTGGAGCAGCTGGACCAGCGCTACCTGCTGGTGCCTGAGAAGGTCAAGGACGCCTATCTGGTCCACCTGATCCAGCGCTTCCAGGATGAGCACGAGGACTGGTCCATTATCATCTTCACCAACACGTGCAAGTGAGCGGGGCCCGCCTCTCCCCTCCCACCGCCCTTCAAGGGAGGAGGTGGCCCGATGTCTTTGGTCTGGGACACACAGCCAGTCTCAGCACTCCCCAGCCTCTGCTCAGCCTGGAGGTCATGGGGGCTTCCCTCAAGGAGCCAAGATCCCTCAATCTGAAGGTGCAGCCGGCCTTAGGGGTTCCTCAGCCCAGCCCTTGATGGAAGGGCCAGGAAACCCCTGCAAGCAGCTGTTTGAGCAGCCCATTCGCTGTGTTCTGGGGGTGTCACTGAGCTTTCCCGGGCATCTAGTCCCATCTCAGAGGAAGTTGTGACAACTAACAGGCCTGGTGTGCGTCTGCGCAGACAGAGACCCCTGGGGAGGGCAGTTCACATCTTCTTCATTGAGCTGTTTGGGAAGGTCATGGAGAAGCTGGAGGCTCTGCCAGCACGAGCCAGGATAGAAGGGCGGAAATCAAGGCGCTTTAAACGTGTTACCTCCCAGAAGAGAAAAGCTGGGACTGGGCGCGGTGGCTCACGCCTGTAATCCCAGCGCTTTGGGAGGCTGAGGTAGGCGGATCACCTGAGGTCAGGAGTTCGAGACCAGCCTGCCCAACGTGGTGAAACCTCATCTCAACTAAAAATACAAAAATTAGCCAGGCATGGTGGCGAGCACCTGTAGTCCCAGCTACTGGGGAAGGTGAGGCGGGAGAATCACTTGAACCCGGTAGGTGGAGGTTACAGTGAGCCGAGATCGCGCCACTGCACTCCATCCTGGGAGACAGAGCGAGACTGTCTCAGGGAAAAAGAGAAAAGTTTGGCTGTAGGGTGGCTGTCAGGCACGGCAGGATCCAGCAGCTTATGTGATGGTCCCCATCCTTTCTCCCTGTGCTGCTCTTTCTCCTCTGTTTTCCTCTGCTGGCTCCTTCTTGGCCTTCTTGGTAACAGTGACCACCCCTAGCAAGTCAGTTTCCAGACTTCCAGCCCTGCAGTCCCAGGGCCAACTCTTGTCAGTTCCAGCTCCAGGGAGGGATCAGCAGAGAGGACATCAGGCAGGCGAGGCGTCTGCCAACCCTCATCCTGCCTCTTCTTTTTTTTTTTTGAGAGTCTCACGCTGTCCCCCAGGCTGGAGTGCAATGGCGCAGTCTCGGCTCACTGCAACCTCTGTCTCCTGGGTTCAAACAATTCTCCTGCCTCAGCCTCCTGAGTAGCTGGGGCTACAGTCATATGCCACCATGCCTGGCTAATTTTTGTATTTTTAGTACAGATGGGGTTTTGCCATGTTGGGCAGGCTGGTCTTGAACTCCTGGCCTCAAGTGATCCACCCGCCTCAGTCTCCCAAAGTGCTGGGATTACAGGCGTGAGCCACCGTGCTTGGCCTGCTGCCTCTCCTTTCTAAGCTGCATGAGGCCACTGTGCTAGGTGTCTTGAGTGGGTGGGGGCAGGAACACCTTCCCAGAACCTGAGAGGTGGAGGGGTTGACATGCTAGGTGTCTTGAGTGGGTGGGGGCAGGAACACCTTCCCAGAACCTGAGAGGTGGAGGGGTTGACAGGCACATCCTTCCCGCCAGGACCTGCCAGATTCTGTGCATGATGCTGCGCAAGTTCAGCTTCCCCACCGTGGCTCTGCACTCCATGATGAAGCAGGTGAGGTGACCCCGGGGCCCGCCAGCCTTACCCTGGGACACCTCCCCACCTCAGACATTGGCCCCGATCCTTCCTTCTGCCGGGTGCCTTCTTCCTGCCGCCTGGTCTCTTCTGGTCCCAAAATATCGCAGCTCGAGAGGCCCTCCCTGACCATGTCTCTTTTAGCCGTCATTCATTTGTCCTGGTCTGACTTCTCATGGCCATCTTCCTCAATGGACGGCTGGGGACTGTCCTGGCCTCCACCCTGTCCCCAGGCCTCACACAGAAAACCCTGCCTTCATGCATTCCTGATTTTCTTCCCAACCCTGTGCAGAAAGAACGCTTTGCCGCCCTAGCCAAGTTCAAGTCCAGCATCTACCGGATCCTGATTGCAACAGACGTGGCCTCCCGGTGAGCAGCCCCCAGTCCCCTGCCAAGGGCACTCCCTCTTTTACTACAAAGCCCCAGAGATGAGAAGGCTGACCTCAGGCATGTCAGGCAGCCCCAGCCTCCCTGCTGAGTGACCCTGGGTGAGTCCTAGCCTCGGTTTCCCATGTCAGTGGAGCTGACCAGCCATCTCTGCCTCCAGGGGCCTGGACATCCCTACGGTACAGGTGGTCATCAACCACAACACCCCTGGGCTCCCCAAGATCTACATCCACCGAGTCGGCCGGACAGCACGTGCAGGTGAGCAGTGGAGGGGGAGGCCGAGCCTTGGGCCTCTGTCCCTCCAGCCTGCCCAGCAAATTCAGGTGGTAGGCCGTGGGTAGGGTGCAGCCCACAGATGAGAGCTACTCGGGGCCATGTTTGCAAGTTGGGGAGTTGTCCTTTCTAAAGCAAAGATGAATCCCAGCTACTCGGGAGGCGGAGGCAGGAAAATCACTTGAACCTGGGAGGTTGCAGTGAGCCGAGATTGCACCATTGCACCCCAGCCTGGGCAAAAAGAGCAAAACTCTGTCTCAAAAAAATAAAATAAAATAGGCCAGGTGCGGTGGCTCACGCCTGTAATCTCAGCACTTTGGGAGGCCGAGAAGGGTGGATCACGAGGTCAGGAGTTCGAGACCAGCCTGGCCAACATAGTGAAATGCTGTCTTACTAAAAATACAAAAAAATTAGCCAGGCATGGTGGAGGGCGCCTGTAATCCCAGCTACTCAGGAGGCCGAGGCAGGAGAATTGCTTGAACCCGGGAAGCGGAGGTTGCAATGAGCGGAGATCGTACAATTGCACTCCAGCCTGGGCGACAGTGTAAGACTCTTTCTCAAAAAATAATAATAAACTAAAATAAGTAAATAAAATAAAAATGTAAAATAAAGCAAACGCAAGTGAGATGCTGCCTTCACCCAAGCCAGGTGATGAACTGAGCAGTGTGGGGCTGCCCCCCGGGAGGGTGCATACACAGCCCCAGCCCCCACTACTTGCTGCTGCCTCGTCAGGGAGGGGCACGGTGTCCATGAGATGCTCTCAGTTCTGGAGCCAGGAAAGATGTGGTTGCTGGGGTCAGACTGGGCCTGGACCTTCTATCCTGACCCTGTGGTGCTGGGCAGGTTACTTCCGCTCCCCAGACCTCACATGGCGGATAATGAAAATGGTGACATCCACGTGGGGCTGCCATGAGGGTCACGGACCTTGTCCACCATCAGTGCAGTTTCGGCCCTAGTCACCGTCACAGAAGCAGCAAGCAGAGATCTTGGGCTGAGGCCCGTCAGGGCTAATGGCTGGCATTACTTAGACTTGGTTCCCTGGCAGCCAAGCCAAAAAGGGAAATCGGGCAGTAACTAACTCCTGTGTAAGGCCAGACTGGCAGACCTGCCTCCCCCCAGCGACCCGTCCTCCACACAGTGGTCCTGCTTGGGGTCAAGCCCAGACACTCTGGGCTGATCCCTCCCAAGCACAAGCCCTTGTTCAGCATCTCCAGGAGGACCCCTGAGCTGCGCAGCTGTCAGGATCTACCCTTATTTGCCCCATGTCCTGACCCCCAGCACATAGCAGATAACTGGCACATCCCCACAGGGCGGCAGGGTCAGGCCATCACGCTGGTGACACAGTATGACATCCACCTGGTGCACGCCATTGAGGAGCAGATCAGTGAGTGGGGTGGGGGGGGGGGGTGGGCAGAGGTGGGCACCTTGGGGTGAGACTCATTTTCCCCTGTGAGACACCAGCTGGCCTGCTCCTGTGAGCAGATTTAGGCTGGGGCTTCCTTCCCTAGGCACCCCCAAAACAAGTTCTTTTGCCCATTTATTGAAACAAACTCCCGATAGTTGCCGCCAGCAGCTGAAAGCCACATCAGTCAGGAGGGGACTTGGGTTTCTCAGACTGAGGTGTGTGGAAGGTCCCTGAGATGTCAGAGGCCCCATTGACAGGGTCTGGGCCTGCTAAAAACCCCTGGGAGTGGTTTCATATGCAGCCAAGACAGACACTTCCTTAGGTATCTCTGATCACTGCATAGACTGTCCTGAAATTTAGAAACATCTGGACTTGGCCAGGCACAGTGGCTCACACCTGTAATCCTAGCACTCTGGGAGGCCGAGGTGGGTGGATCACTTGAGCCCAGGAGTTTGAGATCAGCCTGGGCAACGTGGAGAAACCCTGCCTCTCCAAAAAATACAGAAACTAGCAGCACACGCCCGTAGTTCCAACTACTCAAGAGGCTGAGGTTGGAAGATTGCTTGAGCGGAGGCTACAGTGATCTGATTGAGCCACCACGCTCCAGCGTGGGCGACAGAGTAAGACCCTGTCTTCAAAAAAAAAGAAAAAAATATCTGGATTTTAAAGGACACTGTTTGCAAGAAATTAATATTCATGGTTAAACTCATAATGCTGCTAACACCGAAAAAAAATTGGGAGGGGAGGCTGAGGCACGAGAATGACTTGAACCCGGGAGGCGGATGTTGCAGTGAGCCAAGATAGTGCCACTGCATTCCAGCTTGGGTGACCGTGAGACTCTGAAAGACAGCGGTCCGTACCTTCCTTACCTCAGAAATCCCTGATCTTGCTCAGCTGACCCTTACCTGATATGACCCCAGATGGCCTTGCATACCCCACAGCATGGGGAACTCACTACTTGGCTGAACTCCCTCTCCGTGTCACGTCTCCTCCCCACCCCCACCCCCGGCTTTGCTGTCCCCACAGAGAAGAAGCTAGAGGAATTCTCCGTGGAAGAGGCCGAGGTGCTACAGATCCTCACGCAGGTCAACGTGGTGCGAAGAGAGTGTGAGATCGTGAGTGTCAGAGGCGGGCGGGGACTAAGGTGCTCTCCAGGGCCGGGGGTGCTCCCTTCCAGGTGGGTCCCCCGTGACCAGCATCTCCTTACCCCACTTTCCCCCACCAGAAACTGGAGGCGGCCCACTTTGACGAAAAGAAGGAGATCAACAAACGGAAGCAGCTGATCCTGGAGGGGAAGGTGAGGGCCGAGCCG
The DNA here is from genome assembly GCF_028885625.2 of Pongo pygmaeus. NCBI lineage: Eukaryota > Metazoa > Chordata > Mammalia > Primates > Hominidae > Pongo > Pongo pygmaeus. The sequence goes on from NC_072393.2 coordinate 19,369,064, forward strand.
GCAGGTAGGGGGTGGGTGGCCAGGTTCCCTGGGTGGGGCCACCAGCTCAGCCATCCCCTGGTCCTCCCTGTGCCAGGACCCTGACCTGGAGGCCAAGCGCAAGGCCGAGCTGGCCAAGATCAAGCAGAAGAACTGGCGCTTCAAGGAGAAGGTGGAGGAGACGCTGAAGCGACAGAAGGCCGGCAGGGCTGGCCACAAGGGGCGTCCACCCAGGACCCCGCCTGGGTCCCACTCAGGCCCAGTCCCCTCCCAGGGCCCAGCCTGAGCCCCACACGGCCATCTGCCCAGTCCTGGACTCCTCCATGGAGCTGAGGGTTGGAGGAACCTTCCTTGGGGGCAGCGGCCCTTCCCGGGGGCCTACCCAGTGCCCCGCAGCGGAACCTGTGGGCGCTCATGTTGCACGGGCCCTGCTCCTCTGCCCCGAAACCACTGGCTGGCCCCTTCCCCGAGCCTTGGCCAAGATTCAGGCTGCAGGGGAAGAAAGAACATGACCGGGAGGTTGTGACCCCAACCCAAGGTCACCCCCCAGGGGTGCCGCATACAGGAGGTGCTCAATAAACGGGTCTTTTGACTTCCTCAGTCTGACTTTTGAAGAGCAGGGGGACAGGAGAGGTGGAGTGCAGCCTCTGGTGTTTCTCAGGTGTCTGCCCAGAACACCACGTCCGTTTCCACCAGGCAGGCCCAAAGTTTTGCAGACAAACTACCTGCTCGAACGGCCATGGGATTTTGGGTCCTGAAGCCCCTTCTCTGGGCTTCCAGTTTCCTCACCCGGAGAATGGGCATAGCAACTGCCCTGCTCTCCGGAGGCAGCTGTGAGGCTTCGGTGAGGTCAGTTCTGTGCCAAATGGGCACAGCTATGAGTTTCCCTGGCCACCCACCTGGCCACATCTGGGGGTTGTGGCCAGAGTGAAGGGGCCATGAAAGTCCAAACTTGGCCAGACAATGTGGGCTAAGCCCAAGGGGACAGGCAGAGAGACACCAGAGCCAGGTTCCTGGCTGTATGGCCTGGGCACCTCCCTCGGACTCCAAGCCTCACCCCTCATCTGCAAGTGGCTTATAACTGCCACGTGGATTCAGGGGCACCCAAAAAGAGGCAGGGAAAGGGGCCAGCGACATGTTAGGTGCCCAGATACCCACATACCACACACACACAGCCACGCTTAGAAATGTAATCTGGGGATCTAGAAATTCTACACAATGAGAAGCTCAAAAACAGCCCCCAAGCTGCCAACAGCCAGAGCCAACTGGGGCCCACCCCAGCCCGGCCCAGCCCACCCAGGGCTAAGTTGGGACCCCCAGTCCCTTTCCAGGACGAATGTGCCCAACTATGTCGCCTGCAGCCTGGCCTGCATCCCAGGCCGGAATCGTTCATAGAAAACCAGCCCCAGCTCAGGGCGCAGCCTCAGCCAGGCGGGCCAGGCCCTCACGCAGCTCACTCAGCTCAAACAGCCTGACGTCCAGCAGCTGCGCTGCCCGGCCCACCTCGGCCCGCGCCCGCTCCCGCTCTGCCCGTGCCTCCTCCAGGCTGCGCTCCGTCGCCCGCAGCTGGTGCTCCAGCTCCGCATTGCGGGTCTCCAGGTCCTGCCAGGAAAGGGTGGGCAGGGTTGGGGGCCCCAACAAATCACCAGTCCTGCCCGAGGCGTCCAGAGTCTGACCACCTTCATGTCCCTCTTCCACCCAGAGCCATCCTAGGGTGCCCATCACACCAGGAATAAAATGCACACCCCACAGGGGCCTAGCTTCTGCCCTCATTTCGTTTGTTTGTTTTTGAGATGGAATTTCGCTCTTGTCACCCAGGCTGGAGTGCAATGGCGTGATCTCGGCTCACTGCAACCTCCGCCTCCCAGGTTCAAGCAATTCTCGTGCCTCAGCCTCCCAAGTAGCTGGGATTACAGGCATACACCACCATGCCCAGCAATGGCTCACACCTGTAATCCCAGAACTTTGGGAGGTGGAGGCAGGTGGATCCCCTGAGGTCAGGAGTTCGAGACCAGCTTGGCCAACATGGTAAACACCCATCTCTACTAAAAATACAAAAATTAGCTGGGCATGGTGGTGCACACCTGTAGTCCCAGCTACTCTAGAGGCTGAGGCAGGAGAATCGCTTGAGCCCAGAAGGCGGAGCTTGCAGTGAGCCGAGATCACGCCACTGCACTCCAGCCTGGGTGACAGAGTGAGACTCCATCTCAAAAAAAAAAAAAAAAGTCCGGGCTCGGTGGCTTACGCCTGTAATGCCAGCACTTTGGGAGGCCAAGGCAAGCGGATCACGAGGTCAGGAAATCGAGACTATCCTGGCTAACATGGTGAAACCCCGTCTCTACTAAAAAATACAAAAAATTAGCCGGGCGTGGTGGCGAGCACCTGTAGTCCCAGCTACTCGGGAGGCTGAGGCAGGAGAATGGAGCGAACCTGGGAGGCGGAGCTTGCAGTGAGCCGAGATTGCGCCACTGCACTCCAGCCTGGGCAACAGAGAGAGACTCCGTCTCAAAAAAAAAAAAGTACCCCCTGAACATTTCTCAGATAAAGCCTTTAGCAAAAGCCAAGCCAAGGCCGGGCGTGGTGACTCACGCCTATAATCCCAGCACTTTGGGAGGCCGAGGGCAGATTGCTCAAGGTCAGGAGTTCGAGACCAGCCTGGCCAACATGAGGAAACCCCATCTCTACTAAAAACACAAAAAATGCCCGGGCATGGTGGCACATGTCTATAACCCCAGCACTTTGGGAGGCCGAGGGCAGATTGCTCAAGGTCAGGAGTTCGAGACCAGCCTGGCCAACATGAGGAAACCCCATCTCTACTAAAAACACAAAAAATGCCCGGGCATGGTGGCACATGTCTATAATCCCAGCACTTTGGGAGGCCGAGGCGGGCAAATCATGAGATCAGGAGTTGAGACCAGCCTGGCCAACATGGTGAAACCCTGTCTCTACTAAAAATACAAAAAATTAGCTGGGTGTAGTGGCAGGCGCCTGTAATCCCAGCTACTCAGGAGGCTGAGGCAGGAGAATCGCTTGAACCCGGGAGGTGGAGGTTGCAGTGAGCTGAGATCGTGCCATTGCACTCCAGCCTGGGCAACAGAGCGAGACTCCATCTCAAAGAATTAAAAAAAAAAAAAAAGCCAAGCCAAGCCAGACCTGGTTCCAACGCGGGCTCTGTGATCTCAGGCTGAGAACAGGAGGAATTGATGGGGTCTGGCATAGGAATGCAGCAGGGACTCAAGCATTGCTTGTTGAACCCATAGATGGATATGAAACTGTACCAATAGCCACTGTTCACACGGCACCTGCTGGGCATCAGGCCTTTCACGGGACCGGGCCTCTCAATACTTTATCGTCTTAGGTAGATATCGTCCTGATTGTCTGTTGAGGTGACTGTCACCCACCGTCACCCCACCTCCTGGTGCCCACACACACCTGCACCTTCTGCTGAGTCTCCTCGCGCTCCGCAGCCTCCGGGGCCTCGCGGGGCCCCCCAGTCTGACTCTTCAGGGTCTGAATCTCCTAGAGGAGAAGAGTTCCCAGGGTCTGTTGCGGGGGTCCTGGCTTTCCCGCAGGAGGTGAGGGAAGGCGAGGCCCAGGAACCACACTTGGCACTCACCTGGTCCTTGGTTTGCACCAGAGCTTCCAGCTGTTCCAGCGACTGGCCCTGACCCGGCCCCTCCTTCTCGCTGGCGGGGGTCACCTCTGAAGCTGCCTGAGCCTCCAGCTCAGCCACCTGTGGGACAGGAATAGCAGCCTCTAACGCCCCCGCCTGCACTCTCCGTTGCTTGCCCAACCTCTAGGGAATCTGCCTCCTGTCTGGCCACGCCCAGGACCGAGCATCCAACTTCCTTGGTTGGTGCCACCACCCCCCTCTGCACAGCTTGGACTTTAGGTTCTGATCACCCTCTGAGGTTGGCATTGTCTCAAACCCATTTTACAGAGCAAGAAACTGAGGCTGGGTCGGTGACCTGCTGAGGTCACACAGCCAGTCCATGAACCCAGGGCAGATGGGAACTGCGGAGGCGCGGGCTCCACAGTTGCCCGGGCCAGGTGGGGGTCTCTCGGAGGGAGGGGTGCCCTCACCCGCTGCCGCAGCCGCTCGGCCTCTGCACGCTGAGCCTCCAGCTGCTGCCTCCACTGGGCTGCGGCGGCGTTGGCCTCTCGCAGGGCGCCTGCCAGCTTGTTGTTGCTGTCTTGCAGTGCGAAAAACTCGGCCTCCCACTGTACCTCGCCCACGGAGCTGCAGGGACACGAGGTCGGCAGTGGGTGACACAGGGCTGGGGGGCGGAGTCGGGCGATGCTGGGCTAGGGGGCGGGGCCAGGGGTGGGATAGCTCTGGGCTTAGGTCAGGGCGAAGGCTGGCGAGGGTGCGGAGTCGGGCGCAAAGTTGGACTAGGGGGCGGGGCCAGGGTGGAGTGGCACTGGGCTGGGGGCGGAGTCATTGGCAATGCTCGGCTAGGGGGCGGGGCCAGGGTGGGTGGCGCTGGGGTGAGGCGGAGTCACGGGCGATGCCGGGCTAGGGGGCGGGGCCAGAGGAGGGGTGGCTCTGGGCTAGGGCACGGAGTCAGGGCCACGCAGGGCTGGGGACGTGGCGACAATGAGCGCTGAGCTTAGGGATGGGGCAGTCCCGCAGAAGCGGGGTCTTGTCGAGGACTGAGTCAAAGAAGGGGGCACGTGGAGACCGCCCAGTGACACTGTGGAATGTTGAGGGAGGGATGGGGGGTTGGGGAGAGTCAGCCGATGGGGGCGTGGTCAGGGTGGTTATCCTAAGCCCAGAGAGGCATCGACGGGGCGAGGTTAGCAGCGAGAAGAGACAGGGGTGGGGGTCAAAACGGAGGGGCGTGGCCAACGCAGGGTAGGGGCGGGGTCGGCTCGGATGGGGCAGCATTCAGATCCTCGTCCCCTTCCCCAGGTCTTGAGTCCACAGTTAGATCCCACCGTCCTGGCACTCCCTTGGCTTCCGAGAACCGCCTCCTTGTCCCCCACCCCTACCCCTGCCCCCCGCCCCTGCCACGCCCCCAAGTCCCGCCCCTCACCCCTCAGACAACATCTTCTTTAGCCGCTCGCGCTCTGTGGGGCCGGGGGCATCAGCGCTCTGGCTGCGGAACAGTTTTTCCTCGCCGGGGCCGTTGGCACTGACGAGAGGGCTCGGGGGCACCTATGCACGGGGAAAAGAGTAGGTCACGACCCCACATCAGCTGGGATCAAGGCTGATGTGACTGGGGTCGTCACATCGGGGGTGCAATTGACCTATGCACCCTAAGCAGGTCCTTCACAGCACAGGATCCAGAGTGTGTCCCTCCCCACCTCACCCACCCTCCTATGGCCCCTAGGCTGGGAGTTCCATGCCCACGCCCTCAACCTTGCCTTCCTGGGTTTTCACCACCCCCAGGAGCAAGTCTGATGCAGGTTAGTCTAAACCAAGATACTTGGAACCTATAAGGTAGGGGAGGGGGACAATCGGACAGCTCCCTGCTGTTCCCTTCCCTGCGGCCGAACTTCAACATCCCGTTTAGGATTTCAGCAGGAAGCACTGCCCAGGCGGAATTCGTGTTTCATGAGCAACCCCACTGCCTGGACCACTGGCTCTGGGCGTAGACAAGCTGGCGGGTGCCCTGCAAGAGGCCAACGCCACTGCAGCCCAGTGGAGGCAGCAGCTGGAGGCTCATGCTTTTTTCATCTCTGCAACCCCTGTGCACAGCCCTGGGCTTGGTACACAGCAGGTGCTCAATAAATAATGCTGAATAAATTAATGTGGGAAAACACGCAGGGACAGTTCGTTGTTCTGCCTCACACTTAGCCATTTCTTTCTTTTTTTCTTCGAGACAGAGTCACACTCTGTCACCCAGGCTGGAGTGCAGTGGCACGATCTCGGCTCACTGCAACCTCCATCTCCTGGGTTCAAGCGATTCTCCTGCCTCAGCCTCCCGAGCAGCTGGGACTACAGGTGCATGCTACCACGCCTGGCTAATTTTTGTATTTTTTAGTAGAGAGGGAGTATCACCATGTTGGCTAGGCTGGTCTCGAACTTCTGGCCTCAAGTGATCCTCCCACCTCAGCCTCCCAAATTGCTGGGATTACAGGCGTGAGCCACCGCGCCCGGCCACACTTAGCCATTTCAATTTCTAGTCTTCCATCCGGCCATCTGAGCTGGTTTTGCTACTGGGACCTACTGGGTGCACCCCACCGGCCCCAGGCAAGGTCCAGACCCTCTATGACACGCTCCACACTGCTCCTCCGTGGTCCCTGCCGTGGGTCTTTTAGGTCATCTGGAAGCATTGGGTCTTGAGGACCAGCAGAGTGCCCCGGTCTCCCAATATCAAGGTCCCCCAATATCAGTTGAGCGCCTGGCTGACTCACAGGTGCCCAGGCAGGCATAGGGGAGTAGGGAGTGCTGACCTGGTGGGAGGCGAGCCCCAGGGCTGGACTGGTGAGCTCCCCGCCATCCTGAGATTTCTCCCTGGCCAGCCTGGCTGCTTCCTTCACTTCCTGGAACTTCTCAGCAAACTAAGGGAGTGGGGAGGAAAAGACAGTAAAACCCCAGCCCATCCTCCCAAACAGGTCACCATCACTCAGTGACAGCCCCGCCACTTTCGAACTGTACCCATCCCCTTATCACACACCTTGGAAGAAGGAGAGAAAGTTTGAAAAATGATGTACCACGGTGGGTGGGCAGGTGGCATCAGATCACAGAGGTGGCATTTAAATACACTGGGCCACACTGAGAAAGGGAAAGGAATTCTCATTTCCTCTTTTTAGGAAAGGGTCTCACTTTGTCACCCAGGCTGCAGTGCAGTGGCATGATCTTGGCTCACTGCAGCCTTGACCTCCCTGGCTCAAGTGACCCTTCCACCTTACCCCTCCACCAAGGAGCTGGGACTACAGGTGTGTGCCATCATGCCTGGCTAATTTTTTCTAGAGATGGGGTCTAGCCGTGTTCCCCAGAATGGCCCTTTTCCTGTTATTTTTATTTATTTATTTATTTTGAGATGGAGTCTTGCTCTGTTGCCCAGGCTGGAGTGCAGTGACATGATCTTGGCTCACTGCAGCCTCTGCTTCAGCCTCCCGAGTAGCTGGGATTACAGGCATGCACCAGCATACCTGGCTAATTTTCATATTTTTAGTAGAGATGTGGTTTTCACCATGTTGGCCAGGCTGATCGTAAATTCCCGGCTTGAAGTGATCCGCCTGCCTCAGCCTCCCAAAGTGCTGGGATTACAGGCACAGCACCCATCCTTTTTTTTTTTTTGAGACGGAATCTCGCTGTCATCCAGGCTGGAGTGCAGTGGCACCATCTCAGCTCACTGCAACCTCTGCCTCCCAGGTTCAAGCGATTCTTCTGCCTCAACCTCCCGAGTAGCTGGGACTACAGGCCCGCACCACCACGCCCAGCTAATTTTTGTATTTAGTACAGATGGGTTTTCATCATATTGGCCATGCTGGTCTCGAACTCCTGACCTCGTGATCCACCCACCTCGGCCTCCCAAAGTGTGAGAATGACAGGTATGAGCCAACACGTCAGGTCCCTTTTAATCTTTATCAGGGCTATTTCAACAAAGAGAGCCTCAGGTGGGTGCTAATCTGTCTTTAACACCTGTTATTATTCCTTTATAACAAAGAGATTAGGTCTCAGGCTCTGAGAGACATCAGAAGTCAATGAGAAAGTAATCATCTCATTCTTGTTTTTGTTTTATTAAATGTTTACATGTTTACATTTACCACCTATTTATGACAAAGCAATACCAGTTTTCCAGTTAGGATAGGATATGATTCCCCCCACCACCCCGGTCTTAAAATAAATTTCCTTAGTTTAAAAATAATTTTTTAGGCCGGGTGCGGTGGCTCACACCTGTAATCCCAGCACTTTGGGAGACCGAGGCGGGCGGATCATTTCAGGTCAGGAGTTCGAAACCAGCCTGGCCAACATGGTGAAACCCCATCTCTACTAAAAACACAAAAATTAGCCCGGCATGGTGGTGGGCGCCTATAATCCTAGTACTTGGGAGGCTGAGGCAGGAGAATTGCTTGAGCCCAGAAGGTGGAGGCTGCAGTGAGCCGAGATTGTGCCATTGCACTCCAGCCTGGGTGACAGAGCAAACCTCCATCTCAAAATAAATAAATAAGGCCATGTGTGGTGGCTCACGCTTGTAATCCCAGCACTTTGGGAGGCCGAGGCAGGTGGATCATGAGGTTAGGAGTTCAAGATCAGCCTGACCAACATGGTGAACCCCCATCTCTACTAAAATTACAAAATCAGCCGGGCATGATGGTGCGTGACTGTAATCCCAGCTACTTGGGAGGCTGAGGAAGGAGAATCGCTTGAACCGGGGAGGCGGAAGTTGCGGTGAGCCGAGATCGCGCCATTGCACTCCAGCCTGGGGGACAAGAGCGAAACTCTGTCTCAAAAAAATATAAATAAATGATTTTTTAGGCCGGGCGCAGTGGCTCACACCTGTAATCCCAGCACTTTGGGAGCCTGAGGCAGGCGGATCACCTGAAGTCAGGAGTTTGAAACCAGCCTGGCCAACATAGTGAAACCCTGTCTCTGCTAAGAATACAAAAATTTTAAAAACAAGAATTTTGTAAAAATACAAAAATTAGCCACATGTGGTGTGTCTGTAATCCCAACTACTTGGGAAGCTGAGGCAGGAGAATTGCTTGAACCTGGAGGGAAGAGGTTGCAGTGAGCCGAGATCAGGCCACTGCACTCCAGCCTGGCAACAGAGCTAGACTCTGTCTCCAAAAAAAAAAAAGATGTAAATTAGAAAGGTAAATTGTCAGGGCCGGGCGCAGTGACTCATGCCTGTAATCCCAGCACTTTGGGAGGCTGAGGCGGGTGGATCACGGGGTCAGGAGATCGAGACCATCCTGACTAACATGGTGAAACCCCGTCTCTACTAAAAATACAAAAAAAATTAGGCGGGCGTGGTGGCAGGCACCTGTAGTCCCAGCTACTTGGGAGGCTGAGGCAGGAGAATGGTGCGAACCTGGGAGGCGGAGCTTGCAGTGAGCCAAGATCACGCCACTGCACTCCAGCCTGGGCAACAGAGCGAGACTCCGTCTCAAAAAAAAAAAAAAAAGTAAATTGTCTGGGTGCAGTGGCTCAAGCCTGTAATCCCAGCACTTTGGGAGGCCAAAGTGAGAGGCTTGCTTGAGGCCAGGAGTCAAGAACAGCCTGGACAACATAGTGAGATCCTGTCTCTACAAAAAATAAAAATAAGAATAAAGACATTAGCTAGGCATGTTGGCATGTGCCTATAGTCTCAGCTAGTCAGGAGGCTGAGGTGGGAGGATCCCTTGTGCCCAGGAGTTTGAGGCTACAGTGAGCCATGACTGCACTGCTTCACTCCAGCCTGGACAACAGAACAAGATCTTGTTAAAAAAAAAAAAAAAAAAAGAAGAAGGGAGGGAGGGAGGGAAAAAAAAAAAAGAAAGGTAAATTCTAAAGCTTCTAGAAGAAAACAAAGAAAGCCTGGTGTGGTAGCTCATGCCTGTAATCCCAGCACTTTGGGAGGCCGAGGCAGGTGGATCATCTGAGGTCAGGAGTTCAAGACCAGCCTGGCCAACAAAATCCCATCTCTACTAAAAATACAAAAATTAGCTGGGCGAGGTGGCGGGTGCCTGTAATCCCAGCTACTCCAGAGGCTGAGGCAGGAGAATCGGAAGGTGGAGGTTGCAGTGAGCCGAGATCGTGCCACTGCACTCCAGCCTGGGGGACAGAGCAAGGCATTATCTCCAAAAAAAAAAAAAAAAAGAAGAAGAAGATCTTCGTGAAAGCGCTCATCATCAACAAAACCACGGATAAAGATAATAATGGAAGTATAGAGACGGCACAGGGTGGAGGGAGGTGAGGATGAAGATATTGCTGGGGCATGTGGGAAAGTGCCCAGCCCAGCCCAGCCACCCATTTGATGTCCCAAAGAGGAGCAGGGTGTGTCCAAAATTAGAGCTAGAGGCAGTAGAACTAGGACTCAAGAGCAGGTGCAGTGGCTCATGCCTGTAATTGCAGCACTTTGGGAGGCCGAGGCGGGCAGACCATTTGAGGTCAGGAGTTCGAGACCAGCCTGGCCAACATGGTGAAACCCTGTCTCTAATAAAATACAAAAAATTAGCCGGGCATGGTGGTGGACTCCTGTAGTCCCAGCTACTTGGGAGGCTGAGGCAGGAGAATCGCTTGAACCCGGGAGGTGGAGGTTGCAGTGAGCCAAGATCACTCCAGCCCATCTCAAAAAACAAACAAACAAACAAACAAACAGAAAAATGAACTAGGAATCAAACCAGGGAAGCTTAAAGGGGCTTCAGTCTCATCTCATCCTACAATCCCATCCTGCAGATGGGAAGACAGAGGACCTGCCCAAGATCCCAGAGTGAGCCCAGGAGAAGACTTGGGCCCAGTCTCATCCGTTCCCTCCACTCTCCCCATCACCTGGCCCACCTGTGTCAGATGCTGTTCAGAGGCAAAGCCCAGGCCGTAGACTGTGTTGGCGCGACTGTCCGCCCACTGCCCGAACTTCTGGGAAGTTTTGGTGAAGGTCATGTTGGGAGTGACAGTGCTGTTGATGATGGCCTAGGGTCAGGGAACAAAGTTCAAGGTCGATGGGACAGATACTAACAAACATGAAACCCCCCAGGTATCACCTTGTATTAGAGTCTTGAAGGTCTTTACTCTGAACCATTTCAGGAGATAGAGACTAGGGCCTGGGAAGGCTCAGGGTTTCCCATCCCTTGGGCACACAGCAAGCCAGCCACCAGACCCAGGGTTGTCACCAGCACTCCTGGTGCCTCTGCAACACCCAGACCCCACCCGGACCTTGGCGCCCCCGATGCTGATGATGCGGTACACATTGCGGGTGGCATCGTAGAAATAGGAGACAGTGAGTGCGTGCTTGCCCGCCGGGATCCAGTTTCGTTTGGTGGCTGGGTCGATTTGGAACACGTGCGCCCGTGTGCTGAAGATTGGCTGCTCCCTGTGTGGGGAGAGGGTGTTTGGTTGGGGCCAGGCACCCCCCACTTAGAAAGCTCAGGGCCAGGCTGGGGGAAGTGGGAGCTCACCTGGCTGTGGACATTGGTCAGGCTGGGATGGGCAGGCTCTAGGGGGCGGCCAGAGAGGAGGCAGGAGCACTGGTTTGGCCTCTAGGGAGAGAGGAGGGACTATGAGTGTCCCTCAGGCCAGGCTGAGGGAGGCCAAGCAGGTTCCATCTCAGGACCCATCACCAGGTGTGCCCATCATGGAACTTTCAATCAAAAAGGCAGGAGAGGCCCAAAGTACACCTGGTGCTTTGGGAGGCTGAGTCAGGAGGATCCTTTGATCCCAGGAGTTCGAGACCATCCTGAGCAACGTGGAGAGACCCCATCTCTACCAAAAATTTAAACAATTAGCCGGGTGTGGTGGCATGTGCCTGTGGTCCCAGCTACTCGGGAGGCTGAGGTGGGAGAATCGCTTGAGCCCAGGAGGTCAAGGCTGCAGTGCAGTGAGCTATGGTCACGCCACTGCACTCCAGCTTGGACAAGAGAGTGAGACCCTGTCTCAAAAAAGAAAGAAATTATAAAAAGAAACAAAAAGGCAAGATAATTATTATAGATAACTCAGAGCAAGCGGACCCCATCTTTCTTTGTCTAGGGGAAGCCCCCACAACACCCTGTACAGGAGATGGCCCTCTGAGAGGAGCCTGGTGGCCGCTGACATCCAGATGTAAATTGTCCCGGTTATTGCACCCCCGTAAAGTCCCCTCCATCCTGGGCTGAGCTGTGGAGGCCAAATCTCTGCTGAGTTCTTTCCACCACATTCACCCATGACTGGCCAGAGCGGGGCTCTCCATCAAAAAATGGGCCATTGAGAGGTGTGTGGTACCAGGAGACCAGTTCCCCACTACACCCTGCAGAGGGACCCCACCCCCAGCAGCTCCCACCCTAGGGCAGAGGCACACCTTGAAGTCCAGAGTCCAAATCCCCAAGGAGCCCCCAGCCAAGTTAAAAAGACAAGAAGTAGACAAACAGCCAATCCCAATGCCCACCATGGGGGGCGGAGCAGAATCCACATTGGGAGACCAGGGCTCCCCAACCTCCCCATTGGGCCATTCAGCAACCCCGAATGTGCAGGGGACCAAGGAGGAGTTTGGAGGAGGGGGAAGACAGGTGGGGGAGGGGAAGCCCCGGCCCAGCGGCCTCTGTGGTCAAAGGGGAGATGCCCCCCCCATCCTGTCCTGGGCAGCTGCTGTCCTGGTCACAGGGTCTGAAACCGGAGCCCCTGAGTGGGGGTGGGGCGGCAGCTCTGGCCTGGACTGGGAGCGGGTCCTGCGCCGGGTGGGAGTTGGGGAACACAGGGGTCCTCGGAACCCAGGCCCTTCCGGTCCGGCAGCTCCTGCTGCGACTTGCAGCGTTTGGGGAAAGTTACTCACCAACTAGTCATGCGCCTCGGATGCCGCCGGCCACAGGGCTCCCGGAGGGGGGTCCGACACCGCCCGGTGCCCGGGATCCCCAATCTGGCCGGTGGATGAGGCCCCATCCCATGCACCCCAGTACGGGGGACGGGGGAGTTAATATTAATTCAGGATCCCATCCCCACCCGAGGCAGGAGGACACCCAGTGCACGCCCCAACTCCGGGACGCGCGCTCTGACCCTGGAACTTCCGAGATTCCCGCGACGCCCCCTGTCCCTGGGTCCAGAACTTAGGGGGACACCTCTTCTGTCTCCTCCAACCCCAGGTCGGTAACTCCGGGGACTCCCTCCATGCCTCCTCCTCTAACCGGGTCCGGGACCCCGGTCCTCCGCGTTGTCCTAGACTCCTAAACTTCGAGGACCCCCTGCCCCCCCACCAGTCCCTGGGTCCGGGACGTCCGGACCCCTCCCACGCCAGTACCCCACCCCAGGTCCGCAGCTTTGGGGACCTCTTCGCAGCCTCCTCCAACGCCGGGTCCAGAACTTTGGGAACCTCCCGCGCAGTCCCCTCTCAGACCCTGAATCCAGAACTTCGGGACCCCCGCGCTCCCTCCAGCCCTGGAACTTGGGGACCCCTCACGCCGCTCCCAGTCCCGGGTCCGGAACTTCTGGGGAACCCCCACGCCCTCCCCTTGGCCCTGGGACTTCGAGGCCCCCGCGCTCCCGGCGCAGGCTCGGCAGGCCGGGCTCACCCTGCCAGGTCGGCGCCCCGCGAGTGTCCAGGCGCGAGTCGGGTGCGGCCCCCGCGGCGCTGACTCCGCGCTGCCGGGCGCCCCGCTCGCTCCCTGGCTCCCGGGCCCGCGCCCTCCGCGCCGCCCTCCGCGCCGCCCGCGCCTTTGTCTGCGCCGCCGCCGCCGCCGCCGCCCGCGCCGCCTCCGGTCCCATCGCGGCCGGTCCCGACGCGGCCGCCGCCCGCCCCGCCTCCCCGGGCCGCCAAGGCCGCCCGGCTGCGCCCCCTGCCGGCTTTTTGCACGGGGAGGGGTAGGGGGGAAGGGCGGGGGCCGGGACTGGGGAAGGGACGGAGGATTGGGGGAGGGGGCTGAGGCGGTGGAGGGGGATGGGGGGGTTGCGTGGGGTCGAGGTTGGGAGCAGAGGGTGGGGACAGAAAGACAGACGGAGAGGGACATCTGGGATGACAAAGAGACCCAGAAACAGAGACACGGGGGAGACAGGCGGAGAGATAGGAAGCAGATGGAGAGAGTTGCAGGGACAGCGATGTGACCTCACCCTCCTGTCACCTTCTCAGGGGACAGCTGCCTCTGTCCCCACTACCTGAGGTCATAACTTTGGACCTGTGAGGGAGGTCAGGTCACTCCCGGGCTGACATGGGTGGCCCAGTGAGGTTGGGGAGGGGGCAGTGGGTCTCAGGGTCTGCATACAGTAAGTGCTCAATGGGTGTTGCCAGGAAACGGAAGAGATCAACTTTGGGAGAGAACGGGAAGCAAGACAAAGAGAGAGAAGCCTCTGTTCTCCTGCCCGCTCCATCCCTAAGCAGGGACGTCTGTCCACCTCTGTCCCTCCCAAGACGATGGTAAAAATGCCCACAATGGTTGGATTAAGGTTATCTTTGCTGTTGTTTGAGGGTTCCAAAATCCAAAGGCTGAGAGAATGTCTCCAAAGCATGGTTGTTTCCCCTCAGCCTCCACTGGCCTGGGTTTGTCACCTCTGGTCACAGGGAGCACCCCCTTCCCACATTTGCCAGGAGAGCGTCCTTCCGGAATTGAACTAGGATCCACCTCCCCAGCCCCAAGCCCATGTGTCCCACTTGTCAATCCTGGTGCCACCCCCTCTCTGGCACTGTCTCCAAAATCACATGGTGCCGTTGGTTCGTTTGTGGACAGAGGTCCTGCAGCTCCCTGGAACCAAGGCCTGTGGCGCCCTAAAGCTCTGATCTTACATTTGAGTTTTTCTTCTTTCTTCTTTTTTTTTTTTTTGAGACAAAGTCTCACTCTGTTGCCCAGGCTGGAGTGCAGTGGCACAATCTTGGCTTACTGCAGCCTCTGCCTCCCAGATTCAAGTGATTCTCCTGCCTCAGCCTCCCGAGTAGTTGGGACTACAGGTGCATGCCACCACACCTGGCTGATTTTTGTATTTTTAGTAGAGATGGGGTTTCACCATGTTGGCCAGTCTGGTCTCGAACTCCTGACCTCAAGTGATCTACCACCCTCGGCTTCCCAAAGTCCTGGGATTACAGACGTGAGCCACCACACCTGGCCGACACTTGAGTGTTTTGGCAACTTCAGAGAGGCTTTTGCTTTTCATCTCCAAGACCTCTGCTCCTGTTTCCTTTCCCTGTTCCTTTATTTCTGTTTCCTTCTAAGAAGAATAGTATATCTGAGCTGGCAGTTACGTTACATTCAAATTACCTTTAGGTGAATTCCAGGTCAGATTGTTTTTGGAGATTGACTCCTGGGCCAAGATCTGAGTCTTCCCCCATCCAGGCCTTTGCCCAAACTGTTCCTTCCACCTGGAATGCCCTCTCTGCAGGCATCTCTTCTGCCTTGTCCTTCCAGGCTCAGCGCCACCACCCTGTCTCCTCCTCCAGGAAGCCTCTCTGACTGCCCTGGCTTTGGAAGGGATCTTGCCCTCTCCTGTCCCAATCCCTGTGACTCTTTTCTTTTTTAAAGTTTTTTAGAGACGAGGTCTCACTATGTTGCCCAGGCTGGTCTCAAACTCCTGAGCTCAAGTGATCCTCCCACCTCGGCCTCCCAAAGTGCTGGGATGACAGGCGTGAGCCCAGACCCTTTCTGTGACTCTTATGTTACCTGTTTATTACATGACCAGGTCTGGGTGCTCCTCTAGGGCTGGCCCATCCCCATCCTGAAGCCCCAGTCTGACCAAGCACAAGAGCGACAGTTCATCCCACAGGGGAAACTGAGGCACAGACTTGGTTTCTCTGGCTGCTTCTAACTTCACGAGGCATCTGCACAAGGGAAGGATTTGGCTCTGTTCTCAGGCCAGAAGCCACGAAATGCTTGAACATTGTGGGGAGCAAAGAAAATACCGTCTGTTCTGTGCAAAAAATGACTTTTCTTTATTACCAACAAAATAATGGAAAAAATAAAAAAGTATCTGGGAAAGGTGCTGGCATGGCCAAGACTTCTAGGAGCTGTTTAGAGTTTGCCGAGTGCAGAACTGGGGCCATGTGGCTATTCTACAGGGGCAGCTGGGCGAGGGGCCCAGGCAGACTTTGCCCTTTGTGTGGGCAGAAAGCAACAGTGAAAGAGACAGTGAAGGGCTGAGTTGCTTCCCTGAGCACCGTCTCTGGTCTCTGGGAGGGGCTGGGACAGGGCTGGCCTTGAGCAGCCCCAACCTGAAGCTGGATTAGCCAAGTCTATGCTGAGGCAGTGGCTTCCTCAGTGTGGGCCTCAGTTTTCTCATCTGGAAAATGGGCCAATGCTTGCAGGGCTTCTAGTAGAGGGAGAAACATGAAGGATTCAGTCAATATCAGCAGCCGTCCTCTGGGGTGCCTACCATTAGGTTCGTGGGCAAAGGCCCTGCCACTCTTTGCTGCAGCTGGGGAAACTGAGTCTGTGCCTCAGTTTCCCTGCTGGGATGAACAGTCACTTTTATGCTGGGTCAGACTGAGGCTTCAGGATGGATGGGCCAGCCCTAGAGGAGCACCTAGACCTGTTTCATATAATAAACAGGTAACAAAAGAGTCATAGAAAGGGGCTGGGCTCATGCCTGTCATCCCAGCACTTTGGGAGGCCGAGGCTGGAGGATCGCTTGAGCTCAGGAGTTCGAGACCAGCCTGGGCAACATAGTGAGACCTCATCTCTAACGAGGGCTGTCCTGAGCTGCTGCCCCCACCCCAGTCTGGGCCCTCTTCTTCCTAGGTCTGGAGGCCTCTTTCTAAAGAACTGGGCTGGGTGCAGTGGCTCATGCCTGTAATCCCAGCACTTTGAGAGGCTGAGGCAGGCAGATCACCTGAGGTCAGGAGTTTGGGACCAGCCTGGCCAAAACATGGTGAAACCCCGTCTCTACTAAAAATACAAAAATTAGCCGCGTGTGATGGTGCACATCTGTAATCCCAGCTACTCGGGAGGCTGAGGCAGGAGAACTGCTTGAACTCAGGAGGCAGAAGTTGCAGTGAGCTGAGATCAGGCCACTGTACTCCAGCCTGGGTGACAGAGGGAGAGTCTGTCTCAAAAAAAAAAAAAAAAAAAAAAAAAAAAAGTTGGGGGAGAAAGGAAGGAAGGAAGGAACAGACTTGGGATGTCCTTGCAGGGCAGGCAGAGGCCACCACCCCAAG
The DNA here is from genome assembly GCF_028885625.2 of Pongo pygmaeus. Classification (NCBI taxonomy): domain Eukaryota; kingdom Metazoa; phylum Chordata; class Mammalia; order Primates; family Hominidae; genus Pongo; species Pongo pygmaeus. Next base: position 19,385,737 of record NC_072393.2, read on the forward strand.
GTGGCTGACTAGGAAAGCAACTTTCCTTTGGGGCTGAAAAATGGTGTGGGAGAATGAGCTTCCCACCTTAAAGGGGAAACCAAGCGGGAGCCCGAACAGCTCATTCAGCACTAAGAAAACTGCATTTGCAGAATGGCTTTTATGGCTTAGGCTCTGGTCTCTGCCTAGTTAGATCTGATCCAGCCTTTGGAGTGAGGCTAAAGAGTCTCTCCTCTCCAGAGGCTTTCTGTGCCACCAGAGCAGGGACAGTCCAGCTGCTCTTCCCCAAAGCTGGGTGCCCACCTCCCAGTGAAGGTCTCGGTGACTACTTCAGGTCTGTTTATGGCATGATTTGGTTACTGTTCACCTCTTACATGGATTTGTCCCTGCACCTAGAACAAGCCTGACCTGTGACAACTTTCTTTTTTTCTTTTTTTTGAGACGGAGTCTCACTCCGTTGCCAGGCTGGAGTGCAGTGGCACGATGTCGGCTCACTGCAACCTCCAATTCCTGGGTTCAAGCTATTCTTCTGCCTCAGCCTCCCGAGTAGCTGGGATTACAGGCACTCACCGCCACACCCAGCTAATTTTTGTATTTTTTTTTTAGTAGAGATGGGATTTCACCATGTTGGCCAGGATGGTCTCAATCTCCTGACTTCGTGATCTGCCCACCTTGGCCTCCCAAAGTGCTGGGATTACAGACGTGAGCCACCGCACTTGGCCCCTGTGACAGCTTTCTATGAGCACTTTCAGAAGTAGGAGATCCCCAGGTTCCAGCTTTCGACTTGGTGGCTTTCAGAATCACATGAGCCAGGGAGTGAATCCCAGCCCTGCCGCTTACCAGCAGTGCCACCCTGAAGAAGTCACTTTCCCTTCTTTGTGCCTCAGGTTCCCCATCCATAAAATGGGCATATGAATGGTGTTCACTTCTGAGGTTTACTGTAAGGATCTAATGAGTTCTTTCTTTTTCTTTTCTTTTTTTCTTTTGAGACAGAATCTTGCTCTGTCACCCAGGCTGGAGTGCAGTGACACAATCTCGGCTTGCTGCAATCTCTGCCTTCCAGGTTCAAGCGATTCTCCTGCCTCGGCCTCCCTAGTAGCTGGGATTACAGGTGCACGCCACCACACCCGGCTAAATTTTTGTATTTTTAGTAGAGACAGGGGTTTCACCATGTTGGCCAGGCTGGTCTCCAACTCCTGGACTCAAGTGATCCACCCGCCTTGGCCTCCCAAACTGTTGGGATTACAGATGTGAGCCACCATGCCCACCCCCCCCCTTTTTTTTTTTTTTTTTTTTGAGACAGGGCCTCACTCTGTTGCCCAGGCTGGAGTGCAGTGGCTCAATCATGGCTCACTGCAGCCTCAACTTTCTGGGTTCAAGCAATCCTCCCACTTCAGACTCCTGAGTGGCTGGGACTACAGGTGCACACCACTACGCCTGGCTAATTTTTGTATTTTTTGTAGAGATGGGGTGTCACTATGTTGCCCAGGCTGGTCTCCAGCTCCTGGACTCAAATGATCTGCCTGCCTCAGCCTCTCAAAGGGCTGAGATAACAGATGTAAGCCACTGCACCCGGCCTCCAATGAGTTGTTATGTGAAGAGAACATGATTGTAGGTGCTTAATAAATGCTTGCTATTATAAACATCATATTTATTTTTGGTATGTGATTTTGATCCTGAACCAACTTCTTACTCTTTTCTTTTTCAGAAGTTAGAGGACTCCAACCAGGCCTGAACTCTCAAGGACAGAAATGGGTCCAACCTAGCATGACATCCTCTAAATCTTTAGCTCCCGGCCCCTCAGGTGCCCCCTCCAGCTACCTCCCTCTTCCTTCTCTTCATTCCCCAAGCCATAGCTGGTTGGGCCAACCTTCAGACATTAGCCTCTTTGCAAACTCCTATTCATCCCTCAAAGCCTTACCTTCAATGCTCTCCTCCCCAAGAAGCTCTCTCCTCCCCAAGAAGCTCTCTCCTCTACCTCTAGACCTTCTCCAGCCCTCTTCCCTCTTTCTGGCCCAGCCCTGACTCCTGGGAGTGTCTGTGTGCAGCTTTGACTCCCCCAGTCTGAGTGTCCCTCAAGGGCTGAGACCAGGGCCGATGTTTCCCTAGAGTTTGTCATCTTCCAGCATAGGGTGGACACATGGGGGTCAGGCAAAGGGGAGTTTGATGACTCAATACTATTGGTGATTTTGCATCACTTGAAGGAGACCCTGCCTTAAATTCAGAACTTGACTTCTGCCCACGGCTAAAGTTAATTCATTCAACAACCCCCCATGAAGCAACGGAGCCAGGCTCCCTCAGGCCCAGGCAAGAAAGGGTGGTGGAGTTGGGGTTGCCAGCACTGGTTTATGGATTTGAGGACCTAGGACAAGAGTGAGTTGGGGATGGGAGGAGGCAGTGCTTGAGGCCCCTCTGAGCACCAAACCTGGACCCGAGGTTCAGTTCCCGCAGACCTAATTACCCTAATTTGCCGCATGCACTAATTACCTCCCGGGTGCCAGGTGGCTGGGCGGGGCTGCCCCAATTTCCGGAGGTAGGTCGGGGCCCGATTATTTTTGGCTGTGGCGTCCTTGAAGGCTCTGCCATCAGTAGCGCTTGAAGGGCAGAAAGTGGGGCGGAGAAATTGAGGCCACATCAGGGGAGGCACCGCGGGAATTGGGGGTCGGCTGGCCTTGGAGCTCCCTGAACAGGGGGCCTTGGACCCAAGGCCTGAGAGTCTTTGGCACCTAGCCAGAGGTGGCAAGATCTGGAGGGGCATGGCCAGGCACGATGGCTCACGCCTGTAATCCCAGCACTTTGAGAGGCTGAGGCAGGTGGATCACGAGGTCAGGAGTTCAACACCAGCCTGGCCAATGTGGTGAAACCCTGTCTCTATTAAAAATATAAAAAATTAGCCGGGCATGGTGGCGCATTCCTGTAGTCGCAGCTACTCAGGAGGTTGAGGCAAGAGAATCGCTTGAACTTGGGAGGCAGAGGTTGCAGTGAGCCGAGATCCTGCCACTGTACTCTAGCCTGGGCGGCAGAGCGAGACTCTTGTCTCAAAAAATAAAAATCTGGAGGGGTTGAGAATCAGCCAGCTCCATGGTGGATTGGTCTTAAGTCTTTTTGTTTTGTTTTGAGACAGAGTCTCGCTCTGTCATCCAGGCTGGAGTGCAGTGGCACAATCTCGGCTCACTGCAATCTCCCCCTCTCAGGTTCAAGCAATTCTGCTGCCTCAGCCTCCCGAGTAGCTGGGACTACAGGCGCGTGCTGCCACACCCAGCTAATTTTTTCATTTTTAGTAGAGATGGGGTTTCACCATGTTGGCTAGGCTGGTCTCAAACACCTAACTTCAGGTGATCCGCCCGCCTTGGCCTCCCAAATTGCTGGGATTACAGGCGTGAGACACCGCGCCCGGCCCAGGTCTGTTTTTGATGTGATACTATGGCCGGGAAAGGAGCTGCCAGGGGGTGGGGGTGGGGTTAGTCAGATGGGCGTGGTTTCATATCCCAAGTCCCACCAGCTTGCTGTGTGTTCCTGGGCATATAACCTTTCATGAACTCTTTGCACCTTTCCTGAGGGATGAAACAGGTGTAATTTAAAAAGGGTGCTTTAGGCACTGGGGGTCGGAGCATGGGCAAAGGCCCTGAGGTGGGGCCAGGCAGGCCATGTTGCTGGAACATTAGAGAGGTGTCTAGAGTGGAGTAAGTGGGAGAAAAGCTTATGGGATTGCTGAGACCTAGGGGGTCACAGGAACTGAGCAGAGCCTCATGGGTCTTGGTGAGTTGTGTGGGTTTCATTCTGAAGGCACTGGGGAGCCGTGGGAGAGTTTGGAGCCAGAGAGAGACGGAGTTATCACATTGACACTGCAGGTCCTGGGTGGGGTTTCAGCTCTTAGGACAGAACGAGGTGTCTGTCCGTGTGCAGAATGGTCGCAGACCCTACCATTCTCTGAGCCTCAGTTTCCCCACCCTGAGCAGAGTCCTGAGACTAGGGCAGCCCCAGAACACAGTGGGCCCTCTGCCGGGGAAGCCCCACTCTACCCCGGAGCTCCCAAATGCTGGCTGTGCAGCCTACACAGCCTCCTCCCTGCCTGTCCCCGCATCCCACGCTCCTTCTGTGGCCCTGAGGGAGAGCTGTGGGAACAGAGAGCAGAAGCCCGTGGGGAAGGCAGCTCAGAGGGACTCTGGGGGCCGTGTTCCTACTTGATGACAGCCCACGCGGGGCTGCCGCACGCCGAATGTTCTCACAGCAGCCGGGTGACTCACATGCTACAGCCTCTTCCCTGGGTCTACCAGAGGGAGAGTATTCCTAGTCCCTAGGCACAGGCCGGGGTCTCTGTTTTGGCCACCTGTGCCCTGGCTATGCCCTGGCTAGGATCCCCCCAACCAACACACACCAAGGGACCCCTCTAACCGGCGGTGCTGCCCACCTCCTTGCTCCAGCATCTTCCGTGGCTCTCCTGGACACCTCAGAGAGAGGCTCAAGCTCCTCATTGCCCATTGGTCAAGCTGCTCAGCCCCACTTCAGAGCACTTGTACTGGGTCCCACGTATGGCCTGAAATGCCAGCTCTAAGGCTGTCTCCTCCAGGAAGCCTTCCAGCCCTCCCCACAACTCTGACAATCCTGACCGCCAGGACGAGGATGCGTCTGTGTCTGGCCCTGCCTCCCTCCCAGACTGGGGGCTCCCTGAAGTTCAGGCCCAGGACCCAGGCCTCTCAGGGGCTCCACTGTTATCCAGTATAGGAGTGCACAGAAGGGGCTCTGGGGGAGGAAGGCAAGGTCCAAGGCTGGACCCCATGGGCCTGACATGTAACCACATTATTTATGTATTTATTTATTTTTATTTATTTATTTTTTTTGAGACGGAGTCTCGCTCTGTCACCCAGGCTGGAGCGCAGTGGCGCAATCTCGGCTCACTGCAACCTCCGTCTCACAGGTTCAAGCAATTCTCGTGCCTCAGCCTCCTGAGTAGCTGGGACTACAGGCATGTGCCACCACACCCGGCTAAATTTTTTTTGTATTTTTAGTAGAGATGGGGTTTCACTGTGTTAGCCACAATGGTCTCAATTTCCTGACCTCGTGATCCACCTGCCTCAGCCTTCCAAAGTGCTGAGATTACAGGCATGAGCCACCACGCCTGGCATTAATTTTTATTTTTTTAGAGACAAGGTCTAACTCTGCTGCCCAGGCTGGAGTGCAGTGGTGCGATCTCAGCTCACTGCAGCCTCAGCCTCCTGGGCTCAAGTGATTCTCCTGCCTCAGCCTCCTGAGTCACTGGGATTAGAGGTGTGAGTCACCAAGCCTGGCTAATTTTTTAATATTTTGTAGAGATGGGGTCTCCCTATGTTGTCCAAGCTGGTCTCTAACTCCTGGGCTCAAGCAATCCTCCTGCCTTAGCCTCCCGCAGTGCGGAGATTACAGGCATGAGCCACTGCACCTAGCTAACCCCAGTTTCATAGAAGAGAAAACTGAGGCTCAGGGAGCTTGTCAGTTCCCCAAAGTAAAAGTCAGCAGAAGGCTGGAGGTGGTGGCTCATGCCTGTAATCCCAGCTCTTTGGGAGGCGGAGGCAGGCGGCTCACCTGAGGTCAGGAGTTCAAGACCAGCCTGGCCAACATAGTGGAACCCCGTCTCTACAAAAGTACAAACAAATGGGCCGGCCACAGTGGCTCACACCTGTAATCCCAGCACTTTGGGAGGCTGAGGAGGGCGGATCACGAGGTCAGGAGATAAAGACCATCCTGGCTAACACCGTGAAACCCCGTCTCTACTAAAAATACAAAAAATTAGCCGGGCGTGGTGACAGGCGCCTGTGGTCCCAGCTGCTTGGGAGGCTGAGGCAGGAGAATGATGTGAACCCGAGAGGCGGAGCTTGCAGTGAGCCAAGATCGCGCCACTGCACTCCAGCCTGGGTGACAGAGCAAGACTCTGTCTCAAAAAAAAAGAAAGAAAAAGAAAAAAATAGCCAGGCACGGTAGCTCATGCCTGTACTCCCAGCACTTTGGGAGGCCGAGGTGGGTGAATCACCTGAGATCAGGAGTTCAAGACCAGCCTGACCAACATGGTGAAACCCTGTCTATACTAAAAATACAAAAATTAGCTGAGTGTGGTGGCACACGCCTGTAAGTCCCAGCTACTCGGGAGGCTGAGGCAGGATAATCACTTGAACCCTTGAACCCAGGAGGCAGAGGTTGCAGTGAGCCAAGATCACGCCATTGCACTCTAGCTTGGGTGACGGAGTGAGACTTCATCTTAAAAAAAAAAAAAAAGGCCGGGCGTGGTGGCTCACGCCTGTAATCCCAGCACTTTGGGAAGCCGAGGCGGGTGGATCACGAGGTCAGGAGATAGAGACCATCCTGACTAACACGGTGAAACCCAGTTTCTACTAAAAATACAAAAAATTAGCCGAGTGTGGTGGCAGGCACCTGTAGTCCCAGCTACTCGGGAAGCTGAGGCAGGAGAATGGCGAGAACCTGGGAGGTGGAGCTTGCAGTGAGCTGAGATGGCGCCACTGCGCTCCAGCCTGGGCGACAGAGTGAGACTCTGTCTCAAAAAAAGAAAAAAAAAAGTCACCAGGAGGCTGGAGGTGGTGACTCATGCCTGTAATCCCAGCACTTTGGGAGGCCAAACCAGGCAGATCACTTGAGGTCAGGAATTCGAGACCTGCCTGGCCAACATGGCGAAAACCTGCCTCTACTAAAAACACAAAAAATTACCCGGGCGTGGTGGTGTGCACCTGTAACCCCAGCTACTCAGGAGGCTGAGGTGGGAGGATCGCTTGAACCCAGGAGTTAGAGGTTGCAGTGAGCCCAGATCACACCACTCCACTCCAGCCTGGACGACAGAGTGAGACTTTGTCTCAAAACAACAACAAAAAGTCAGCAGAGAGGAAAGGCTGGTCCTGGAACCCCAGTCTGAGAGGCCAAGTCTGCTCCTTGCAACCTTTGGAGCTTTGCTTACCCAGGGAGCAGGTTGGGGGGTTCGCTCATCCACCTGCAGGTAGATTTGGTGTAGCCTGGGCTCAAACTCAAGGGGTCCAACGGCCCTTCCTCTCTGAGCCTCTATTTCCTCCTCTGTAAAGCAAGGATTATTCATCATTAATCATGTTTATTAAGCACTTAAGGCATCCAGGTCTGTTAGGACACCCTGCCCTCAGGGACCTCATGTCTGGTAGACAAGGGAACAAGGAAATGACTTCTGACAGGATTTTGCAAAAGAAAGAAAACCAGGCAAAGCACCAGGCCAAGACTGCAGTGGTTGCTGAAGGCTACTTTGTGGAGTTGGTGATTCAGGGCAATAGCACGCCCAAAGGCCCTGAGGCGGGGATGTGTTCAGCCCCTTGGGACAGCATTGAGGAGGCGGCTGTGAATGAAGCAAAGTGAGTTGGGGAGAGTGGGGAGGGCACCATGTAGGCTGGGAGGGCTACAGGCTGGGCATCAGGGACCTGTGGGTCCCCAGCAAGGAATGCAGACTTTATACTTAGAGCACTGGGGAGCCACGTAAGGCTTTTGAGCAGGAGAGGGCATGATCTGCTTTTTTTTTTTTTAGACAAGGTCTCACGCTTTCACCCAGGCTGAAGTGCAGTGGCGTGATCATGGCTCACTGCAGCTTCGACCTCCTGGTCTCAGGTGATCCTCCCACCTCAGCCTCCCAGGTAGCTGGGACTACAGGTGTGTGCCACTATGCCCAGTTGTGATCTTCTTTTGTGTTTAAATATTTGCAGCCGGGTGCGGTGGCTCATGTCTGTAATCCCAGCACTTTGGGAGGCCGAGGCAGGAGGATCACTTGAGTCCAGGAGTTCAAGACCAGCCTGGCCAACGTGGTGAAACCCTATCTCTACTAAAAATACAAAAATTAGCCAGGTGTGATGGTACATGCCTGTGGTCCCAGCTATTCGGGAGGCTGAGGCAGGAAAATCACTTGAACCTGGAAGGTGGAGGTTGCAGTGAGCCGAGATCGCACCATTGCACAATAGCCTGGGAAACAGCAAGACTCTGTCTCAAAAAAAAAAAAAAAAGATTTGCAGCCAGGCGCAGTGGCTCACACCTGTAATCCCAGGGCCTGAGGGAGGAAACTGGTCTCGCATAGCCCTTTCCCATCTTCCTCTGTCTCTCACGAGGTCCTGGATGCCAGCCTCCCGGTCTTATCGCTGAAATCTCAGGCCTCCAACAGCAGGGAAACATCTGCTTTCCGGAGTGCAAGGATCTTCCAGGCCAGAGGGAGGTCACGGGGCAAGAGGATTGCTGAAACAAAGAGAAAGGGTCACACGTTGGGCGCTGACCGCATCAACAGGGGAGACACTGGCCGGGTGTGGTGGCTCACTCCTCTAATCCCAGCACTTTGGGAGGCCAAGACGGGTGGATAATTTGAGGTCAGGAGTTCGAGACAAGCCTGGGCAACATGGTGAAACCCCATCTCTACTAAAAATACAAAAAAAAAATTAGCCGGACATTGTGGCACACACCTGTAATCCCAGCTACTCAGGAGGCTGAGTCAAGAGAATTGCTTGAACCTGGGAGGCGGAGGTTTCAGTGAGCCAAGATCACGCCGCTGCACTCCAGCCTGGGTGACAGAGTGAGACTCCACCTCAGAAAAATAAAAACACACAAACAAAAATTAGCTGGGCGTGGTGGCACACCCAGTAGTCCCAACTACTGGGGGGGGCTGGAACAGGACAATTGCTTGAGCCCAGGAGGTCAAGGCTGCAGTGAGCTCAAATTGCACTGCTGCACTCTAGCATGGGGGACAGAGCGAGACCTGTCTTGAAAAACAACAAAGAAAAAAAAAAAAAGAAAAACAACAAAGAAACAAATCCCAAAGTCAATGGGGACCAGAGTCGGGGGAAGGGTTTCAGTACCCCCACATCTTGGGGTCCCCCCTAACACCTTGGGGTCCCTCAGGCTTTAGCATCTATCCTGGGACCCAGGAGGGATGTAGCTGCTGGTGGCTGGGCCAAGCCCTTGGGGGTAACCCTACTGTTCTGGGGGGTACCACTCAGGGAGGTCATGACCAGTAGCTGAGGGGTTCCTGCAGGGCCCATCCAGGTGGTAGGTGCTCAGAAGTTGGCTGTTAACAGGTCAGGAGAGTGAGAAACAGAAAGAAATATAGACATACAGACTTGGAGAGCAGCTGCTTGGGGGCTGGCCTCTCGCTTCTAGATGAGACCCTCTCCTGGGGGGCCACTCAGAGTCCATCTGGGACACCACAGCCATGCCCACATGCAAAACAGACATTGTGTAGCTGGCCAGTGACCTCCAAGTCACATCTGCCAGAGCCCTCCACCTTCCAGCAGTCACAGGGCCCAGGGTGGGTGTTGAGCAGCATCTGGACCTGGCTCGAGGGCAGGTGTCTGGAGTCCTGTGGGAGGAGGGGCTGGCCCTTGAAAAGGCACCTGGGGAGACCACGTTGGATACAGGGATGCAAGGCACAGGCGCACTAGGGCCACTACCAGTGTGACAGTCTACACTGGGCTCTTCGAAGGGTAGGCAGGGTGCTTAGAGAGTGTTGGGGCTCAAGCTACACCTTTCCACTTCCTCACATGTTCATGCACCCACTCAAGCCTATCCATCCATCCACCCACCCATCCACCCATCCACTCATTCGCCCATCCATCCATCTATCCATCCATCCATCCACCCACCCACCCATCTGCCTATCCATCCATCCATCCATCCATCCAAACACCCACCCACCCATCCATCCATACACCCATCCATCTTCCCATCCATCCAACCATCTATCCGTCCACCCATTCTTCCATTCATCCATCCATCCATCCATCCACCCACCCATCCATACATACATACACCTATTCATCTGCCCATCCATCCACTCATCCACCCACCCATCCATCCATCCATACACCCATCCATCTTCCCATCCATCCAACCATCCATCCATCCACACATTTACCTATCCATCCACATATCCACCCACCCATCCATCCATTCACCTATCCATCTTCCCATCCATCCAACCATCCATCCACCCACCCATCCACCCATCCACTCATCCACCCATCCATCCATCCACCCACCCATCCATCCATCCATACACCTATCCATCTGCTCATCCATCCACCCATCCACCCACCCACCCAGCCATCCATACACCCATCCGTCTTCCCAACCATCCAACCATCCATCTATCCATCCATCCATCCACCCATCCACCCATCCATCCATCCACCCGCCCATCCATACATACATACACCCATCCATCTCCCCAACTATCCAACCATCTATCCTTCCACCCATTCATCCGTCCATCCATCCATCCATCCATCCACCCATCCACCCACCCATCCATCCATCTATACACCTATCCATCTGCCCATCCATCCACCCATCCACCCACCCATCCATCCATCCATACACCCATCTGTCTTCCCATTCATCCATCTACCCATTCACCCACCCTCCACCCATCCACCCACCCATTCATCTGTCCATACACCCATCCATCTTCCCATCCATCCACCCATCCACCCATCCATCCATCTATCCATCCATCCATTCACCCAGCCATCTTCCCATCCATCCAACTATCCATTCATCCATTTACTATCCATTTATCCATCTATACACCCACCCATCCAACCATCCAACCATCCAACCATGTGTACACTCATCTTCCCATATATTCATCCATTCATCAATCCATTATTTATCCATCCATCTGCCCATCCATCCACCCAGTCACCCATCCAGTCATTTATCCTCCATCCTCCATCTATCCCCATCCATCCCACCATTCACCAATCCCCCATTCCTATCCCATCCATCCATCCTTCCATCCATACACCTATCCATCTGCCCATCCATCCACCCATCCACCCACCCATTCATCTGTCCATACACCCATCCATCTTCCCATCCATCCACCCATCCACCCATCCATCCATCTATCCATCCATCCATTCACCCAGCCATCTTCCCATCCATCCAACTATCCATTCATCCATTTACTATCCATTTATCCATCTATACACCCACCCATCCAACCATCCAACCATCCAACCATGTGTACACTCATCTTCCCATATATTCATCCATTCATCAATCCATTATTTATCCATCCATCTGCCCATCCATCCACCCAGTCACCCATCCAGTCATTTATCTTCCATCCTCCATCTATCCCCATCCATCCCACCATTCACCAATCCCCCATTCCTATCCCATCCATCCATCCTTCCATCCATCCACCCTCATATGCAGGCATGATCCACGATCCACCCAACTCTACTTCCACTTCTCATACTTCTACTCATTCTTCAAGCCCCAACTCCATGTGCCTTCCTCCTTGCAGCCCTTGGTGTGGCCCAGACCCTCCCTGTCCCTTCCTCTCACCCAGGCCCGACCCCATGGAGCTAAGAGTGAATGCACCTGGCTCAGCTTTCAGACTAGAGGCTGCTTGAGAGCAAGGCCTGGGGCTGAGGCTTCTTGGGGGCCCAGCAGCACCAGTATGAGGGGGCACCGAGGAGAAGACCAGCAATTTCTGCCTGTGGGCCATTGAGGCATCAGGCCCCCAGGTCGGGGGGGATACCACCCCACCCACCAATAATAAAGCCCCTGTGATTTAAGCCCAATAAAAAGGCCCGGGGAAGGAATTCAGGCTTGGCCTGAGACCACTCCGGGGTCAGTAAGAGCTCTGGGGACAGAGATATCTGGGTTTGTGCTCCACTTTGTCACATATGCACTGTGTGACACTGAACAGGTCACTTTACCTCTCTGAGCCTCAGTTTTCCCATTTGGAAATCAATCTGTCTCATGTTAATTGCACATTTACAAGGAGTTGAGGCCCACATCAGGCCCCATCAGCTGGGATGTATCAGCTCCTCTCCAGGGGACAGGCCAGGAGGAGCTGGAGCGAGGAGAACAGGAAGGGAGGTTGAGAAGGTGGATGGGGCCAGGTGCAGTGGCTTATGCCTATAATCCCAACACTTTTGGAGGCTGAGGCAGAAGGATCATTTGGGGCCAGGAGCTTGAGACCAGCCTGGGCAACATAGCGAGACCCCATATCTACAAAATATAAAAAGATTAGCTGGGCATGATAGTGTACACCAGTGGTCCCAGCTACTCGGGAGGTCGAAGTGGGAGGATGGCTTGAGCCTGGGAGGTCGAGGCTGCAGTGAGCCATGATGGTGCTACTGTATTCTAGTCTGGATGACACAGTGAGACCCTATCTCAAAAAAAAAAAAAAAAAAAAAAAGGTGGATGGCACTGGTGGGGGGATGGGAGGGGTGTGGGACATAGGTGTATGTTTCCTAATGGATTCAGAGTTCTGTATTTTCTTTTTCTTTTCTTTTCTTTTTTTTTGAGATGGAGTCTCACTCTGTCACCCAGGCTGGAGCGCAATGGGATGACCTCGGTTCACTGCAACCTCCGCCTCCCATGTTCAAGCAATTCTCCTGCCTCAGCCTCCCTAGTAGCTGGGATTACAGGCATGTGCCATCACGCCCAGCTTTTTTTTTTTTTTTTTTTTGGAGACAGAATCTCGCTCTCTCGCTCTGTCACACAGCTAGAATGCAGTGGCGCAATCTCAGCTCACTGCAACCTCTGCTTCCTGGGTTCAAGCGTTTCTCCTGCCTCAGCCTCCCCAGTAGCTGGGATTACAGGCACTCACCACTATGCCCAGCTATTTTTTTTTTTTTTTTTTTTGGTATTTTTAGTAGAGACGGGGTTTCACCATGTTGGTCAGGCTGGTCTTGAACTCCTGACCTCATGATCTGCCCACCTTGGCCTTCCAAAGTGCTGGGATTACAGGCATGAGCCACCACACCCAGCCAATTTTTGTATTTTTTAGTAGAGACCGGGTTTCACTATGTTGGCCAGGCTGGTCTCGAACTCCTGACCTCAAATGATGTGTCCGCCTCAGTCTTCTAAAGTGCTGGGATTGCAGGTGTAAGCCACCGTGCTGGCCTCTTTTCTGATTCTCCAAATAATGTGTGCTCATTGTAAAAAGAGTTTTAGAAAGCACAGACACGTGTAATGTAAATAATCTAAATAGGTCCCTTGTCACAGCATTTAATTTCCTTTATGAATTTTTAATACCTATTTACTTTATGCCTGGTGCTTATTGGTAAATTTTAAAATGTTGGCACAGGAAACAAGCTAAGTAAACAAATTCAGATGCCATCCTTGCCCTTGGCCCTAGCTGACACGGACCAGGTGCTCTGTAAATATCTGTTGAGTGAACAAAATTTTAAAAATAAAATCAATGCCCAGAAATAACTGTTACTAACACGATGGTCTATTTCCATCTAGATTTTTTTTTTCTTTCTTTTTTTTCTTAGCCCAAATGGAATTATACTATACACATGATTTGTCAGTCAAGGCCAAATTCCAGTGTACATTCTTGAGTTTAGAGACTTCAGCATCACTCACCTTGAAGCTTTTCTATGGTTTGTTAAACAGATCTCCTATGGTTGGACATCTAGGTCACTCTCTGGGGACAGCCTAACAAATAGAATAACACATTTTCTTTTTTTTTTCTGAGACAGAGTCTTACTCTGTCACCCAGGCTGGAGTGCAGTGGTGCCATCTCAGCTCACTGCAACCTCCACCTCCTGGGTTCAAGTGATTCTCCTGCCTCAGCCTCCCAAGTAGCTGGGACTACAGGCACCCACCACCACGGCCGGCTAAGTTTTGTGTTTTTAGTAGAGATGGGATTTTACCATGTTGGACAGGCTGTTCTCAAATTCCTGACCTCAAGTGATCACCGGCCTCGGCCTCCAAAAATGTTGAGTTTACAGGCATGAGCCACCGAGCCCAGCCAAACACACGTTGTCAATTTTTCTCCTTCTCCTTTTCCTTTTTTTTTTTTTGAGACTGGGTCTCAGTATGTTTCCCGTCTGGAGTGCAGTGGCTATTCACAGGTGTGATCCCACTACTGATCAGCACAAGAATTTTACCTACTTAGTTTCCAACCTGGGCCAGTTCACCTCTCCTTAGGCAACCTGGTGGTGGTCTCCCGCTCCCCGGGAGGTCACAATATTAACACGAAACTTACTGTAGTCACCCAATTGGCATAGTGCACTACAGCCCAGAACTCCCGGATTCAAGTGATTCTTCCACCTCAGTCTCCTGCGTAGCTGGGACTACAGGCATTCGTCACTGAACCCAGCTTTTCAGCATTTTTGATGAATACTTAAGACCACACCACCTTCCATGCAGGGGACCTTACTTGGCTCCCAGCAGTGATGGGTGAGTGTGTCCATTTCTCTGAATGTCTGACATTTGCAAATAAATGTTAGAGATATTTGCTTTGCAAGATGTAGATTAAAATCAGAAGCCATAAACCAGACATGGCGCCTCGTGCCTATAATCCCAGCACTTTGGGGGGCCCAGGATGGAGGATCACTTGAGTCCAGGAGTTCGAGACCAGCCTGGGCAACATGGCAAGATCCTGTCTCTACCAAAAAAAAGTTTTTGTTTTTGTTTTTGTTTTTTTGAGACAGAGTCTCACTCTGTCATCTAGGCTGGCGTGCAATGGCATGATCTTGGTTCACTGCAACCTCCGTCTCCCAGGTTCAAGCGATTCTCTCACCTCTGCCTTACGAGTAGCTGGGACCACAGGCGCGCACGACCATGTCTGACTAATTTTTGTATTTTTAGCAGAGACGAGGTTTCACCATGTTGGCCAGGCTGGTCTTGAACTCCCGACCTCAGGTGATTCGCCCACCTCCTTGGCCGCCCAAAGTTCTGGGATTGATTACACACGTTTCCAAACAGTGGATCCCACAAGAAAAGAAGGTGTCATCGTAGGTGACAGAATGGAGGTCCCTCTCTGAGGGAGGGACCACTGAGCCTCGAGTGAGAAGGCTACAAGGCTGGCAGGGAGGTCACCCCGTCCTATGGCCTAAGATTGTCCCCAAACATAAAGCTTGAACCCTGAGACCCCTTGGTTCATTTCCTTGGTCCTTGGCCAGCATTTAAACTCTCCCTTTTTTTATTTTCTTGAGACAGTTTCTCACTCTGTCACCCAGGCTAGAGTACAGGGCACAATCTTGGCTCACTGCAACCTCCGCCTGTTGGGTTCAAGTGATTCTCCTGTCTCAGCCCCCACGAGTAGCTGGGGCTACAGACAGGCGCCTCCATGCCCTGCTAATTTTTGTATTTTTAGTAGTAACAGGGTTTCACCATGTTGATCAGGCTGGTCTCGAACTCCTGACCTCAAGTGATCCACCTGCCTCAGCCTCTCAAAGTGCTGGGATTACAAGGGTGAGCCACTGCGCCCAGCCTACACTCTCTTGACAAAGGTTTTTATAAATCCCAGTTTGGCTGGGTGCCATGGCTCATCCTTGTAATCTCAGTACTTTGGGAGGCTGGGACCAGGGGATCACTTGAGCCCAGGAGATCGAAACCAGTCTGGGGCAACATGGCAAAACCCATTTCTACAAAAAATAAAATAAAATTAGCCAGGTATGGTGGTGCGTGCCTGTGGTCCCAGCTTCTTGGGAGGCTGATGTGGGAGGATCGCTTGAGCCCAGGAATTAGAGGCTGCAGTGAGCCATGATTTTACCACTGCACTCCAGCCTGGGTGACACAGTGAGACCCTGTCTCAGAAAAAAAAAAATAAATAAATAAAAGACTGTCCGGGCCAGGTGCCGAGGCTCACGCCTGTAATCCCAGCACTTTGGGGGGCTGAGGCAGGCAGATTGCTTGAGCCTGGCAGTTTGAGACCAGCCTGGCCATCATAGTGAAATCCCATCTCTACTAAAAATAAAAAAATTAGTTGGGTGTAGTGGCACACATCGATAGTCCCAGCTACTTGGGAGACTAAGGTGGGAGAATCACTTGAGCCTGGGATCGAGGCTGCAGTGAGCCATGATCGCACCACTGCACTCCAGCCTGTGTGACAGAGTGAGGCTCTGTCTCAAAATGCCACCAACGACAAGAAAACCCATGACCAGCCAGGCGCAGTGGCTCATGCCTGCAATCCCAGCACTTTGTGAGGCCGAGGTGGACGGATTGCGAGGTCAGGGGTTCAAGACTAGCCTCCTGGCCAGCATGGTGAAACCCCATCACTACTAAAGATACAAAAAATTAGCCGGGCGTGGTGGCATGCGCCTGTAATCCCAGCTACACAGGAGGCTGAGGTAGAAGAATCGCTTGAACCCGGGAGGCGGAGGTTGCAGGGAGGCGGAGTTTGCAGTGAGCCGAGATCACGCCATTGCGCTCCAGTCTGGGTGACAGAGCCAGACTTTGTCTCAAAAAAAAAAAAAAAAAAGAAAAAGAAAAAGAAAAAAGAAAAACAAAAAGAAAATCCATGAGCACTCAGACCTGCAGCCAGTGAAGGCAAGGTAGAGATGGGACCCCACCCTTCAGCCTGTGTCTTACATTTTTAGGGGGCTAATTTAATTTAGAATGTCCAGCAGGGAAGTGTGTCTAGCTGGCCAGTGAGGGGCGCCTCAAGCTATCTTCCCACCTTGGCCTCCCAAACCACTGGGATTACAGGCATGAGTCACTGTACCCGGCCTGAAGGTCCCTTTTATAGATAAGAAAACTGAGGTTCAGAGCCGGCTTCTGCCCCTGCCCAACCTGCTGGCTTCTTCCTCAGCCAGCCCTCTCCACCTACTGCCTATTTCTTTCTTTCTTTCTTTTATTTATTTTATTTTTTTTTGAGACGGAGTCTCGCTCTGTCGCCAAGGCTGGAGTGCAATGGCATGATCTCGGCTCACTGCAACCTCTGCCTCCCAGGTTCAAGTGATTCTCCTGCCTCAGCCTCCTGAATAGCTGGGATTACAGGCGTGCGCCACCACGCCTGGATAATTTTTTTTTTGAGAGGGAGTCTCGCTCTGTTGACAGCCCAGGCTGGAGTGCAGTGGTGCGATCTCGGCTCACTGCAAGCTCCGCCTCCCGGGTTCACGCCATTCTCCCGCCGCAGCCTCCCGAGTAGCTGGGACTACAGGCGCCCGCCACCACGCCTGGCTAATTGTGTTTTTGTATTTTTAGTAGAGACGGGGTTTCACCGTGTTAGCCAGGATGGTCTTGATCTCCTGACCTCGTGATCCGCCCGCCTCGGCCTCCCAAAGTGCTGGGATTACAGGCGTGAGCCACAGCGCCCGGCTCTTTTTTTTTTTTTTTTTTTTTTTTGAGACAAAGTCTCACTGTTGCCCAGGCTGGAGTGCAGTGGCTCCGTCTCGGCTCACTGCAACCTCCGCCTCCTGAGTTCAAGCGATTCTCCTGCCTTGGCCTCCCTAGTAGGTGGGATTACAGGCGTGCACAACCACGCCCTGTTAATGTTTGTATTTTTAGTAGAGACGGGGTTTCACCATGTTGGCCAGGCTGGTCTCGAACTCCTGACCTCAGGTGATCCACCCGCCTCGGCCTCCCAAAGTGTTGGGATTACAAGCGTGAGCCATCATGGCCAGCCACTACAGCCTATTTCTGCATCTTCTGTTCCAGACAAACGGAAGAAACAAGGCCATTTATTGAGCGCCGGTGGTATGCTGAGCGCTCAACCTGCATCCTCAAAGAACCTCCATCCAACAGCCTGCTAGGAGTGGATCAACCGAGTCACAGAGGGGGCTCGACCCCCACTCACTGTAGAGAGGGGAAAGCTGAGGTTCAGAGAGGTGAAACGACACTCCCAGGGTCACACAGCAAGGACATGCAGGGGCAGGTTTGGGGGCGAGGCTATTCCTGCATCCACGGTATAGAAAGGGAAGGCGAGGCGCGAAGGTCAGCCAGTGCTGGAGACCAGACGGCGGCTCACAGGGATGAGTGGACTTGGGTCCCGCAATGCGCCTGATGGGGCGGGGCTATCCTCATTGCGTGGGCGGTGCCGGACCAAGCTGCCCCTATCAGGTGGAAGCGGGGCGGAGTGCACCTGGGCAGAGGGCTTGGGGGCGTGGCTAGAGGCTGAGATGCGCCGGGTGGGCTGAGGCTGGGGCTGGGGCCGGGGCCGGGGCCACGGCCATGGCTAGGGCTGGGCGGAGCAGGCGGCTCAGCACTGCAGCGGAAGAGCTTTCTTGCTACACGCAGTTGAGGCTAAGCTACCAGCAGGATGAAAGGGTCCTGCTGTGGGTGATCGTGCACAAATAAGGCTGCGAGGTCACGTTGTCCATGCACTGAGAGAAACGAGAGGAGCCCCGGCCTCAGCTCCTAGTCCAGCAAATGGAGCCACCATCCTTGACTCCTGTCTGTGCCTGTCTGCGCCTCAGCAAGCCTCAGTCTCTGTATCTGTCGAATGGGCATGCCGAGATGGAAGGGACCTTTTGTGTACCAGAGCTGGTCCCTTCCCTGTGCCCCCATAGCCTCAGAATAAAGCCAAACACCTCACCTGTCCACCCTCAACTCCCTCCACCATCCCCCTTATTCACTGTACTCCAGCGACAGGCTTCCCAGTTGGTCTTTGCACAGGGCAACAACATTACCGCCCCAGAGCCTTTGCATATGCTATCTGAGCCGCCTACTCTCAGTTCTTCCCTATGACTAACTACTCCTTTAGGAGTCGACTAAATGCTACCATCCTGGCCAAAATAGCTTCCCCTCTCTGCAGTTTCAAATCCATGGAGGGAGTGGATTTTGGGCTAACTGGATACTACTACCAAAAAATATACATATATATGCCCGGTGCAGTGGCTCACGCCTGTAATCCCAGCATTTTGGGAGGCCGAAGCAGGTGAATCACCTGAGATCAGGAGTTCGAGACCCGCCTGGCCAACATGGCAAAACCCTATCTCTACTAAAAATACAAATAAATTAGCCGGATATGGTGGCACACGCCTATAATCCCAGCTACTTGGGAGGCTGAGGCAGGGGAATCGCTTGAACTGGGGAGGCGGAGATTGCAATGAGCCAAGATCGCGCCACTGCACTCCCTGGGGGATAGAGCGAGACTCTGTCTCCAAAAAATAAAATAATAATAATTCCAAATGGACCTGAGATGTGAATATGCACCCTGCAAACACTAGAAGAGGCTATGTGCGGCCAGGTGCAGTGGTGCATGCCTGTAATCCTAGCACTTTGGGAGACTGAGGCGGACGGATCACCTGAGGTCAGGAGTTCAAGACCAGCCTGGCCAACATGGTGAAACACTGTCTCTACTAAAAATACAAAAACTTAGCCGGTCATGATGGCAGGTGCCTGTAATCCCAGCTACTCCAGAGGCTGACCCAGAAGAATTGCTTGAACCCGGGAGGCAGAGGTTGCAGTGAGCCGAGGTCGTGCCACTGTACCCCAGCCTGGGCAACAAGAGCAAAACTCTGTCTCAAAAAAGAATAATAATAATAAGAGGGTATGTGTGTGTTTCTTTAAGGTCTGGGAAGGGAAAGATCTTTCATAATGATCAATCAGA